>NC_027755.1:7796504-7839914 GCF_000695525.1 Brassica oleracea var. oleracea
AAAAAAAAAGAGAAAAAAACGAGTTCACATCGAAAGGAACCGTGAAGAAGGCAATGTACGTTTATGGGAAGATTATTTCAGTGAAACCCCAACATATCCTTCTAATCTATTCCGACGGCGATTCAGAATGAACAAACCATTGTTCATGCGTATTGTTGATCGACTCTCCAATGAAGTTGAATTCTTTCGACAAAAGGAAGATGCTCTCGGCCGGCTTAGTCTCTCTCCACTTCAAAAGTGTACAGCAGCCATTCGTGTCTTGGCATACGGTAACGCCGCTGATGCTGTTGACGAATACCTCCGACTCGGTGAAACAACTACTCGTTCATGTGTGGAACATTTTGTCGAAGAAATAATAAATTTATTCGGTGAAGAGTACCTAAGAAGACCAACACCGGCTGATCTTCAACGTCTACTTGAAGTTGGTGAGTTCCGTGGATTTCCCGGTATGATAGGAAGTATCGATTGTATGCATTGGGAGTGGAAGAATTGTCCCACCGCTTGGAAAGGGCAATATTCACGTGGTTCCGGAAAACCCACAATTGTTTTAGAAGCGGTTGCTTCTTTTTGTCTCTGGATATGGCATGCGTTTTTTGGACCGCCAGGTACTTTAAATGATATCAATGTTCTTGACCGCTCACCTGTTTTTGATGATATAATACAAGGTCACGCTCCGGCAGTCACTTACTATGTCAATGGAAGGGAGTATCATTTGGCTTACTATCTCACCGACGGTATTTATCCGAAATGGGCTACTTTTATCCAATCAATTCGGGAGCCACAAGGGCCGAAAGCGGTTTTATTTGCTAAACACCAAGAAGCTATCCGAAAAGATGTCGAGCGTGCTTTTGGAGTCTTGCAAGCTCGCTTTGCAATTGTTAAAAACCCGGCACTTTTTTGGGACAAAGGCAAAATTGGGAATATTATGAGAGCATGTATCATACTCCATAATATGATAGTGGAAGATGAACGAGATGGATATACTCTGTCTAATCTTTCGGAGTTCCAACACGGAGACGACCCCGGAAGTTCACATGTCGATCTCGATTTTCAAACGGATATCCCTTCAAATATCGCCAATATGATGGGTGCTCGAAGTAGAATTCGTGATCAACATAAGCATCAACAACTGAAAGCGGATTTGGTTGAACATATATGGCATAAATTTGGACATAATGAAGACATCAACTGAGTTCGGAAGTTTGTTTTCGAATTATTCTCGATTATTGTACTAATCTATATTTTCATGTTTTTTTTAAATCTATGTTTTAAATGTTATCTTTTAATATATTTTATTTAATAAATAAATTTTATTAAAAAAAATTATTAATTTTTTTAAGAACCTCGAATTAAAAAACCTCCATTGGACCGCTAAAAATGGAAGTTTCTTAACAGAGATCCTTAACCCCACTTAAGGTTTAATTTATTATTAAAATTTTTTTAAGGATCTCAAAAAGGGTTTTAGGGTTAAAGATGGTCTTAGTTTACGTGTAGGCCCAGTTAGAAATTTGAAAGCACATGACAAAGAAATTACTTTTATTGTATTTTGTTTTATAAAATTAGGTCAACAAATCCAATGTCTCCGTCGTCTCCAATTCTAATCCACCATCGCATCCGTGAGTAACCGAAGCAATTCACTGCTTTTTCATCTTTCCAACTTCCCACCTTTCCTCATGCTTTCATACACTATATATATATATATATGAAGCCGAGGAACAGGTCTCTGCACATCTTTCCGCTTAATTTTCCATCTATATAGTGTATGAAACTCCTCATTTGAGAAACGCCATATTACGAGCTTACAAAAAGTCTATGGAGTGCTCGAGGATTCCACCACCGTTGTGTCTCGCTAAGGCCAACAGTGAATTCAAGGTCTTATTCTCCTCATCTTGAGAAACTTCATATTATTTTGAATATTATGATCTATGCGTGTTATTGATTCATGATCTTCATACATTAGGATTTATATATTGCGATCGGCAAGGCAACAAATTATATCGAATATCCTCCCAAAGAACGTCATGTTCGCAGTATGTATCCTCTGCAATTTTAAAACTAGGATATGATTCAAGAACATACGACGTGGTTGTGTTTCTGCAGAGATATTCTCGGCGATATCTGTAATACAACCACAACCAGATGGTGTTTACAGCATTCATGCATTGTCAAAGAGATTATCCAAAACTCGCACTTGGGTTATAAGTTTCTTTCTTTCTCTGTAAGTTTCCTCTGAACAAGATCCTATTAATGTGTTTTCATTTTGACAACACACATGTACGTTCAGGTAGCAATGAAGGTGTTGATAATCGTTGAACGTAAAGAGAAAGTGATCCTACGTTCATAGAAGAGCTTTCACAGAAGACACATTCTCAAGATTTCTAAACTAACTTCAAAGATGATACAAGGCCCCTTGGTAAACTGAATCATTCCCTATAGATATGCATTTATCTCTCCGTCTCTTGATTTATCTTATTTTCTCTGATGCAGCCTAGGATTGCTCTGCTTGGGGTAGAACATATGTGCTCTTTCTCGAAAAGCGGCATGAATGTTATCATGTTTTAAAGTATGATATAGAGGCAGAGCCTTTGGCAAGAGCTTAAGGTGCAGCTTCCAAGGTGATAACAATCCTGGATATGATATACCTGGAGCGTTTATGTTGATCACACTATTATATGGCTCATACTCTGATACGGTATACTCATGATCAAACCGATAAAAATAAGGTTTCCAAGTTAATACGTGTTTTTTTCAAAAACAAAAGGAGCTTAACATGACCCAATAGCTAAGGAAGTTTAGCTAATCTCAATATCTAAGGAAGTTTAGTACCTTCAGTGAAAAAAATACCTTCAATGATAATTAAATTTGTAAATCCTTAACTGATCAACTCAGCTGATCACCGGAATGTCGGGATCAGTTTTTTTTTTGGTAAAAGATGTCAGGGTCAGTTGCTTACCATTTCCTCGCACCTTGACTGAACTGACGTGTTGTCTCTTCGGTTATGTTCTGTCAAAGGATTGACTAGCTTGAAAGTTTGATTTTTTTTTTGAATGAATTTTAAATTTTCTGTCCGGCTATGTACAGAGTTTTTTTTCTTGCTTAACAGAGTTTTCCTACATTAAGCCAACATTATCGGCTTAAAGTTTTGTTTAGGCTACGTCCAAGCAGTAACATTTAATTCTTGGGCTTATTATCCCTGAGCATCAGTTAAAGAAAAATTCAGCCACAACTTAGCACCGTTACATTAGCTGAACAAATTATTCCCAACAGTTTTTAAACGTTTGCGCTACAACAAATAAAACAACTTGCGAGACTTATTGATATCTACCATCTCAGCACAGATATAATTATACATTAAAATAGATGTAGGACAAAGTGGAACAAAAAATTTGGGGTTGAAAAGACACATTTTTAAACACACGTGAAAGTTATGAATCCAATGGTTTTAGAACTAAAATAAAATTTTAATTGGTTGTCCTTTTAACAATATTTAACCGAAAAGCTATTTAGATCATGGGTCCGGTTAGTTGGGTTATAAATACAGAAAAAATGTTACAAGAATTTAGTTTGTAATTTTTTAGTGATTTAATTATAAGTTTTTTTTTACGTAAAAAATATTATAACATTTAAACCATTGCTTTTTGAATTTTTTTTTAAGTAAGGTTATAGATTTAAAGAAGGAGGGTCCATTATATTATTTGGAGACTAACTGGAAACAAAAGTTATAAAAAATTGTAAGTGAAATGAAACATTATTTCTATAGTTCAATCAATCAAACACCATAATTAAATTGTAATTAATTTTTGTTTATTTTGCGCATCACCTTATAAATATTTTTCAATAACAAAAATATAGAAATTTGGATATCATAAGACAAAAACAATGAATAATTAAAATAATTTTATAATTACATATCTACTTATATATTTTATAATAAATTATACTATTATATATTAAAGTAAACATAAAAAATATATAATCACAATTAAAATTTAAACAAAAAATTCCGGGCGTAGCCCGGGCCGACCCCTAGTTAACTTTATTATGAAATTGTTCAGTACGAAACTACATGGTTAAAGATCTTTGAAAGACGTCATAAAAAATAATATAGCTAATTGTTATTATAAACTAAATAATTGTATTGTTTCAAAAAGAGAGTACGTAACCAAGTAATGTAAAAATCATATTTGCAAAATTTGATTAGTATCATTTCTTTTGGATATCCTAATTAGCTTATTTAGTTTACGAGTTTAATGACATATTCAATATTCAAGCAAATATTTATATTTATAAATAGTAATGATTAATATCATATTTTCATGAAATCTATCCAATTTAATGTATTTTTTTATTTAATCAATGATTCGTGTTTTATATCTTTTAAATTCGTAATTTTAAGAAAAAATCTATAGGAAAAAGTAAAACTGATTTCAAGAAATAAACATGTATAAAAAAGACTTCATGTCTTCCGTATTGAGCATAATCGACAAACATTTAAAAAATTAATTTTATTTATATCAGAGTTAAAACAAAAAGTTATTGAGAACAAAATAATTATATTTTCATGAAAATTTTAGTGGAAAACTAACTAAATGATTTATAACAAGAATAATATAATAGACAGTAAAAATTGTAAGAGAAAATAGTGAAATTTAATGTTATTTTATTTGAGAACAAACTAAATCTATACTATTATTTGAGAAGTGAATTTGCTTACTTGTCATGTTCTCCATGATTTTAGGACCAATCATTAGTTTACTTAAACAATTTTAATTAGACAGATTAAATTCTTTGATATTTTAATGTATAATTATATAATTAATTGTTTAACTGATTAAAAATTAATATTATAAAATTTATCTCAAAATAATGGAAAACTTGTTTGGAAAAAGAAGATAATTTCATATATTTATTATGTTTTTATCTACATCTTTCTTTCTTATTTCTTATTAATTTTTATAATTAGTATTATATATATACACATATAATAATTAGATTTATCATTATACTAAATATTTAAAATAGGCTTATAATAATATTTTAGTATAATAAAGGTTTATTTGTTATTATTTAGTTGAAAGAACAACATATATTTGTTATTTAAGTTAAAATTTAATATATTTTTCAGCAATGTTTATTTGTTTTTATTTTCTAAATATTTTTATTGGGAATGGAATTATCTTTTTAAAATATTTTCAAAAAATCTGGTTGTTTATGAATGCTACCTGGTTGTTAGTTGATATTTTAATGTATAGTTATATTATTAATTATTTAACTGATTAAAAATTAATATTATAAAAATTATCTCAAAAAATAATGGAAAACGTGTTTGGAAAAAAAGAAGATAATTTCATATATTTTTTATTTTTTATCTGCATATTTCTTTCTTATTTCTTATTAATTTTTATAATCTATACTATTATTTATGAAGTGATTTTGCTGATTTGTCGTGTTCTCCTTCGTTTTAGATTATTTTAATTATTTGTCGTTTTTTCCATACTTTTAAGTAACTTTGGTTATTTATCATATGCTTAATAATTATAATTAATTGTTTTACTTAATAAATAGTTATATAATGTTGCTAGATTATAATATATATATTTAACCAATTGTTATCTTTTTGTTCGCACGATAATATTATTATAAAACCTATTCATCTCTTATCTTTTTACATTTTAGTTTAGTTTATATCATATTGAGTGACTTCCTATTGTTTCGGATATCTTATGTATATTTTTTTATTATGTGATTCTTTATGGTTTTGTTCATATTGAATTTTATATCCTGTTTTTTCAGTGGCTATGGAGATAGAAGAAGGATTCTATTGTCTTATAAATATAATTGTTTCCTATTGTTTCGGATATCTTATGTATATTTTTTTATTATGTGATTCTTTATGGTTTTGTTCATATTGAATTTTATATCCTGTTTTTTTCAGTATCTTATATCATGTTTTTTCAGTGGCTATGGAGATAGAAGAAGGATTCTATTGTCTTATAAATATAATTGTTTCCTATTGTTTCGGATATCTTATGTATATTTTTTTATTATGTGATTCTTTATGGTTTTGTTCATATTGAATTTTATATCCTGTTTTTTTCAGTATCTTATATCATGTTTTTTCAGTGGCTATGGAGATAGAAGAAGGATTCTATTGTCTTATAAATATAATTGTTTCCTATTGTTTCGGATATCTTATGTATATTTTTTTATTATGTGATTCTTTATGGTTTTGTTCATATTGAATTTTATATCCTGTTTTTTTCAGTATCTTATATCATGTTTTTTCAGTGGCTATGGAGATAGAAGAAGGATTCTATTGTCTTATAAATATAATTGTATTCTCTTATGCTTTTTGACTTGAGTTTCTTTTAGTTTGTAGTATCACTATTTTGTTATATGGATTTTTGGACTTCGAGCTTCGGTTTGTCCAAGAACAAGAAAAAGAAGAAGATCTAAAATCAAGGAGCGTTGTTCTTAGTTGTTTGCTTTTATTTTGATGTGTGTTTTCTTTTGTTGTGTTTTTCTTGCATTAGATTTAGGTTTTGTAACTTGGAAGTATTTCTTCTATCATAGAAGTTCTATGTTCTACGTATATTTGTTATTTTTCAACTTGATTTTTCTTATTCGTTTATTATTTTGTGTAGTACCAAAGGTAAACTTTCACGTTATTGGCCACCTTAAATTCTCCATCTCAATTGCTAAAAAGAAAAACCTATAGTGTACTGTTCACATGTAAGTTCTTGGTCTTATGGACGTTATTTGTGTGAATCCTGAGTAAATGAAAAATGTATGAGCTCAAAATTAAAACATAGCATGAGCTTTTTTACCGACTTGTTAAATTGGTAGGTTTTGGTAATGATACAAATTTACAGATTGTATTAGTTAATTAATTAAACAAATATACTCTGATATAAAATTGTGATATTATTAGTTTCAAATTGATATTTTTAATCTGAACTATCACATTAAAAACTAGAGTAATTAGAGTCATTCTACATTTAATGAATAATAATCTTTACTTATAATGCTTAATAATTAGATAATTATATTTTTCATAATATAGATAGTTATATATTCATATAAAATTATAAAATCACCCAAAAATATAAGGTAAACTTGAATAAATAATAATTGGGTAAAATAAAATTTAATTATATATTATCATTATCTAAAAAATATTAACTAACCTGTTATTATCCAAAATCAATAAAAGCATATATATATACATACATATATATATATTAATATATATATTAATCAAGGTAATATAATTGTAGTTACCAACAATAATCTTATCAGTTTTTAGTATAAAAATGTTTAGACAAAAGAAAAATTATATCATATAGTTTCATTATGAGGAAAATATGTTTTTTTCTAGGCCAATTCTCGCAAATAGCTCATTTTAAATTTTTTTCATAAAAATAGATTTCAACTTTAAATCGTTCAATTCGAAATAGCTTATAAGGAGAAAATAACCAAAATAGCTCTTTTTATTTTGAAAATTTTAATTTTAATTTTAAATTTTTTAAAATTTGAAACATATCCTCAAAACTCCACCCCTTAACTATAAACCATAAGTATAGATTAGTTAACTCTATGGTATAAATGTATTTTTACCCATTAATAAAACTTTTTTTAGTCATTTTACTATTTCAAAGCTATTTTTGTGAAACTTAACTAAAAAAGCTATCATAGCAAATTTGTCTTCTATGAAAGATATACTAAAATGTGACCATATAAAATTTGGTGATAAGATTAGTGTCGATGAAGATTGTTTTTGGAAATTTTCCTAAAATATAGTTGGAACAATATAATTGAAAAAAGTGATGATTTTATAATGTATGTTTAAATTTTATAGAATAGTTATGCCCGCACGTGCGGGCACAACACCTAGTTTAATGTTTATTTCAAATATACCTTCTTATAATTTTATTGCGTAACATTGTATTTTTAATTGACTTAGATTGGAGTGGATTACTTTATTATTATAAGAAAACTAATTAGTGTAACATTGAAATTTGAAACTCCTAGAAATAAATAAATTATTAATTATCATTACTTTATATACTTTTCAACTATATCAAATTGAATAAAAATCAACAAGAAAAAATATAAATTATTGCGTTTTCCTGAATTTCTTTTATTTAAAAAATTTGTGTCCTGGCAAAAATAAAGAATGTTACGATTACTTTCAAAACTAACCAACATAATTTATTAAATTTTACAATATGATATTTTTCATTTTTTTCAACAACTTAAACAGACTTATATAGACTCTGCGAACCAAAACCGGCAGCTGTACGACAAACGACGGTTGCATATGATATTTTAATAAAAATACTTTTTATAATTCTAAATTTAAAATAATTTTAATAATTTTGTATGAAATTCAAATAATTTTAATATAAAATAATTTTATTGTATACTCACCAACATGTCCGTAGGGCGGACCAACCCTAGTAAAGTAGACTAAAGTGATGTATCTATTCTATTAAAATAGCAGTGTGACCCATTAATAAAAGTATGGTCCAACTATTATTTCTTTTATCTTTATCATTATTTAGAATATTATTTATAATGCTTTATGCCATTAGATCTATATTTAAATTACCAATTGAAAAGATCTAAAAAAATATAAAACAAAAAATATATCCGGCCTTTCTCCGTAAAATAGGAATCTAGTTACTCTTTAAAATAGGAATCTGACTCTCTACGAACAGAGCTGTACGCTAATCTCCTCTTTACGATATATAAAAAGCCCAACCCTCTTAATTTTACCGGTCCATTATTTATACATCTCTAACTACCTAACATATTGACCCAAGTACCCAACGGCCTAACAAAATGACACAATAGATTAACGATCTTTCCCACGTAAATCTTATTCCTTCTTCACGTCAGTTTTCCTCTCTGCATCTGGAACACATCATTTACTTTGTGGCTTTTTTCTTAAACTTCTTCTTCATATAGCACATACAAGGCTTATCAATACCTCCTCGGTAAGATTGAGTATGTCTCCAATCTCAAATTGCGGAAACTCTCTCCAATATCCTTCACTCACATACATGATCTTTCATAAACTGGTAAGCCCTTCCAATGAACTAAAGCCTCTAAATGACACTCCTAATCATAGCTAGTGCTTATGTAATGTATTGGCTGTAGGATAAACTTTTCTGACCTCTGTCGCTGATGTGGGCAATGTAGACAATGTATGACCCTGTCCCAATACATGTTTCAGTTGGGAGACATAAAAAACATGATGAATCTTGCTTCTCTCAAGAAATTAAAGACGAAATGATGCGCACTATTACCAGAAAAGGGCCATAGTATTTAGCTGCAAGCTTTTGATAGAAGCTCTTGGTGGCAGATTTTTGTATGTGTGGTTAAGACCATCCGCAATGGTGAGACTCGTTGGAGTCCTTAGCACAAGGGCATTTCGGATTAATCTTGGATATTTTGAATTTAAAAAAAAAAAAAAAAAAAAAAAGATGACCATTCACGGGCCGCCACATAGTCAATGGAACCCGTGAACAGTGTAAGGATCAATCCTTATCAAAGGATTTTGAGGATTCTTTTTTGCACAAACTCTAAGAAAGTGGGCTACAGACCCTCTAACGATTCCCTTAAGAGCTCCCATTGTGGATGCTCTAACTTCAAAAACACCAAGGATCCGACTGTAAACGCCAGTTATCATCTGAGCCGTTGATTCGGGTTAATCTCCACCATCCATTTAGGAGGTGATTTTTTTATAAATAGGGTGTGAGATCCTCATTTGTAAATCATCAAGTTTTCAATTAGAAAAACACTTCCTAAAGGCTCTAACATCTCACTAAAATACTTCCTCTTTCTAAGTTCTGGTCGAGTTCGGGAAGAGGCTGACTTAGCAAACACTCGAGGAAGTACGGTGCTAAAGCCGCACGTTCAGGTTTAAGAGAAATCAGTCTGATAGTACGCTGCATCAAAATGTTAAATTTATTCTGAGTTTAATTATTTTTTTTGTCAAAATCTGAGTTTAATTACTACTCCCTCTACATATAAGAGATTATTTTTTTTAGATTTTGTATTTTAAAGACTAAGTTTTTTAGACTTTAATTAATGCATCTTGTTTTAAACTAAAGATCAGTTAAGCAAAAACTAAAATTAAGTAAAAATGTGTATTTACTTTATTTATAAGAGTATGTATACAAACCTAATAGATAATTAAATAAATGGGAAACGACCTATTTTCACACCAGAAGTTTCATATAGTAACAGTTCCACACGATTTTTCAACCTCGTCTTAATTGCACATATATAGAAGTTGTACAACCTATCTCCCCACAATGTCAAAGTTCGAAACCCGAACCTACATGGCTTCGGTTATTCATCAATTTAGTGGTTCAGAAGAGGTAACCAAACCGAAAGACATAAAATAACCCGACCAGAGATCCTATTTTAACCCGGTTGGAATCCAGTTTTAAAAACCCCCAATTATAGGAACCCTAAAAATGAACCCAGAAGCTCTCTCCTTCAGATGGTGAAAATCGAAGATGAGCAACGAAAGTGGAGCTTCGTCAGGGACATCAGGTGTTCGAAGAAGAGGAACAGTGGTCGGTGTGCCGAAGAGATGCTGGTGTGGCAAAATCGTGGTAGCAAGAATGTCAAAGTCCGAAGCTAATCCTTATCGGCGATATTACCGTGCATATGCAGTGGAGCGAAAAGTAAGTGTAATGAATCTGAGATTCAATGTTCATATAGCATATATTTGAAAAAATGATGTTGATTTGTATGTGTAGCTTAGCAATGATAACCACTCGTACAAATGGGTTGATGAGGCTTTGGCGGATGAGATAGAAATATTGGGGATGAGGACTGAAAGACTTGAGCAACAAAACCAGATTGCGAATTTGGAGCTAGAGAAGCTGAGGTTTGAGAAAGAAATTCTTGAAAAGGTTGGAGGAGTTGTGGGTGAAGCAAAGTCCGAGTTGAAGAAACTGATGGTTATTGTTGCTCTAGGTTGCTTGAGCATTGTCGTGTGCTCTAGGCTAATAGGTTGATGTTAGATTGAGTTTTAGTTTATGTGTTGTTCGATCCTAATCAATCTTAGTATGTTATGTAATATGTTGACAATGTGTACTTGTTGTGTAAGACAATATCTTTTGCTATTTAAGATATGAATTTGTACTCCATGATCATGTTATTTGTGTGCTGTTACATGTTCTTTAAAATGCAATTTAAGAGAAAACATAAATCTTAAGCACCACCAAAACAGGTTCTAAAAGCCGATAAAATAGTACCTAAACACACAAAAATAGGTTCTTAAAGCTGATAGAGTAGTACAATAACACACTAAAATAGGTTTCAAAAGCAACATGACCACATCTTCAAATGTCTTGCTGAGTGCAAACTGTTTGAGAAGATTCAGGTTGAGAAGACTCCTCACCCAAAGAGGCCTAAAACATAACACAATACAGCTTTAGAGGAGGAATATAGAAGACATGGTTTTAAAAGCTTTGAGATATACCTTTTTAGGTCTCTTATTATGGAACCGTGAGTTATGATTTGCAGCCCCGCAGATCGAACAATGCATAATCCGCTTCAATATCTTATCTGTCTTTTTCACCGGGGACTCATTAACGCTTTTCTTCCTCTTTTTATCAGCTTTAGTAACCTTCTTGCAACCTGGCTGATCAGGAGGGTCATGCTCGAGAATTGGAGGTTCCGGTCCTACTGGCCAAAATTTGGCTCCTCGTAAAGGAACAATACCATCAGCATAAATTTTCTTCCATGTTTCTGCCCTAAACCAGTGCTCGACATAGTCTTGAGCTTCCAAACCTTTGTTCAACATAACACCATAGACGTGTTCACAAGGAATACCAGTGATCTCCCATCTCCGGCATGAACATGTTCTATTGGTCAAGCTTACTCTATATGAACAACCATTGAGAGTAGAAGCATATGTCATGTTGGTTGACGGTCGAACCGTACATTCCAAAGCTTTCTCATGCAACTCCGCAAGAGTGTCTACCACATATGGTGTGCCAAGGCCTTCATAACTGGTGGCAGTCACATCGCGTTTCGCTATACGAACCATGGCCAGACGAGCAATTGTCTCAAGCATCGGCACAAAAGGTTTGTCTCGGGCTTTACCTATGAAGTTGTTAAATGATTATGTGGAATTGTTCTCCACATCCTCACAACATGGTCCAAGCTTGTAGAATGCTCTACACCAAGTCTCCGGTTTTGACTTCATCACATCATCATATATCTCTTCGTCATAGGCCAATATCTTCAATAGATTTACCTTGTAATCAGCTTCATTATAGCTCCAACCAAGGTTCCAAATCAGTCGTTTCAGTTCTGGTTTCTTCCCATGTCGACTCTTCAAGTTACCATAGATGTGTCTTACACACATCATGTGCTCAGTACGAGGCAATTCCATCTTAGCGGCAGCAATCAATCCCTACAACAACAACAAGAATGTCAACTCAACAACAACAAGAATGAAAACAGAAACATATGATTGTCTAAACAGTTTAGATTGTTATCTTTTGGTGATCAGAAACAAGTATAAAACCATCTCCATCGTTTAGTTCAAGATCAACTCTGACCTTCTTCATAAACCACCGCCAATTCTCCTTGCTTTCGACTTGTACCACAGCCCATGCGATTGGGTAAATTGCATTATCAGCATCACGACCTAAGGCCACCAGCAACTGACATTTCAACTTTGACTTCAAGAAACATCCATCTACTCCTATGAGAGGCCTCCAATTGTTTTTCCAGGTTTTCCTAAGTACGTCGAAACAGACATAGAATCTGTTGAACACATCAAATACTTCCTTTTTTCACACAATCTAACTCAACTGACGAGTTCTCATTTGACACCTTTATCTCTGAGCAATAATCACGAAGGCGACTAAACTGCTCATCATACTCTCGTTCAATCCACCTTAATGCTTTTTTCCTAGCATGTTGACATTGAGGCCTTGTCACAATAAGCTTCCATTTATCCATAACTAACTCATCATTCTTCATTGGCATGAAGTACTCGGGTTCTTCTCGAATCTTGTCAACAAACAGCCGTGCAATTACCGGAAATTTCAGCAGCTCACATGTACCAATGGGAACACAACAATGAGCTTCCTTCAATATCTTCACTTGCCACTTGTTAGGAGACTTTCCCGAAGATGAGCAGTATATGCGCCAACTACAGCCCTTCCCCGAACAGACAAACTCCAGCTTCGTCTTATCATACCGGTTTTGTTTGATGTTTCGGCCAGTTTTCAGAGCATAGTCTACCACACCTTCCTTGAACGCAATACCACTGATGAATACTTGTCTTCCATACAAGCCACCAGCGCCTCTCCTAATATCGATGCGCCTATACATTGTCCTCTGAGTTTATTTTCCTTCTTATTCTTCATCATCTTCTGTCTCCGGATACTCGTTGTGTCTGACTGAAGGTTCATCTACAAATTCACCAACATCTTTCTCAATGTTGAAGTCGTTACGCTCACGTCGATTTTCACCATCAGAATTGTAACCTTGGTCGAATTCAGGGACATCATTCCACTCAACATTCACACCAATCCCTCCTTCCTGAGTCATTCTACAAGAAAAAAACTAAGATTATCATACTAGATACTCGAAATTGAAACAAAGAGTAAGCAAAATTGATTCAGTTCAAAACAGAGAGTAATTATAATGGAAACTCGAAAAGGAAGAAGATGAGACGGCAAACTCACCTGACATAACCGATCAGGCAGAAAGAACAGTCGACGAAATTGATTCAAAGCTCCAGTCTTACCTAGGGTTCCCGACACTTGAGAGAGATGAACAAAATTGGGGTTTTTTCTGGTTAATAAAAACTGAGTTAGTTAAATTACGGTTTATAATAACAAATCGGGTCGAAAACGGGTATTCTAAGGTTTAATTAGGTTTTCTATTGGTTAGGCTTAAACTCAAAAACCGGTAAACCGATTTTAATCAGCTAATTGTACGTCCATGTGGGTTCGGGTTTCGAACTTTGACATTGTGGGGAAATAGGTTGTACAACTTTATATATGTGCAATTAAGATGAGGTTGAAAGATCGTGTGGAACTGTTACTATATGAAACTTCTGGTGTGGAAATATGTCGTTTTCCCTAAATAAATAAATCAAAGTTGGAAATATAGAAGTTAGTAGCGGTCTCTCTTCTTCTCTAGAGAGATAATTCTCTCTCAAATTTCTTCCTTCTTAACACAATCTAATCATTCAGAAGGAAGAAAACATCTTTTATCATTTTGTTGTAATATATCTTTCGATCATCTGATCAAAATATCATTCCACATGTCGGATCTTTTTGTTTTTGGCGAAATTTGATGTGCTTTAATCAAATACAAAGCCGATCTTCATGAGATTTATTTTCTCTATTTTGATTGATGAATAAAGTTCTGGTCGTTTAGATCGGATTTTGTTGGTTTTCTGAGATTATCTACCATTTTTTTTTTCATCAGAGTCTTCTTTTTGGATTAGGGTAATATCGTGCCTTATACCATCAATATGAGACGGGTAAAGTTCTTTCAGCCGACGTATACTGGAGAAGTGGGCACACTCTTTTTTACAAGCATATTAAAGTTGTAGATGAGGAAGAAAGGTGACCAGAAAGTAGCCCCTCAAAAGATGTAGGTGAAGTCTATGGTGGTTCCAGCAGTGGAGTCACCGAGTCACAATCTGACTTAACTCACTCCATTGACATGTCTATGTATGTATGTCCACGTGTCGTAATGCATGAGCTTTTAAGAAAGTGGACAGGATAAACTGTATCTTAATAGTCAAGTCGACAAAAAATAAATTAATTAAAATTTTGGTTATAAATGAGCGATCCTGAAATGATTACTTGCAATGGAGAATGAGATTTTCATATCTCAATCGCTCAACCAATAATTCTGATTAAAATGTGATCTGTTTTGATGATTATATATCTATTGTTCTTCTTTCTTGTGGAGAAGATATTTTTTTTATGACGGATTGAAGTGTAGTTTCACTTCTTTACAATTCGAAGGTGCAATCTCCGACATGAATTATGGGGCCATGGTCGATGACAAGACTGTCTTGATTTCAGAATTCGGTAATGATATCATCCTAACCATTATATTTTGGAAACAATGGCCATGGAAGCCACAAAGGTATGTCATTGTCATAGCCATGAAAGTTTCTAGTGGTTACCATGAAAGTGTGTGTGGCATATCCTATGTTTGAAACAAATCTATCAGAGTTGTTATGGAAACAACGTCCTTCTAAAATATCACCATGGATTCCTCATGATCTAGATACAAAAGGAAGGAGATTGATGTCACTGAATGAACTTTTCAATATATTTTGATACAATATATTTGATATCAAAATATATTGCTGAAATCATGGAATATATTAAAGAAGAGTGGCAATGCAAAATAAAATGTTTAGTCTCTTTGTTGTATGGCGATATCTATACAATCGTTGAAAATTAGTCTTTTCAATCTTTATTTCTTATGGTTAAATCAACATATTAGATAATATATATATATATATATATCTAAATTATAATAAAACCAATGTAATACAACAAAGAGAATAGGTGTTCTTAATGCGACAAATATTTTAAGATCACAAAAGAATTAATAGAGTGGATACTCTATTAATAAAGACATCTCAAAGAGAATCATGTGTTCTAATTATTTTTCTAATTAGTTTATATTTGTTGTGTTTTCATAATTTTGTATGTATTTTTATAGTTTGTTTATGATCTAATTAATAAATATAGGTTGTTAAAAAAAAAGGTACCATTTGACAAAAGCCATAACCAAAAGCCGTTTATGCACAATGCCGAGACTTGGCCATATCTCATCCACATAGAGATTGCCAAAAACACAACAGCTCGACCCATCAAACAATTCTTCCATTAACGAAAGATGTCATTGGCTTCACCTAGAATTCTTAATCCATCTTCTTCTTCTTCCACAACTTCGTCGTCTTTCAGATTCTCAGCGATTAAGCCATGTGTCTTCGTCATCAGATGTTCTCAGGCAGAAGGTCCATTGAGAAGACCCTCTGCTCCTCCTACTCTCCGCGAGCCTTCACCTCCTCCTCCATCCCCGCCCCTGCAGAAATCGGTGGCTGTTGATGGTGAGGGTGTAACTACAGTGGAGTTTCAGAGGCAGAAGGCCAAAGAGCTTCAGGAATACTTTAAGCAGAAGAAGCTTGAAGCTTCTGGTCAAGGTCCCTTCTTTGGTTTCCAACCCAAAAACGAGATCTCCAATGGAAGGTAAACATGATCTCAGTTCTCGATTTTGATTGGTGGGTCCTGATTGTTTTGAGGATTTGCTAGTGTATGTAAAACATTAGTCTGCCTGCCATATTAAGTCCTGATCTCAGTTGGGTTTACTCTGGCTTTTAAAGTTTCTGGTCGTTATGATTCTCCATCAGCAGCATAACCTTCAAATTTTGAGCTCAAAGTTTCAAACTTGATGACTTCTGTCATATGATTATTTTTCACAATTTGCTTGCGCATTTGTCTGTCTCAGGTAGACCAAAAACTCATTTGTTTCCTAGTTTCTTACTATGAACACGTACAAGAACTGTGTGGTTGATTCAAGAATTAGTTGGTTCTGCTTGGACATGAGATATATCTCTTTGTTTGTTTTGCAGGTGGGCTATGTTTGGTTTTGCGGTTGGAATGCTTACAGAGTATGCCACAGGCTCAGACCTTGTCGACCAAGTTAAAATCCTTCTCTCCAACTTTGGAATTATAGACTTGGAATAACAAGAGTTTTCTTCATTCTTCTTCCTGTGTATGTGTGTATCTCTAAAGATCTTCAAATACATGGCCATTTGTGTATTCAGCCACTTTTTATCTTCAAGTCATATAATTATGAACTGTTGATCGATTCAAAAAAAATAAAATGTATACAAAAGGTTATAACTTAAATGATCCCAATGAACCAAGTATTCTCAATTCAGATTATATTTCAATATCCTCTCCCCTAAAGAAATCGTTCAGATGTTTCTTAAGGAATCTGTGCAATCTCGAGAAGGATCTTGTGGAGAGACTGAGGCTTTGAGAAGAAAGGAGAATGATCACTTCCTTTGATCTTGAAGACTCCTTCGGGGCTGTTCTCCCTCACTAGCTTCTCTTGAACGTCTGGTGAGAGTGCAAGGTCGTCCAGCGTCTGAACGTAGAATCTTCTCCCTTTCCCGTATCTTTCTGCGGTCAGAGATACCTTCTCCATCATTGGTCCAAGTGGTACAGGTCGCATCGAGATCATCGCCAATGCTATATCCTGAAAACCATAAGCCAGAATCAATGTGATATCAAGAAACTATGATTTTTGAGTGTGTTTGGAGAGTACCTTGTTGGGTGATTGATTGAAATACAAGCCTTTCATGTGTTGTTTCTCAAACATGAACCCTGTAGGAGGCTTGTCTTTTCCATTCCCGTAGATCAAGAACTGCGACTCTTTCATGAATCTCTCTGCAGAACCAAGCTGCAGCAAATGTAGGACAGTTTCTCACAAATGTAAGCACAAGAAACAAAGACTGACATCGCATTTTCTCTAGTGAATGTTGGATGTGAGGCTAAAAGAGTGTTTATTCTTTTTACCTCTTCAGTGAAAACATCAAAGGGTCTTTGGCCATCAGAAACCATTGTTGCACATAGGAATATAGCTTTCGATATTTTCTCTGGAAAACGCTCTAAAGCGTACGAAATGGACGCACCTCCAGTACTATGGCCCACCAGAATAACCTGGCATACGACAACAAACTCTTATATCATTGCATTGGTTTTGCATAAACCTTCAAACAAAGAGAGCAAAGTCTAACCTTCTCTTTTTCAGGGAGATTTTCAAGGTATTCAATCAATGGCTTTGAATATTCCTCCAAGGTAGAGACAGTGTTTGTGTCGGTCATATTGAATCCAGATCCAGTGAGGTCCACTGTAATAGGAGACAGTCCTGACTCTTCCAATGAAGCAACAATTTTGTACCAACACCATGCCCCAAAGCCTTCACCGTGCACCAGGATGAATTTCTTCACTGCCAAGCTCTCTAACGAAAAATCTGGTACCTGAAGAAAGCAAAAGGAGAAACATAATTAAATAATAAGCTTCTATGAGATCATTCATTTAAATCAATTTCAGAGCAGTAAGTAACATCATCAATCTATAAAGCAATGACAATCACTGAAGTAGATTTCACTTTCCAACAAAAGTTATGCCATTCAGGAGCTTCTCTTCTAAACTCGTTCTTCTGGTCATAGCAGCATAAGTTGTACAGTGACAGACAAGCAAATTCTTACACAATAATGTCTTTCAGACAATAACATAAGTATCAGTACATTCATAGGCTTTATAGCTTTATCTGGTCCCAATCCAGTGTCGGTATCAGAGTAAAGAACATTTATTTTCTTGATAAAGTTAGCATTATCCAACAGATAAATTTATTAGGAATCTCTGGGCACTTTCAACATCTCTTTTCGAATCTTAACTAAAGAATCTCCTCCTCCTCTCCACTTTTGTTATGACCTTTTCTTCTCATATATAAAAATTAAAAAGCTCTCAACAATCATTAAACCAAAAAGGCAACGACCCAGTCAAAATAATCATATAAAAATTTAGTAAAAGATCTGAACTTTTTTCTAGAAATGATTGAAAAATATGGTTCAAGTAGTAGTGAGACCTGCTTGCCATTTGAAAAAGGGTCAGAGAGGGTGCGTTGTTTCCTGGTGCTTGTGGACCCGACCCGTTTAGACATGGATCCGTCGAATCTCTGAGAAAGCTGAGTTTGACGAATCGCCATGGAAAGAGCTCGTCGATGCAACATCTCTTCCTCGGCAAGCAATTTTCTCTGTGAACGATTCATTCTCATGCTCTTGGATCCATCTTTTCTATCTTTCTTCATCATGGAGATAATCTTGTTACCCATCTTTTCCAAATCAAGAACAAAGTCTGACCCAGAAGCTGAATTCGAGTTTCACAGGACAGAGTTTCAAAGAAATTCTCGAGGAAATGGCATGTTTCCGAGAAAAGTCAAAGCTTGAAGAGTCTGTTGCCCTAGATGGGATCAAGCAATAGACTTGTTACTTTACTTCCAGAGAGGAGAGAGAGAGTAGGTGAGGAAGCAGTCGGTTATTAATTGCGAGTACAAATACAGTTGTCTCTTGAATTTTTGTACCACCGCAATAAAAGAAAAACAAAGGATAGAGACAGTTTTGGTCAGAAACAAGCTAAGTTTGTTGATTGTGTACATTGGTAAGAGATTTCCTCTTTTCTTTCAGATCTCGTAAAGATACGGATTCACACTGCTGAATGTTTCGTTTCTTTGTGAACTTTGTTTTTTTTTTTTTTAACGCTGATTTATTATAATATTACAATTACGAGAAAGATTATATGATCCGACGACCGACAATTCTAACTGCCTTATAAGGATCTATACATAACTGCTGATGTAGAAGCTTTAATGAACCCTTAGTCAAACCATTGGACTAAGGAGACTTTCACTGTAAACTTTGTTATGTACTCCATTTGTTTCTAAGAAATCTATGTTCATGTCTTATTTACGTATATTAAAAAGTATAATAAATTTTGATAACAAAAGTATTATTTTCTGTTTTTATCAAATTTTCATAATTTTATCCCTGTTCGAAAACGCGGCTGCCTAGGCGCTGTTCGGAGGTTGATCGCGGCGATTATGCCCAAATCGGTGTAGCCAGGCGTTGAGCCGCATAAAACCGCATAATTTCCGCATTGACCGCCTAATTCCCGTCTAATCCTGCGTTGACCGCCTAAGTTTTTTTTTTTTCCGTCCGTGTAAGTTAAAACACGGTTGATTATTTTTCCCTCATTATTGACAGATTTTGTGTAATTATTCATTACTAAATAATTATAATTAGCTATCAAACCCAAAACAAACACATACATACTATATTTAGGGATTTTTTTCGTACCAAACCCACTATTTACGAATCAAAAAGAGACTGTATAAAATTATATATAAAAAATTATATAATTATGTCCAATTATTTGTATCATCATGTTTAAAATTAGCTAAATATATTTATAAATATATTAAATTTTATTTAAAACTAGGTCTCGCGTAATCCCTGAGTACTCCCTAATTTTTCGGTAACTCGCTAGGTCCGGGGTTACCGCCCGACTAGCGTGTAGCGTAGTTCCGAATAGGAAATTTTACCAATAATATTTTTTTAAAAAAAATTAATGAAATTTATGATTTACAATTATTAACTAATATAAATTGCATTGAAAACCTTAAACATACTTAAAAAAAAAAAATTTAAAACATTTATTTCTTACGAACAGGAGGAGTATTTTGGGAATGTCTAACAGATTTTGACTTTCTTTCTTAACATACATGATTTTATTCTGGACAAAACATTACATGTGAATGTAGCAACATGAACTTTGTTGTCTCTCCATTTACAAATTTTGGTAGAAAACAAAATGAACTTTAACAATTTTAATATTGTGTCAATTTTATCCTAAATAAATATTTATTTTCAAATAAAAAAATTGAATTATCACATTCAAACCAAAATCAATGTGACCGAAATAATGTTGGTTACTATACTGAATCAAATACTCAATATACACCTTTTGCTGAATCAAATATTACATATCCAGTTTGTGCTGAATAATCTACCACATGTATCACTACGCCTACGTTTACCATATCTGTGAATGGAGTCTCATCATACCACTTTGCTAGCTCTAAAAGCATTCGCCAGGGCGACCCGATGTCTCTCTATCTGCTTGTGTTAGCAATGGAAGCTTTCTCCCGTCTGCTTCAAAGTCGATTGATGACATCATTTTGTATCACCCACGCACTTCTCAGCTAAAGATCACTCATCTTATTTTGCGGACGATGTTATGGTCTTCTTCAACGACATCAGCAACTCTCTACATGGGATTACTGAATGTTTGGATCACTTTGCTTTTTGGTCAGGTCTTTACACCAATTATTCAAAGACTGAACTTTTTCACTCGAATCTGAGTCCCAACGAGGCTGATGAGCTGTCATCTTACGGGTTTTCCATTGGTTCTCTCCCCATCAGATACCTTTGGTTACCTCTGATGAGCAGGAAATTAAGAATATCAGAATATGAGCCGTTGCGTCTCGCTTTCCGATCTCTTTCATTCACAGGGAGGTTACAACTGATCTCTTCAATCATCAACAGCATAGTTACCTTCTGGATTTCGACCTTTATACTCCCAAAAGGATGCGTCAGAAAGATTGAATCTCTCTGTTCCAGATTCTTATGGTCCGACAACACTGACATTGTAGGAAGAACAAAAATTGCTTGGACAACAGTGTGTCTTCCCAAACGTGAAGGTGGCATAGGACTAAGAAGCTTCTACGATTGGAACAGGGTATTGTGTCTGCGTTTTCTTCTGGCTCCTCCACTCGGATAGCAAAAGCTTATGGGTGGCCTGGCACAACGAATTTCATTTAAAAGAGAAAAGCATATGGGCAATAGAAGAAAATGTGCTTGATTCTTGGGCTTGGAAGCAAATTCTAAAATTGAGGCATGAGTCAATAATGTTCTCTACACCAATGTTGGGTAATGGAAACTCCATTAGCTTCTGGTTTGACATTTGGACTCCTTTAGGACAGCATATTAAAGTGATCGGACCTTCTGGTCCTGCTCAGTTTTGCATTCCACTACATGCTAAGGTTTCCAAAGCTTATACTACGTCAGGCTGGACCCTCCCATCACCGAGATCAGAAGCTGTTGTTAGTTTTCATATCTTTCTCTCAACCATCCCCCTGCCGCAGCAGACCAACCCAAAAGATACCTTTAATTGGTGTGTTGAAGGGAAAAGTATCAACTTGGGTGCTAAATATCCAGCAGCTAAGATGTGGGACGTGCTGAGACCCAGGGATGAGGTCAAGCGATGGACAAATCTTGTTTGATACAAAGGAGCAACTCCAAAAAAATGCTTTTACATTCTAGGTGGCTAATGCAGACCGTCTTCCCACGAGATCAAGGTTGGTTACTTGGGGTCTGCAGGTTCCCTCGACATGCTCATTATGCACCACAAATGAGGAAACACGAGATCACTTGTTATTCAGATGCGCCTATAGCAGGGAAGTGTGGAATCTAACTATCGCAAGGCTATCCTATCCTTCACGGCTTACCTCTTGGTCTGAATTGTTGTCTTGGATTAGGCACTCTTCAAATGCCGCTCCTTCTATCCTAAAGAAGTTGGTGGTCCACTCTACAATATACAATCTGTGGGGACAAAAGGCATCATCCACAGCAAAGGTTTGCTTCCGCATGTTACTTTCCACAACCTCATCGACAAGGAAGCGAGGAACTCAATCACAGCTAGGAAGCAATTTTGAAATTTGATGGCTTTATGGCTTAGATAATGGTTCTGCTATTGTCTATGTTTTTGTTTCACCTTATTCTTACCTTTTTTTTGCCAAGGTGTCTCAGTCTCTTTGATATACAAATCTTGTAAAATCAAACTTTCATTTATATGATATTAACAGTTATGAAAAAAAAAACTACCACACGTAAAAAAAAATTCTAAGAACTTACCTGAAACCCAAAAATGTATCTGAAACGTTGAAAACATTCTGAAACTCTAAATACTTAAAAAACTTAAAATCCAAAAATAAACGAAAACCTTTAAAATATAGATGAAAATATGGAATATTATAATACGTAAAAACCACAAAATATACAGAAAAATCTCATAAATTTATAAATACCCACAAAACCAAAATATATTTTAATGACTAAAAATGTAAATATATTTACCAAAATGTACCTAAACCCAAACTACCAGAAAACCTAAGAATACAAAAAATATATGAAATTTTCAAATACATTTTGATATCTAAAAATAGTTAATACGTATATTTTTAGATTATTAAGATAATTTTCTTTGATATCATACCGTTTTTGCCCAATCTTTGCCGGTTTCAACCCCCGACAGCCATGATGGGTCAGCCATGATCCCTCATGCGCCTCTCAAGCTTCTTCTCCGGCCCCTGAACTTCTCTTCTCACGAAATGGTTTTTCATCCGTCGGATTGCTCCTCCATGAAAAACATAGGGTTCTAAGTGCTGGTGTTTGTTAGGTTGTTATAACCTCTTTTCAAATCCTTCCTTGCGCTCATCCAACTGAGTTATCCGTTATTTCCACCGCAGTTTCGGTTTATGGTAACCCTCTTCGTTGCAGAACTCATGTCTTCTCTTTCTACTCACCAATTTAAGTCTCAACTGTGTCTCGAAGATTTTTTCGCCATGAGAAGGAAAAATGGACAGCTGAGCCACAGCGGCCAGCTAAGAGATCCCCTATCAGGATCGCTGAAATTGATACCTCAGAGATTATTGAGGGAAATAAACTCACACTTATTGGTCAGAATACTAAACCTCTATTTCAAAAGTCCCGAGCCGTTGTTGACTTTCTACCACAAGTGTTGGATCTTGTCGAAAGAGTGGTGGGCTGAGAGCTGGGACCAGGGTAGTTTCATTTCCGCTTTAACTTTGAAGCTGATATTCTTTTGGTTCTGAATAAGGGGCTGTATAACTACAAATGGATGCTCTGATATAACGTTGGGAACCAGTTGTCTCAGAGAGATTTCTTGACATCATCTCTTTTTGGATAAAAATCCATGGGTATTCCCTTGCACTTTTGGAACAATAATACAATTCATACAATTGGCAAGGAGCTTAGCTTTATAGATGCTAGAGAAATGGAAGAAGCCTGGGTTAGAGTTAATATGGATGGTTTAGCTCCTCTGCTTATGACCTCAAAGATTCTCCTCTTTACAGATGAGATCACCACGGTCAAATTTAAATATCTAAAAATTTAGAAACATTGTTTCGCCTGCTTTTTCTCTGATCCACGAGGAAAAGGACTGTCTTCGAAGATCTCACAATGTTCCTCCACCAAAGGACATGAAACTGGGAATTACTCAGCGCATTGCTCTACTACGTACCAAAGCTGTTAAGCATAGACATGATGATCAAAGGAGTTACCGTCATCCTTCTCAGTATAAACCCCTCATCACTCCTTGGTGGATAGAAGCAGATGACCCTCCTCTAATTACTCTGACAATGGAGTTTCTCGCACATTTTTCCAAGGTTCCTTGGCTGCTCGAGTCATGAATCTTGATGAGGCCCTAGTTGACTCTCATCGCCCCTGAGTTAGGAAGGTCTGTCATAGGGTGGGTAGCGGTGACTCTTGAATTCTGTCGAGTGAAAAACTGGTGTCTCAACAAAGTGTGAGTCTAGAGGTATTGACCCTCAGCATCCGAGATCCTTAGAGTCTCATACGCCTTCCCCACGCCCTCTCAAAGAGCGGTTGGAATTCCTGACTGAACAAGCATCAAATGAAGGTCGTACCAGCTCAAGAGATCGAAGGTCTGCTCTTGCTCGCATTGCTGAACCGGATCTCTGCGGCAATCCTCTGGTAAGAGCAAGCGTAAGATTTGATTCAGGCAGACTTCAAGATGTTGAAATCCTATATGATGGAGTTATCAACCAGGAACAAAATTTTAGCACCGAGGTTCACTCCTCTCCGAGAGTACTTGCCTCTCTTGTTTAGGAGGTGTGCTCATCCCTACTGTAGCTCTTAGTTCAGTCCCCTCTCCCTATGGACTAAAACTGTCGGGAAGCGCAAGGTTACCAATGCTCTAGGAAAGAAGAGAGAGGAAAAGTCCCTTCCAAGGATTGAACTTAAAAAAAGACTAATGTGGCCCGGTCTCTAAACTCGCCTCAGAAGAAATTTTGTGTTGATAAGGAAGCTAATTTACCTTGTAATAAGGCCAGTATCATCAATTCCCCTCATAATTGTTGATCGAGCAGCGGAAGGTCTCATATTATAGGCCCATTTATTTATGTACTACTTATTAAACGATTATAGCCAAAATCTTGTCTAGAAGGCTGAAACCACCCCTGGCCTCGATCATCTCACCGTCTTAGTCCGCTTTTTTTAGCGGGTCATACGATAGGCGACAATGTGCTTATAACACATAAAATCCTTCATTTTCTTTGAACTTCAGAGGTCAAGAAATATTGTTTTATGGCGGTGAAGACGGACATGAGTAAGGTGTACGACAAGATTGAATGGGTCTTATTAGGGATGTTCTGTCTCAGCTTGGTTTTGATCCTATTTGGATCTCATGGGTTATGAGTTGTGTTTAAACGGTTTCATACACCTTCGTTGTCAACGGAGCACCTCAAGGTTCAGCTAAACCGACTCGGGAAATTCGGCAAGGGACCCAATATCTCTGTATCTAGTCATCTTATGTACTGAGGTACTCTCTGCTTTGTGTGATAAAGATCAGTCGGATGGCTCTTTAGTGGGCATCAGAGTGCCGCAAGAAAGTCCATTTGTCAACCATATTTTATTTGCAGAATAAACGATGTTTTTCTATAAATCGAGTACTTGTTGTGTCTCTTCACTACTGGATACTAGGAGATATGAGGATCTGTCGGGCCAGAACATAACTCCTCCAAATCCTCTATAACTTTCTCGGAAAAGACTCCAGCTGAGGTTAAAGTCGGGTTAAAAGACCTTCGCAATTGAAGCTGAATGCGGTGTTGGGAAATATCTTGGGTTGCCGGAGCTCCGTGGTCGTAAAAAGGACATTTTTGCTTTTATTGTAGATTGTATCCGACATAAAGCTTTTAGCTGGACTTCTAGATTTTTATCAGGTGTCGGAAAACAGGTTCTTTTGAAATATATCCTCTCAGCTATGTTTTACTACGCTATGTCTTGTTTCAAACTCCCAACTTCTCTTTGAAAAAAATGCTCAACAAAGTACTACCGATCTTTCTAATTCTCCTAGTAGAGCTCCAGTCGGGACCTAGACGTCTCAGTTTGGTCTCTCTCCACCTGGTTCTGTTGTGAGTAATGTTGACGCGTCATGGGAGCCCCTCTAGGGTAACTGTGGTTTGGAATTATCTTTTCCGAATCATGCTCCCTTATGTTACCCAACGTTAGTGATTCTCGAAGATAAGTTTGTATCTTAGGTGCTCGTGGCGGAAGCCCTCGCTATGGTCTAGCAGTGATGCTGCATCGTCTAACATAAAATTACTAGTTGTTCTGTCCGACTCTCTCATCTTGGTGAATCTCTTGAAAATAAGAGAATCTCATCCAGCACTATTTGGGTATTGTTTGACATCTATCACTTTAGCTTTACCTTTGAGTAAGAAAGTTTTAAAATAATTCTGCGTTTGTCTAATGCTATAGCCGGTTGTTTTTCTAATTCAGCTCTTGTTAAGTTAAACTCATCCTCTTTTTATGGAGCATGCTAGACTTTTTATTGAATAAAATAGTGTTTGTTTGCTACACGTAATTGTATTTCACAGTCAGAGTAAATTAAACAGAAAACATCCGGATATCTCTTATATATTAATTGATGAACATTTAAAAAGTTGTAACCTTAAATTTGTATTAATAAAAAAGGAGCATAGCTTAGATGTCAATTAATTAAAATGTCAATTGACTTTACATGGTAGCATAACAAGCCATTTAGTAATGTGTAAGTCCAAAATCAATTCGCTATGGAAACTTATATTAAACCAAACATAAAATTATATGATAAAAAGTATAAATAAACCAAGCTCGAGACCATATTCGCTAGGCATGACATTTACGTATAAATGAGAGTTTCCTTATTAAAATACTTTTAGTCATTGTTTAGGAAAGCAACCTACCAGGAGCGTGGATCTTCTACCTACAATATCGACATTTACGTATAAATAATAGTTTCCTTATTGCATATAGATTTTAATACTATTAACTTAATAATCTTACGCATAAATATCTAATATAATTGTCTTGAAGTAGAAGAGAATGTAAAATATGAAAAAAAATTATATTTAAGATGCAAAAACTTTGTCAAGGCAAAAATTGAAAATATTTTTTGGGGATTTAAGGAAAATTATAGTAAATGCAAATCATATTAGCTAATGATAATTATAGACGACATTAACCAATAAGCTAATCGTATTTAAACGTTAAGTATCACCAACGATACCATCATCTTTCCAACTAGCAAATCAGCCAAAAACCCCCGTTTAGTTTAGTACTTTGTAAAATGAGATCTCTTTTTGCAAATTATTTTTAGATTTAATTATAAAATAAAAAAACCTTTTGATTATATTAAGTACGATTTAGTACAAGAAACATGTTTGCAAACTTTTTACGATTTAGTAATTTGAATTAAGGGTGTTCAATTCGGTAACAGCCGGACCATCTAAAACCGAACCAAATCGAAACAGAAAAATTAGTTTATTTGGTAACACTGTATAAACTTAATAGATGTTATTTCTAGAAACCGTTGTATATATATATATGGTTCGGTATATAAACCTATCAAACCATATAAACCGAATAAGCTGATTAATTAAAATATAGTAGTATAGTTTTATGTAAATTACATAATATAATTATACACATGTAGTTTATTTTATTTATATGATCTTGATATTTGAGACGGTAATATGAATAATTGGTTATTCTTATGTAAAGGATTTTTTGACATATATTTGTCTTAAAAATTAAGTATATTGTTAATCTTTTTTTCTTTTCATCTTATGAATCTATAATAACTCATTTATTTAACAATTATTTTTAATAGTTAAATATAATAGAAAAACATTCTATTTAAAAATTAGAGTAGTATTTAATAAATTTGATTCTTAGTCATACAAAATTAAATTGACAAAATGTTATAAAAGATAAATATAGTTTAAGTTTGTTTGGTATAAAACTGAATAAACAAAAAACCGACAATACGTAAACCGAACCAAACCAAGATAAAATTGATTTTAATATGATATCTAATTTTTGTAAACCAAAATATCAAAAAACCAAACTGAGATCAGACCAAAATTTAATAAATAAAAAACCGGCAGTATATAAACTGAAACAAACTAAAACATATATGATTTTAATATGATATCTAATTTTTATAAATCAAAATATCAAAAAACTGACCAAATTTCGGATTGAACAACTATACTTTGAATATATGATTTCTATACATGTCCCACCCGATGCAAAGCGTAGATCATCCTGGTTTATAGTATTTTAAACCGATACGCATTATGTATATGATACTAAAATCTTGGTGACGTGACATTCTTTTGGTGGAATAAGTAATATAACAATCAGGTGAAATAAACCAACTTCAACGAGATTAATATTAAGCAGTAAAAAAATTACTTCGCAGTAATCAAACTATTATGGTGAAATCCTGAAAATCACGTTCCGAGACCTCCAAAGAAACCCAAAAGAAAACCCGATACAGTGTTTCCTGCTCCCTATATACTTCTTGACTTTATTTCATTATACTTGGACTCGGGAGTAAGTTCTCACTTCTCACCCACTTGTCTGTAACACAGCACAAGCCAAAAGGGGGTGTAGGTACGGTGAACCGCTAGAAGCCTTCAAATGCAGTACTTACGGAGTCTTTCTTGTTTCAAACTCATAAACCCTGAGATGATTCCTACTTTGAGAAGTGTCTCTTTTATGTGCAATACTACGACTGACGACGCAATACTACGACTTACGACGATGGACCAAAAGTCCAGACAAACCCGAGTGATGCTGATAGTGTTGTTACTTTCCAGTTCCATTCATATCTATAGATTCCCGTCCAAAGATAAATTCCATTGGAATTGGCTGATGTTTATAGCCTGAAAGGTTAGAACACTCATAACATTGTTATGAAAAATCCATCTAATATTTTATGAAGTAAACAATACTCAACGCAGCTTCCCATATGTTGAGTGAATATATCAAGTACCCGATGATGATTTTAAGATCCACTTTTGCTTCTGCAGCACAGTAAAATGAGTTTTAAAAATAATTATAAAAATTTATTATTACACGGCGTGGTGGAGAGACTTTAGCTTGGCTTGCCTCATATGAAGTGGGATCACCACCACCTCCTCTACGCGATGATTTACCCTCACCGGTCACTGCAAAGCCGTCTTCTTTTCTGCTGCGAGATCCAACACGGCGACTAGAATATCTAGCTGAACCTGAATAAAATCGGAAGTTCAACATCACTTTTCTTGATTCATATAACTAACACAAGGCACGTTATGCATCCTCCAACTTCAAATGAACTAACCATTCTCAAGAGAGTGTCCATCAGAGGAGTTCACAACTTCTCCAGATCTTTGCAACAACGTCCTTTGTTTCACTTCTCCATTGTTTGCTGTAAGATCATACACAACATGAGAGGAGATGTCATGGAGCACGACCATACAAAATTAAACATTGGTCAACAACAGGAACAGAACCTGCTGAAGATGACAGTTGGTCCTCGCTGTTATTGGACCCGTCAGCGCGACGGAGAGGAGCCCACACAACACGATCAGGTCTGTCCCTGTTTCTAGGACGCCTCTCTTGCTTCTCAGTGTTGGTACCAGAAACATGATAGTCTTTCCCTGCATATATACCATCTGTATTTAAAATTATCAGCCTAACTTGGGATGGTAAAATGGAGACAGAAAGCCTAATCCTAGTCCCTTATAACCTGCTCGAGGAGGACGCTTGTAGTTTTCTGCTTCTGAGGGTTCCACTCTTGGCTCAGGCTGGACCAAAGTTGAAGACTGGCTAGGTCGCGGCTCCTTTCTCACAAGCATTCCCTTGATCAATCTCCCACCAACATCACCAATCTTCTGGTTCTGTCTTGAGGTCGAGGATAGAATAGTTTCCATCTGCTGTTCTGGTTGTGGTGGAGAGTTCTGGAAAGCCGTTTTAAAACACACGTTGACTTATGATTCTGTCTACAACCATCAAAATACTGGACGATAAAGAGATCAAGGCTAGGACTTTCTTAAAGAGCCAAAAAAGCTTACAACAGGAGTGTCTCGGTCTTTTTTCAGGAGCAAAATCTTTTTCTTCCCAGACTCCATAGTCAATGAAATCCCTGGGAGAGAGCTATCCATGACAGAGGCTGTAGATGAATTATCTTGCTTGGAACTGCGGACGCTTTTTGAAGTGTCCTTTTCAACATACTATTAAGAAAAGTAATAGATTGAAGATGGACACAAGTGTTAGTTCCCATATGAGTAAAATGGCAGACTACAACGAACTATTCAGTATAAACTCCTACAAAGTCAGAGACAACACCTTCTTCTTTTCAGAGTTTCGTTTCAAAGGCCTTGAACTTGGCTTGTTTGCCGAGACTGCTCGGGATCTTCTGCCTCCTCTTCGAACATCTAATGAACCCTGTTTGCTTGAACAGAAACCATAGATCAACAACAGATATTCTGAAAACTACAAAATAGCTCTGGTTTTCTTCTACGTAACCGTACCTGAGATCCAATCACAGTAGCACGTTTTTGACGTATGAATTCCATAAGAGGGGTAACAATAGGAGCCGGCTTTGAAGCACCTAAAAAGTGATTTTGGTTAGTAAGTTTTATTCATTCATTAGAGAAGAACCAACTTGGTCAGAGAAAAAAACATATATCAAAACGATTGCAAAGGGAAAGACGAACCAGACTGCTCGGCTTCTCTTCTTTCCAACTGGACTTCAGCACTGGGGAGATTCTCAACAGGTTGAGCAATGAGCTTAAGGAATTCAAGGTAGTCAGGGTCTTTGGTAATAGAGCCTTCACGAGGATCTTTCTTGTCACATGGTTTGGGCACACGCTGTGAAGGCGCATATTCAACTATGGCCTTGAACTGAGCACCTAAACCACATTAATCACATTTCCGAATAAATAAACAGAATACATGCATGCAGTAGACGGAAGACAGATTAAAAGTGAAATACCCTTTTCATTAACAAAGACATGGCCGTTGAAAAATGCAGCGAACTCATAAACATCTTCTGGGGACTTGAAACCAAAGTAGGCCCGTGAATGCTTCTGCGTCTTATAGCTGTGGAAGCAGGGAAAAAAGAAAGAAAGATAGACACATCACTAAAAGCGACTAAATGTAGACAGCATCGATCATCTTCCTCTAGTGATACTATTTTTTTTCCCAGAACAAAACCGATCGTCTTCTTTAATTAATCGAAACCCGAAAAGCAATCATCTTCCTAGCATCCTATGTAAGTAGTAATAAAATAACGCTTACTTGGACTTGCCAGGACGAAAGGAGAACCAACTGTAGCTATCACCGAAACGAGAGTCGATTTGGGATAAGAGATCGGGCTCTGAAAGAGAAGGCGGCAAGTGCCGTACAACCACCTTCCTCTTCGCTGACCGGTCCTTCATCAGATCAAATGATACCCTATTTCTTTCCCAGAATCAAAGAGAGACACATCAGAAGCAGTTTAAAAAGTCGATCGCAATGTTGCCCTAATTTTTGTTTCCTCTCCCGTGAAAAATTAATTAGAATAAAACAAAAAAACCAGACAAGTTTCAAACCCGGAAAAGAAGAAACATAACCGCTGTCGCGACGAAGCGGATGGCATTGGATTACGTGGACTTTCGAGTCTCTATGGCCCAATATTTGGGCCTGTTGTGGACTTCTAAATTTTATGTTTCAGTCGAAAGGCAACGGCCGGCAGCCCACTGTGGCATTCATTAGTTCGACCTCCCGGTTTCTGTATCTTGGATATGTTCCACCGAAACTACTCCTAAATCCTAAATCTTAATCGATGAGGTAAGCAAAGAGTGCAAATTGTATATTCTAATTTGCTACATTTATCTATACTATCAATGATCACAAGGGGCATTGCCCCCGCGCTTGTGGACATAGTTCTTGTTTCATTTTAATATTTGTTAGGGTTATTGTAACTTTGAATTTTGCGTTTTGGGTTCGATCATTGTTTTCCAAGTTTTTTATTGTTATAGGGTTAGAGTTGTGATGATGAACTGTGAAGTTCAGGGAATCCCATAAGCGAGGAAGCCAGAGGCTATGATCTGACTACTACGACCAAGACGGAGAGACTCGAAGGTTGAGTGAAGGACGCCGGGACGCCGGTTTGACGAACTGGAGAGGCAGAGAGAAACAATTTCTAGAAGATGGTTAAATGTAAGAGGAATCAATTAGTTTTGTGGAGATGCAGATTGGGCTCATCAAAGATGAGAATCATATATATGGGGTTTACAGAGGGGCTACAAATCAGGAATATTTATGATCAAGCGATTTAAGATGTGGACATGAAGAGTTCACCGGTGAAAAAATAGATTACGAACACACACGGCGCAACTCTGTAACTCAGACTTGTTTGAGACAATGATGAAAAGAACTCAAACTCATGTTAAACGACAACAGTTTCTAATATGGGAAAACTATAATTATTGCAAAATTGAGCTATTTTTCATATAACGTGATGAATCCTATTTAAAAATGAAACTCATAACACACTTGTACGCCCGACCCTCAGAGGAAGCCGAAGATGCAAGGGATTCCGACCTTCATAAATATATATTAGGTTCGGCCATCAATGTACAAAGTATCATTTAGCTTAGTGGTATAAATGTTGGTGTTTATATCTCAATAATCTGGGTTCGAGTCATGGCTTTGACACTTTCTCACACTTTTTAAAAGTGAGGCCCACAAAACGCTGACGTGGCGCGCTAAGGAGTGAGCAAAAACTTAACTATTATAATATATACTAGGTTCGTGTCCGCGCTACGCGCAGATTGTATAGTTATATAATTTTTTTTTTAAATTAGCACAAATATATGACACTCTTTGGTAACTTTATCCTAAAGATCTATAAATTTGAGCTACAAAAGTAGTTAGAGATCATTTTTTTTTTACCCACAACAGAAGAATTCTACCTAATAAAGCAATTGTTGATGATTTTTTTTTGGTCCTAGTTGTTAGGGAATCTCCAACTCTACTTCATTTTATATTCCAAACATCAGTTTGGAGTAAACTCTAATCTCACTTCATAAATGGAGTAACTTTAGTCATTATTCTATTTAGGAGTTGAGCATTTTTTATTTATATAATAATACTTTAAGTCTTAAATATATTTATTTCATATTTTTTCCTCATTTTTATGTAATACTTAAATATTTAAATTTGAAAATAATACAATAACATGAAAATATGATTTCCATAAGAGAATATCTAATAATTTTAAATAAAGATGCATAAACAAATAAAAAATACCAAAAATAAACATAAAATATAAAATAAATAAAATAAGTGATTTAATAATCCGATAAATCATTTATAGAACTGACAAAATTAGCGAAGTATTGTCCAAATGATTAAAAAATGACCGATTTTATAAAAAAATTTTCTTGATTTATTAAATTCAAAGATAAAAAAAACTCATTATTCATTATAAAATGCATTAGTTGAACCAAAATATGATATTTTATATATAATTACGATTATTTTACTTTTTAATAATAAATGTTTAATATAAATAAATTATATTTTTATGGAAATTTTGTAAACATAAAATAGTTGAGGTTAATTGGTGGAATGAATGTAAACATAAAATCGTTAGCCTAGACCTCTGAGTTCCATGTCGTTATCATCATCCCGAGAAATGAAGGTAGTGTCGGTTCCAATTGAGACCATTTCCGGATCAGAATAAATTCCAAGTAAGCTTTGGCCGGTCCTAGCAACACTTGACTCAGTCGCCTGTTCCCCACTGTATTTCCCCAAATATCTTGCATAATCTAGTTTTGATATGTTGAAACGCCCTTGATCTATTCTTACATCATATTTATCGTACCAACTTTTGATCTCAGAACACCTAGTACAATCTTCAGGAGTTTGCAGAAACTGTTGATATGATAAAGATTAAAGCTATGTGTTCTCATAGCAAGTAGCATCTTCTGAAAGCGATGCTGTCTGAAAAATGGAGTAGTGTGTCAGCTAGGGTTGCACTGTTTTGGTTAGCTGCGTAGGGGCAAAATGGTCATCAAAATTGTGCTTTCGTAAACTATAGTATGCGCTTAGTTTCGAGAAGTAAATGTGATATAGGCGCCAATTTTCTCTTTTACTTATGTGGTAAAATAGAGAAACCAATAAGAAATTAGAATATATCAGATATTGCCAACTCTAATTTTTAAAACATGTGGTCAAATTTGAAAACAACTTTATAAATATAGAGAGTGGCTTTTTGCTAAACAAATAAATTATAAATTATATTAACAATTGGAATTAAACTGTAACTAAATCATCTTGAGGTCCGGACAAAAATAATATAAATCCAACATAAGTATTAGGTACAAAACTAACAAACACCGAACCTAATTAAATACACTAAATATCTAATCAAAAGGTCATTCAGAGACTGTGAGCTTCACTCTTCTCCCATGACTGAGATTTCATCTGATTTCAACATCTTTCTCACATCTCCATTAACAAAACCAATCAAAATCCATCTTGATTCACCTTTCAATTTCACAAAATCAACAATCTTTCTTCTTAATCCCTAAGAAAAATCAAACCTTTCGATGACACTCGCAACTTCTGCTTTCTTGGTTCTTTCCTTCTTCATCTTACCTCTCCTCTCCTCCTCGAAGCCGATGAACTGCTCCGACACTTCCCGTCTCTGCACTTCCTTCCTCGCTTTCAAACCGAGCCTTCACCATAATCCCAAGCATGTTCGACGCATTACCCTCCGACATAACCGCCGATATAACCTCCGGCGACGTCTACGTTCGAAAGAACTGTTTTTTGTCTCACCACGACTCCTCATCAGTACGCAACAAACACGACATTCACAATCAGACAGAACCGTAGCTCCGTCTCCGAAGCTGTCGTCTCTGCTTACAGATTAAAATAGGTTTCGAAGGTGAGGAGGAAGATAAAGGGTCGGCATGGACTTTTTTGTAGATGCAATTTTTAATGCTTTCGTTGGGCTTTTGTAAATGGGTTTTAATTTAGTACGTAGCTTGTATTTTCAGAGAAGCCAAAAAATCTATAAAATTTAAAATGACATGGCAGTTTGGTTGGATGAGAATATTTGTGCCTATGTGGCATAGCTTAGAAAGCCTCAATTTAGCTGCTTTTATATAGTAGTGGTATATATTCTTAAGTATTATCCTAATATTTTTTCCATCCGATAATATTTAAATTAAAAAAAATACATAGGAAAAACAAGACATCAAACACAAAAATCTACAGAAAGACAACTAAAACCTATAGGATATAACTACAATAACGAAATTAAAAATACCCACCATGATAATAAGTCAATAAGCTTGCAACTCTCCAACACCTCGACGCTTTTACTGTTGTCGTTCATGCCCCACCAAACGATAACATCAATCTCTACCAACACTAAGAGCACACCTCTCCAACCCAAAGAACCCATACTTTTAACCTGACAAGATTGAACCACTCTAGAATCACACCCACTTCTGGATACAACAACAACACACTTCACTACGCCCAAGCTATGCCTCGATAAAAACCATACAAAGAACACACCAATCTCAACAGATTTGGAGATAAATGAGGTCAAACCCGTCAAATCCCACCAAAGACAAAAGGAAACCAGAGCAAAAGACATGTGATAGTTCACACCAGCACTAAGAACCAGAAAACATTACTAGCTTAGGAACCAAAAACCAATAGAGAGCCCATAAATTTACTGATATAAGATGTCAAACCAGTAAGAGCAATCTAATAGATAAACCAGAATGGAAAACTCTCTACAACGACATCTTCAACGTCTAAAAAAAACGACTAAATCTAGACGAGTAGGTCTGTACAAGACCTTCCATAACAAATATGAGCATAAACACCACAAAAGTAACATTATTTGGTGAGGTGAGGGAGAACAAGCTGAAGATCCACCGATGACCATCCATCGCCCCTCACCTAAAGCACATTTGCAGCTCCATAAAACGGCTAGAGAAACAAGTCACCAGTAATCGAAAAGAGTCTACAGTCATCATCACGCGCCCAAGAACCGATCTGAGCCCAAAACAAAGATTCCCCCGCTGCATAAATAAGAGACAAGGAAGATTGAGAATGGAAGAAGAGCAAAAGAGGAACAAGGGGGTCCGATGATCTTGCAAAACGACGGCGACCATCAGAAAGAGGAATTTGATTCTTGACGATGGATAGGGTTTCTCTCGTCGAAAGTATGCTGATATGTGTTCTCTATCATATTCCTTTTATGATTTTTGAAGAGTAACTATTATCATCATATTAATGTGTTATATTATTTTTTTACTACTTGTCAAATAATATTTTGTCACTCGTTAACGATAAAATCGTCCAACAAATACTAAGTCATCTATACCATTCTACTAAGTTAAGCACCAGTCGATATAATGAAATATAATAGGCTCACCTCAATTAAGACTGAGCAAAAACCCCGAATCCGAAAATGAACCGAATCCGATCAGAAAAATAGTACCAATTTTGAACCAAAACTGGTTAAATATTTGAACGAAGTCAAAATTTTGTTATCTAGCGATCAGGAACTGACATGGTAGAAAATGTCTCCAGTACCAATACTAGTCCTTCTCACCAACTGATATTGACATAATTCTTCCTTAGGGTTCCAATTCTCAGCCCGCTTATCCAGTCATTCCTGCATAAGCTCCCAACGAGTAGTAACCCTTGTAGAACCTAAAATATACACTATGTATTTGATAGTGATCGAGAGTTTAATCTAGGGAAGAAAAGACAATGTAGGCAACGATATCTTTAGAACACAACGATGTAATCAGATTCCAGTTGGCAAAGATGGATTTTATTGATGAATAAGATTGAGTACAACGAATGAAATGAGATCGAATGTTACAAATGAGATCGACAAGAGAAAAGACTTAAAGTTAGGTGAAAACAAGGTCGATGTATGGGTGTAGCTCTCTCTAGGGTTGTCAATGTGTCCTTCTCTGTATCTCTCGATCTCTTCTTATAGCGGATTGACTCTGCAATCTCTGCAACCGTTCCGCGATCTCTGGCTTCTTGAATCAGTCTTTTCTTGCTCGTAATGGGCCTCTTACTCGCTCCGCGTCGCACGGCCCAGACTGGTGCTGGCCCATTTGGCATATGGACCAAAATTGGGTCCAACAACCCTCGCCTACTGAATCGTGGATTCTTGCTGCCTGGTAAGAGCCTGAACATTTTCGAAAAAAAAATATTTCATCTTGCAATCTCCCTCTCTCGGACCCTTAGCCAAGTTATCATAACTCACAACAATAAGATCTTATCACTTCCCAACAATTGTATCCCTCTGCGTCAACAACTGGAAAGACATGAGCATCTACAATCGGTATGACACAAGGGTGAGTATGCCTTCTTAACACCTTCATCCTCTGATATTCATCAAAAACAATCGTTGGGGAGACTTCCAGCCTGTTTCCCAAAATATAACAAAAAAGAGGAGGGTAATAAGCATTGACACAAAAAGCAGAAACGACTATCAAAAGATAGAGACTTACTCCATATTAGACTTTGAAGGAAAGATTTCCGACTCACAAAAAAGTTACATGCAACAAAAAGCAAGTTCTGAGTCAACAACAGATATATGCTGCTAAGATAACAAAGCAGCAGGAGATAAAACTTACCGGAGCAAATCACCATGAAGAGATCGAGTGACATCAGAAGGACTACCCTCAAGCAAAGACATGTTGTCTGATGGAAACACCTCAGCATTTAGGTTTTAAAACACCTTAACCTTACTCTCAGGACACGACTGAGAAATTTTGGTGCTTACGCCAGAGACCTTCGACTTTTTCCTACCTGAAGCGAGAAGATCATGGGCACCGACAGCCTTACGCTAGGTACCAGCACTGCTGCCCGTGATCTTCACATCATCATCTTGAACGTAGTGGCTGGAGGCCACCCTCTTCACCGAGATCGCCTCCATAGGCTTCTTCTACGCTGCCAACGCTTCCACTCCAATAGTTCTTGACATCTTCCTTAGAAACAAGCAGACTTAAGATATGGAAGGAATAAGATAGCGGAAGTGAAGAAATGGAGTATGCAGACTTACCCCAAGAGCTACAACGCTCTAAAGCCTCTTTAATCACTAAGAAAGGAATCTGACTTTGCTAAATGGGAAGCTTAGGACTTTCTCGATAGTCTTTCTTCTGACGATGAAGCATGATTGATATACCATGGATTTTACCCACTTTTAGTCATGGTATATGAGTGTTTTAGACTATATTATATGGGTTTGGAGTATGTTTTAAAGTATTTTTCAGATTCAGGTACCTTTTGGAGAACTTTGGTGATTTTGGGGCCTTTTAGAGCCTTTTGAGTGTAGAACTGCACAGACGCGTCAGATGTTTAGATATGGATGGAGATCTTTCCATGGTGAGACTGAGCCCATATTTTGACACAACATAGAGCGTTGAGTTATACTTTCAATGCCACCGGTTTGAGGTCAATCCACCGGTTAGATATGAAGTTAAACTTGTTTTACTGAAGAGTGGTCAGTCTGCCTCGCGAGAGGAAGCTGTCGAGGAGACGTATGGAACGTCGATCGATGACACAGCCTTGGTGTCGATCAACGGTGATGCCAGAACGTGGGCCGACTATATTTCAAGCCCGACTTAGGCCGAGAAGATACCACAAATTACCAGAATAAGCATGGGCGACTTGAAACCCTATTTATGTGTTTTCTAAGCCATTGCTGACGGCTACGCTTTATTTTATTCAGTCTTAGGTTAGGAGAGAAGGGAAGAACTCCTTCTGGACTCTTTTGGTTTTGGCTTTGGTTTTCATATTGCTTTCTATATTATATATATTCTTTCTATGATTTTCTGTGACAACTATCATTCTGAATAGATCCACCTGCTATGTTTAGGGTTCAAATAGAATTATGAAGGATTAGCCCAAAATATAGAACTGCTAAGTTGTTAGTGATATCCATCAATTGAATTTCTCTTATTGCTTGCGTTCTAGAGTAGCTAATTAGAACCCTGATATTAGGATAATTAGGCAAAACAAAAACATGGTCTTTTACCTGAAATAATTCGAATTGTACTAGGATTGCTAGAAACAAACGGAAGTTGATCTATGAAACCTAGTGAACATAAGTCAAACCCGCTCGATAAAGCTTGCTGGAAGGAACATCGATCGACAACCCTACAGGTGTATCGATCGACGTTCTGAAAGGTGTATCGATTGATTATCCTTTGATAATATCGATCGACACTTTCTCCAGATCAACAAATGACAATTGAGATCTAAAGATCCAGGCAATAGATAATCTAAACAAACGAAAATTGATAGATTATTACTTAGTTTGTGTTCTTGAATATCCAATATACAACCCTAGCCTCTATACTACTATAATCCCGATTTCCTGAATAGAAATCCTAGGTCTAGCAACCATCCTTCCATCAAACAACTTTCAGTCTCTTTAGAACAACTACCTTGTTCGCCCCTGCAATTTACTATTACTATAATTTACCTAGCTTAATCATAAACTGTTTAGATCTATTGTGTGCCCTAGCTCCCTGTGGATTCGATCCCTAAGTACTACAACTCAACCTCTTATTTGAGAGAGTAAAAATTACTCCTTAGGGCGATTTGAGTGATATCAATGATGCAACACTCCTGCAAGAAAACACCAAAATTAGTCTTAGAAAAACTGCGAAATTGACATAGTTAGAAGAACTCTCCACCTAACAGCAAAATGCCAAAAGGTGAAAAAACCGGGAAGGGCCATAAAATCACATTTCTCAGACCAATGTTTATCAAACACGGGGTGGACTTTCCTAACATCCTTTGGTATAACCTGAATGATATTGTTGTTATTTTAGGAATGAAGATATAATCTACCATCACCACTGTTAAGAGGAGACAAGTAATATGAGAACAAAACCTCATTAATCCCCAAAACGAGACCCTCGAGTTCGCCAAGATACTGAATACCAATGAGAGTTCTACAAGTTCATGGGTTGAGCTGACTCGGTGATACGTCAAAATATTCAGATATTTTGGCTATCAAGGATGGAAACCTATCTCGAAAGCAAGATTCGAAGAAGGCGTCATAAACAAGGACCTAGTGAACTCTGAAATCAGAATCTCCGTCATAAGTACCAGGAGCTTGAATGATAACATAATCTACAAGAGAGTATCTTCTTCTCCATTCCCTGATTTCATCCTCCTTAATCATATAACGAAAAAAAATATTTTGAGGCTCCATTGACACAACAACCGGTGTCGGGCTCTCCATCTTTGTAGTCAGTTCAATGAAGGAACCCTAACAATCAATAGATCCCCATACATCAAGATCAGCCTTCTTCTTCGATCTAACCCTACTGCATATGGACGAGGAAGGACACAAGGGATGGCTAAACTTACCTTCCATCCTAAATATGGGTACCAGAAATAAAATCAAAGGATTCTAAGGAAGAAATCAAGAAAAAAAACTCGACTAAACTCTAAATCCTAAAGAGAGGAACAAAGAGAATACATGATAAACAAAAGGATTTTTGGGGCACCGAAATGGGAAATCCAAAGAAAACAAGAACGCAAAAGAAAGAATCACAACAAAATGAATTGGAAACTAGAAGATTCAATGAATTAAGGGAAATCAATATTTAAAAGGCAATGGAATAATTGTTATGTTTTCTCAGGGAAGCAATGAAGAAAATAAAGTGATCCCAATGGTAACTTCTTAAAAATAGTGAAAGGAAATCTTTGAAATAAAATCATATTTCATTCCCAGGAAACCCCTCTCGGCTATTGTCTATGTCTACCTCCATATTAGAAATATCTGCTTCCGCGTAAGAAAACAGATCTCCTACGGGAGACTCCGATAAATACATGCGATCATTCATAGCCAGACAACGATATATGGCCATTCTAGCATTTTACTACTCAGAATTCCTAGTCCAGGCCAGGAACCATCAACTAAAGTAAGGAGATCAAATACACACTGCGGTACATGATATGCTCAAATTACTCCTAGAGCACTCTCTCAAATAAGAGGTCAATTGCACTACTTGGGAATCAAATGCACATGGAGCGTGGATCACACAATAGACTATCAGCTATAGGTAAAGCTATAACAGAAATAGAAAGCAATAAAGCAAACAAAACAAGATATCAGTTTGTAGACGATTAGGGAAAACACTAGATCCAGAGAAATCAAACATGCAATCAGTATTGAGATCAATAGTCGCTAAGAATTTATTAAGTTCAATCCCAGAACTCGAATTCAATTATAAGTTGTCCAACTTCAGCTGCGACAACTGTCTAAGTTTATATGCTCGAAAGCCAACTCTTGTTGCGCGACCAATTTCTCTAGACATGTGTTAAAAATCGATTCGATATGTTCACTAGGTTATCTAAACCAACTCTCGTTGTATCGATCAACCTAGCTCAGCAGGATTCAAATCAGGATATCAGCCACACTCTTGTTTTATTCCAATTATCCTAAGATTAAGTTCTAGTGAATAATCATAAGAACAAGCAATAAGAACAATCCTGATGAAGAAGACAATGGATTACCCTAGCAGATTTATCAATCACAAGTTCATCAAAACCTTAGAAAATCCTTAGATCTAACAAATGAATTACTCAGACATGATAGAAAGAACACAAATCATAAACTGGAATAATTGCACATAAATTAAAAGTGAGAAATACTGGAGTTCCAATCGATCTCTAAAGGAATTCTGATATTCTCTCCCAAAACCTCCCTAAGAATGGAATAAAGTTTAGCCTAAACAGTGGCAGCAAAATAGAAATAAATAGGTTAACACATCCTGGTTTCTTTGCAAATAAGAAAACTTATGGGTAAAAATGCAATTCTTGAAAGTTCCGTTGGTCTCGCAACTCCGCACTAGCGTCGATCAACATCATGGCAGCGTCGGTCGACGGTCACATCGTATATCGACTCTCTTCTCTGCACAGCTACGGGTTCACTTCTCTTCAAGTTCCATTTTACTCCATAATTTCCAAAGTGCTCCAAAACGCATATGGACCTGTAAATGACCTGAAAAAAAGTCGAAGTACATAATAAAGACTCTAGATAAGGACCGATATATGGCTTAAAATCGGTAAATACTAGGATCTATCAGTACATTGACAATTCTTTCTTCTGATTAGAAGAGGTGTCAATCAAATCAGACGGTAGAAGGCTACGCGTCATCAAGGCCCAGCGCCAAGAAATAGATCTCGTCATCCACTGAAATGTGAGAATAGGATCACAGATCCTTCGAGATTAATCGATCTCATCAACCTCCGAGCCTGGAAACACTTATTATACAACGATCATCCTTCAACTATATACGACTAGCTTTATACTCTCAGTTTTATATGTGGCCAAGTCCAGAATAACCCGAAAAAGACACTAAATAAGTGACGCCCTCCTAAAGATAAACCTGCTGATAACGAATGACTCCGGTTAACCGAAATGCACATGTTATCTCTTGACTTCACCTATGAAATCGAAAGATAAAGAGTAAACTGTTGGGGTATAAATTCAGAAAGATATTACTTCTGCTTCCGAACAGGACGCTAGACTTCAAATTATTGCTTAGAAAAATCTTGGCTCAGACGTGGCTTCATCCCTGTCTCCGGGTAATATGAAAACCTTTTATTGAAGTAGAATTTTCCATATTTCAGAATATGAAACTATTTAACCTAGTTTCCGACTAGAGAGATCCAAACCCTAGATCAAGGAGTCGATTATTCAATACAAAAATATTAGAGATAGACGGCTAAAACTAGTGTTCATCTATCAATTATTGTAGTTCTGACTAAGAATTAATAAAACGTTATCTTTGGTTTCTTTTCCTATTTGTTATCGATTATTTACGTTTTCGTAGTACCAACAAAATACTTACACGAAATTACCCTAACAATATATATATATATATATATATGAATCTGTCACTGTTTATATTAGTCTCTAAAGAAAATGTGAGCGACTTTAATGAATAACCATGTAAGTGTTATAAGATAAACTTTGAAATGATCCTCCACTCCTTTGCCAACTCAAACACTATGATCATCTACTCATCAAGCACTATGATCACCCACTCATTTACCAAATCAAGCACCATCTTTGTTATTTTATGTATTGTTGTTCACTATAAATACCATCACTCATCTCACTCTTTTGTACACCATTACATCTTCTTCTTCTTCCTTATAATAAACTCTCTCTCTTATATTAGTGTTATTTGCTTCCTACGGGTATTAAATTCTACTCTTATTTAAATTTCTCGATACTATAAATTATAAGTTATCTCATAACACGTTATCAGCACGATCGTTCTGCAATTCGGTAAAATTTATTGTATCATATATACCCTACTATAATGGTCGGTATACCGCCTGTACTATTATTTATATTATGTTATAATGCCGGAATACCGCCTATATTATTTATTAATATTTTAATTAATTTATTGGTCGGCCGAGCTGCCTTATATTCTATTTATTGTTAACTGGACGGCCGAGCCGCCTTTATTTTCTGTTTGTTGTTAACTGGTCGGCTGTTTGGTCGGCCGAACCGCCGTATAATTTATTTATTATTCTGCATTGACCGGCTGAGC
>NC_027755.1:7840363-7873004 GCF_000695525.1 Brassica oleracea var. oleracea
ATCAATTATTAGATACCTAGAACCACAGACTGGTGACGTCTTTACAGCACGTTTTGCTGATTGTCATTTTGACGAAAATGTATTCCCAGTTCTAGGGGGAGAAAACAAAAATGTTGGAAGTGATATAAAATGGAGTGTACCATCATTGTTATATCTTGATCCTCCTACTAAAGAGTCAGAACTAGAAGTTCGACGAATTATGCATTTACAGAGTATAGCTAACCAGCTACCTGATGCATTTGTAGATACCAAGACGGTAACTAAATCTCATATACCAGCTGCAAATGCTCCTGCTCGTATCAAAATGCCAAATGAACAAGAAAAGGAGGATGACACACGAGAGCCAAAAACACGCCTGAAGCGTGGTAGACCTGTTGGTTCTAAGGATAAGAATCCTAGGAAACAGAAGAAAGCTGAAATATATGATGCACCCAAAATAGCAGAAAATATTTTGGAGGAAATAAATGATAAGGATTCTGATGAATCAGAGCATCATGAATCAGAGCATCATGAATCGAAAGATAATCATGAGATTTCTATTAATTACATCCATAATAAAAGGATATGGAATAGAAATGAACAAAATGACCTTGATGATGCTTTCTCATATATTGTGTCAAGTGAAATAAATGAAGAAATCGATGATCCAGAACCAAAATCTGTCTATGAATGTCAAAAGAGACATGATTGGGAACAATGGAAAAATGCAATACAAGCTGAACTTGATTCGCTTAATAAACGAGAAGTATTTGGATCTATTGTGCTCACACCTGCAGATGTGAGACCAGTTGGGTACAAATGGGTTTTCGTTCGAAAGCGAAATGAGAAAAATGAGATTACGAGATACAAAGCTCGTCTAGTGGCTCAAGGTTTTTCTCAAAGACCTGGAATCGATTATGAAGAAACGTATTCTCCAGTTATGGATGCCATTACATTTAGATTCCTGATGAGTCTAGCCGCTGATAAAAATCTTGAGATGCGTCTCATGGATGTTGTTACAGCTTATCTGTATGGATCATTAGATACTGATATCTACATGAAAGTTCCTGATGGATTTAAAATGCCAGAAGCATTAAGTTCCAAACCTAAAGAGTTATGTGCAATAAAATTGCAAAGATCATTATATGGGTTAAAACAATCTGGACGTATGTGGTACAATCGTCTCAGTGAACATTTAACAAAAGAAGGATATGTGAATGATCCTATATGCCCATGTGTTTTCATCAAGAAAACAACATCCGGATTTGTGATAATCGCGGTATATGTTGATGATCTAAATATTATTGGAACTCAAAAAGAAATACAAAAGGCATCAGACTATCTCAAAGGAGAATTTGAGATGAAAGATCTTGGACAGACACAGTATTGTCTTGGCCTACAAATAGAACATTCACAAAATGGTATATTTGTGCATCAATCCACATACACTAAAAGAGTGTTGAAACGATTTAACATGGATAAATCAACTCCTCTTAGCACCCCAATGGTCGTTAGATCACTTAACATTGAAAGTGATCCATTTCGACCACCTGAGGAAAAAGAAGAGATACTTGGTCCGGAAGTACCATATCTAAGTGCAATTGGAGCGTTGATGTACCTTGCAAATTGTACACGGCCTGATATATCATTCGCTGTTAATCTTCTAGCAAGATTTAGCTCATCTCCAACACGAAGACATTGGAATGTAATTAAACATGTCTTTCGTTACCTACAAGGGACTATTGATTTAGGCTTATTTTACCCTAAAGATTCAAATGGTCAAATGGTTGGTTTTGCAGATGCAGGATATCTTTCAGATCCACACAAAGCCCGATCGCAAACAGGATATGTTTTTACGATCGGAGGCACTGCTATATCTTGGCGTTCTCAGAAACAAACGCTTGTGGCTACCTCTTCAAATCATGCTGAGATCATCGCACTCCATGAAGCAAGTAAAGAATGTGTATGTCTAAGATCTATAAGCCAACACATTTGTTCAAGTAGTGGGATTGACAAAAGTACGGGGCCAACTATTCTATATGAAGACAATGCAGCATGTGTTGCTCAAACGAAGGAAGGATATATCAAAAGTGATAGAACAAAACATATACATCCAAAGTTCTTCTCATACACTCAAAAGCTCGAGAAGAAGAAAGAGATTGAAGTAAGATATGTCCGGTCATGCGACAATGCAGCCGACCTCTTCACAAAAGCACTTCCTACTTCGGTATTCAGAAAACATGTCCATAACATTGGAATGCGTCATCAGAAGTATCTATGACTGCTCAATCGAGGGGGAGCTTACTTAGTTGTACTCTTTTTACCTAACTATGGTTTTTCCCATTGGGTTTTCCTAGAAAGGTTTTTAACGAGGCAACAAAGACGTTAAGCGAGAGCGGAGAGTGACACCGGTCCCCAAGGGGGAGTGTTATGAAACTTAATTTAATACAAGATGGATGATCAAGGAAGAGTGTTATAAGATAAACTTTGAAATGATCATCCACTCCTTTACCAACTCAAGCACTATGATCATCTACTCATCAAGCACTATGATCACCCACTCATTTACCAAATCAAGCACCATCTTTGATATTTTATGTATTGTTGATCACTATAAATGCCATCACTCATCTCACTCTTTTGTACACCATTACATCTTCTTCTTCTTACTTATAATAAACACTCTCCCTTATATTAGTGTTATTTGCTTCCTACGGGTATTAAATTTTACTCTTATTTAAATTTTTCGATACTATAAATTATAAGTTATCTCATGACAGTAAGAACTTTATTTGTAGATATATTGACCGACATATGTCGTACTAAGAATTGATTGGCATCAAATGCATATGTCACCATGAGTCATTAATATAAGAACTTGGCATCTCTCGTTATCATAAGGAACTTTACAATAAATTTTAGTGGATTTATAAATATATAAACCTTTGAAGATAAAATTGAGGATAAGAAAAGTGTTTGTAAAAGCTGAAATGTCAATGGATATTGGAATCGGGCGGCATATTGGAATCGTCTCTCCTGCCCCCACACGGAGTGTACTATGATACCAATGCAAGTACATGAATACTAGAAGTTAATGATACACATTTCTATAGATACATAAATTTTACACATTTTTTATTTTATCTCTTACAACAATGTGTTATTTTTTCCGTTTCTTTTGAATTGAATGTTAAATTAGTTCGAACTAAAAACACAATTTCTTGGATTGGTATCATAATACACTAGGATCTGGTGGAATTACTGTATTTAGTGATTAAAATTAAAAAAATTTACACTTTAATATTGAGTCTGAATTTCAAACTATGCAATTTCTTGCTGGCTATATAATGTAAACCTTATCGAAACCTCTGGAATATGGTAGAACCATTCGTTGTGGTCAATCTTTACAAAGAGATCGTGTCCATCAACGATGTCATACATGCATAGACCACATATCAATCAAGCGTTTCAGGGAGTGCTTCATTGTAGAATCAATTATCCGTATAGTTATTTATCAATATTGCAAATAGTTAATTATCATATGTAATAAAATAAAAGATTATATGATATGTAATTGATGGTTTACCCATTGTTAAAAAATTAAACACCATTTCTGATTTGAGTTTAAACATTTTTAGTCTAGAGATAATAACAAATCATTACAATAATTTTCTTCAGAGCGTCCTTATGCCACACTCCACCCCAGCTTCGTATGTTTTAATCACATGGTTTAGGAGAGAGCAAACGTTTTCTTACTCTCCTTTTTTACCGGTTCCTTACTTTCGTGTTGACGAAGTGATGAAAAAACAGGGTGAAGTCAAAGTTCTCCATGTCTTTTACAATTCCGCTCTTGCTTAGCGAGTGAATCGTTGTTAGAAAGACATATCTCGTAGGAGGAATAGCCAGATTTTCTCCTGAGTAGAATCAACAAGAAGCTCAGAGTTGTATAGTGGCCAAACAGAGGAACTCTAAGACGATTATTATCATATATACGGAATCATCCGGCAAACCAGCAGTCCATGAATATTTATTATTGAAAGTTTAATTCAATCACATTTAAAAAACATCCCCTAAATATTAATTGAGGAACATTTGAAAAGATGTAACATCAATTTTGTAATAATTAAAAAAGATTATTTGCTTATGTGTCAATCAATTAGGTGGTTAATTAGTCCTACGTGTCAGCCTCACATTGAAATTGAAAAACATGTTGGTCCAATTCGATTTTTATATCTCAGTAGAAACATTTAATACCAACTATATGATATCATATGATATTAACTAAAGCAAGGTGACTATTTATTATTTCCTTAAATAAAGCCTACGGAATTACCTAATGTGATTATGATATATATAGTAATTAATGATTTTAAATAATGAAGATTTCCTAATAATCTGTATGTTTTCTATCATTTTTGTTTAATTCTTTACTATTAAAATAAATTGCACAATTACATTAATCATATATTAAAAATTTAGATTTTTTTGTATATGTTGTATTTTGAATTTTTCAAAACGAGTATAAATCACTAAAACTGTTAAAAGTATCACATAAACTTTTGTGATCAATGTTTAAATTTTTTTCTATAATAAGATACAATGATAACAAAATTAAATAAATAAATAATTTTATTTTAATAGGGGTTTATGTTAATATATATATACTTCATATCGTTTAAATTTAATTATATATCATATACGATAGATAAGATTGATTGTTTTGATTTATTTATTCTAAAATGATTGCGAATAAACAAGAGCGGTCATTTGATTTATATGTGCAATCCAATTTATTACATAATAATAACTGATTTCTTAGTTCTTTAATGTATAATTATTATTTTATTATTTCATAATATGTAGAAAAATAGAAAATAAGTATTTATTCTGCACAAGGCGCATATCTTAACCTAAGTACGTATCTCTTTAATAATTTTGAATCTTAAAATTTTTCTAAATCTCAGGCCAAAATAAAAGAATGAAATAAGAATAAACTTAAAAATCAATATTTATATCGAACAATAACCAAAATGACACAAAAAGGAGAAAAATATTGATAGGATTGACACGTGAACGTAAACTTCTCATAACATAGTTTCATTGTAACCAAATAGTAGGCATGAGATTCTTCGGCCTAAACGTTAGGTTTTTATGCGATAAATAATTTTTTGAGCTAAAATATTTTTAAAAATGGGATCAGTTGATTAGTAAACAAATTATGTAATTAATTTTTTTTTTTTAAAAAAAAATGTTTAAGAGCAAAATATATTAATTCGATCAATAATATAATTTTTTTTCCATACGATATTTCTTAAATAATTTTCGTATAAATTTACCATGCGCAAGGCGCAAGTCTTATCCTAGTTTATGATTACGGGTCCCAAGTTTATTATACTTTAAATAATATATCAAATCGAAACTCTAAAATTGTTGGTAACATTATGAAAACATTTGAATCTATATATATAAAGTTGATTTTTTTTCCTTTTTCTGACAAGTGGCGGGGGGCTTTTGTGACACGTGTCATCCATATATTTTTTTTACATTTTAGGTCTTTCTTCTTTTAGTTTATTGCAATTTGGCCAAATAATTTATAATTGTGCAATATCTAATCCTTTTCGCACTAACTATTATCGTATGAAGTTTAATAATCTACTTTATTGTTTACTAAAATTCAATATGAATAAATAAATAAATAAAATAATAGAAATAATTTTTACATATTTAATTTATTCATAACTAAAAATAACATAATTTTTGTTATTTTATTATTTTCTTACCATTTTCTATTATTTAATTTACAAATTATATATTTATTTAACTATTAAAAATATAAAATGATCAAACTAATAAAAATAAATTAGAGTACAATACATAATCTAAACATAAAACTTGCACAATCACAAAGAAAAAGCAAAATACCATAGTAATACTAACTCAATAAAAGTTTGGAGCTGAAAAAAGATCAACAAAGAAGACTAATCTATCTCATCTTACCATAGAATGTCTTGGCTAGAACAATCAGATGTCTGAAAAAGGTAAAAACATAAAATATGAGATAAATCAATCCCCGGAGCACAAAGGATCGCGATCAAGCACCAGCGCAAAAAATCAAAAAAGCGGGTCAGATAAAGAATAATCATCGGAAGAACAAAGTCACCACAAAACAAAATGACGCATATCTAAAGCACCAGCAGCACAACCACCAGCTAATAGATAAGAAGCACCTCATAAACTAAACAAGTACATACAAGGCGCCCATGACAGCTAAGGACCACAAAAATCTGAATAGAAGAAACCAAAGCTACAAAAGACTAGCTCCGCACACCTACACCAAGGGATGCATGTATAAAAAACTTTCCAAGCGCACAAAGCATACATAGAGAAAAACACTATCCAAACCTGGAGTAGCAAATATGGTGAAAGGGAGAACCACCAGAGACATGATCAGCGATGAAAGGTGCAACGAGATGAGAGAATCAAGAGATAAAAAGAGACAAAATTAAATCAATGAACCGTGGAGCCATCCTCGAGCTATGAAAAAAAGAACATAGAAGTCAGATCACCAAAAAAACCAGATCTTGAAAACCAAGACGAGCAAAGACTATCGATGGCAAACCAACGACGAGGAAAACAACGTCAATGACAACTAAACTCTCACCCAACCCAACGAGATGTAGTTTCTAACCTTAGCCAAAATCGAAAGAAAAAAATGACCAATATTGACTGAAATTACATACAACGCCGTAAGAAACAACCACACAACATGGAACTAATATGCCTGATCTATAACAAATACCAGATAATCTCACAGAAAAAGAAGGTGAGGAAAACAAGAGCACGGAGGTGAATTTTTTTCCAGTGATGGTGAAAAACACTGCACATGGAGAGGTAAACGAAATACATAGATGGTTACGACTCTAGGTAAAAATATGGGGGAAAATGCTAAAAACATCTAAAAAGAGTAATGTGAAAAAAATGTGAAAAACTAAAATGCAATTTGACGCTGTTAATCGTAGAATCAACAAATGCTTAAAGACAAAGTTATTGAAAATCAATATGTTTTACATCAGAAACTCATTTCACCACTAACAAGTAGTATTATACATACAACAACATATTATTAAAAAAACAACCACATAATATATTAATTTATTAGCTACTACTACATAACATAATAAAACATCAAATAATGCTATTCACAATAAATACTGACCACATAATCACATCATCGAAAAATCATTTAAAAACAATAAAACAATATTCATTCGCGCGGGACACCCTCCTAATATTAAATAAATTAAGTAGTCGATATCAAGTAAAACACTATATGGACTGAAGTTAACCAAAAATATATTTAACCAAAAAATTATCAATTAAAATCCCATATGCACTGAAGTTGCTGCATTTCAAAAAAACTCAGCTCTATCGCACTGACCAAAATATCGTCTGTATAACTCTTCATAGTCATTCACTTCCAAATCCTGCATCCACCCCATCCTCGGCGAGTCCAATGGAAATTCATTGTTCGCCTGAATCTGATCTGGAGACAATCCGACCCGAGATAATCCCTGGCCCGACACGATATCTGGTTCAGTAGACCCACCCGGTTTGAACATTAATGATGCCTCTTGAGCAGCCGCTTGAACGTGCTCGGAACTAGAGCTTTCTGGCCGAGGAAAACTGTCGGCGAGCTCCGGGAAGTTGAGATGTGTCCCACGTCCTCGGAGGTGAAGAGCTGCAGCGTCGTAGGCAGCTGCGGCCATCTCTGCTGTCTCGTAGCTCCCGAGCCAAATCCTGGTTTTCTTACCGGGCTCTCTGATCTCCGATACCCATTTCCCCCATTTCCTTCGGCGAACACCTCTGTAGGACACTTGGTCAACGGATAAGCGTTCTTCTCTTTGATCAAAATGATTGTTTTCCATATGGTAAGTAGTATAAGGTTGCTCAGTAATATAGTGTGTGTGCGCGTGTGTGTGTGTATTGAAATGTGCTAATCAATTAAAGGAACAAGTTTGTAGAGTCCTTATTCCGGTGAAATTGTATATATAGAGAAATAGAGAAAGAGATTAAGTGATGGGATGGAATTTGTGAGGCCTGTTTGGTTTTGAAGTGATCAAGTGAGCTTCCCACGTAGTTACGTGTGAAGTGGAAATATGCTGTCATGCATGCATGGTCCTTGCTTCTACCCATTGAATTGATAATGGGTAAAAAACTGTGTTTTATAGTTTTTAACACGTAATAGTAGGGTATTCTAAGAAGGTCCACTTTAAATTTTATTTTATATTTTAAATATTTTCGAACATTTATATAATGATTTTGGGCTTCTTTATTTTTGTCAATCAAAACATCACATATGCGTTAAATAAAAAAGTTATACATCGCCTGAAGGTTTATTAAATAGATTTGATTTTGATAGAAATTAAAATAATTGTTCCAATAGTTAATTTTTCTTTTTTTTTGAAAAAGCTTATTAATTAAATATCTTTGCCGGCAGATATGGTTATCGTTAATTTGTCTCTAAGACAATGTGGTGAAGCGTTTGCGGGTAAATGTAGACACCAAGACCAAATAAAAATATATTTTCTTACAAAAATGAAAATGAAAATGATTACTTCTTTTCTATATTTTCTTACCAATTAAGTTTTACGTAATGGTTAAAATTAAGTTGATGTAAAAAAGTTGGCTAAGGTGTACCTAGTACCAGGGGCGGAGGCACGGAGGAACACGTGGGGTCGAGTGATCCCAGTAAAACTAGAAAAAAAAATTTTAGTATATTTTTTTCTAAAATGATTATAATATCTAGTTAAAATTTAATATTTGACCCTACTAATTTATGTAAAAAAAATTTATATACCCTCATTAATTTGTAAAAAAAAATTGTTATAGTAATATACATATACATCTAGTTTAGATATTAATTTATTTTTTCTTGCCCCAATCAAAAAAATTTCTAACTCCTTACCGCCAACAGGGTTGCCAGCAGTAACTGCTGCTAAGAATGCCTGATGCGACACTGAGAAGTTGAGAGTAACATAATCATCCAAAGGATAGGGTGTCTTACCTGAATCGTTTCGAGACAACGTTGACGGAGTACATGAGTGAGCGAGAGGGGTTTCTTTAGTGCAGCTAGCATTATACAGAACGTAGTCTCGAATTTTAGTTGGTTGAACACGCGATCGTTGTCCTCTAACCATCTGATCAATGGATGGAAGCAACTCAGATACTGATGCAGGTAATTCAGTTGCAGGAGACTGCTGTACAACCGGTACAGATGACTCTGAAGCTGGTATAATAGAGCTAAATGGCTATCTTTCTGAAAGCTGAGGCTTTGATTCTGGCACAGGAGTAGCTGATGACGTAACTGTCATATCCAAGCTCCCCTGTCACCAGAAGTGGGAGTTTCCAATATTTCCCAATCTTCATCACTGGCATAAGGCACTTGAAGTATTGTTGGCGAGACACGTGGGTTGACTATGGATATTGATGCTAGTGGGAACTCTGTTTCATGAAAGATAACATCTCTCGAAATAAGAAACTCCTTCTTCTCTAGATCATAAAATTTTCAGCCTTTTTGACCAAACGTGTAGCCTACAAATATGCATTTAGCACTTTTTAGACTGAACTTGTTCTTATCTCTTAACTTTAGATGAACATAACATAAGCAGCCGAAAACTTTAAGATGACTGTAACTTGGCAAAACACCATAGAGTAACTCATAAGGAGTGCGTCCTTTAAGCACTGATGACGGAATACGATTGATAAGGTGAGATGCTGTGAGAATAGCTTCCTCCCAAAATTTGATCGAAAGACTGGCTTGAAACAATAGTGAACGTGCTACGTTAAGTATGTGACGATGTTTTCTCTCGACATAACCGTTTTTTGCTGTGGTGTAGCCACACAAGAAGTTTGATGAAGTATGCCGTTTTCACGAAAATATGTTGAGAGACACATAAAATCCGTACCATTGTCACTCCTTACAGTTTTAACATCCTTGGTAAACTGTTTTGCTGCCATCTTTATGAAGTTTTGAAAAACAATTCAAACTTCAGATTTCTCCAGTAGTAGATATGTCCAAACTGATCGTGAATAATCGTCTACTATAGTAAGAAAGTAAGCTGCTCCAGATGATGATTTAGTACGATACGGTCCCCAAACGTCACAGTGTATGAGCTCAAAACGATCTTTAGTTTTATTAAAACTATCATAAAAAACTTCTCTAGTCTGTATTGCTCTAAAACAAGTATCACAAGGATGAGGAGCCACATATTTATTTGAAAACTAACACAATTTCAAAGAAGACAACACTGAAAACGAAGGATGCCCTAGCCTTTGATGCCAACGATCCTGATCAACTAAACTAACAACTCTATCAGAAGCGGAGACTCTTGCAGCCATGACCTCCTTTAAGAAATAAACCCCATCTCGCTCTTCACTTTCTCCAATCAGCGTCCTTGTGAAAGAGCAAAATAATTCGTTTGATGTAGCAGTTTAGACATCGAGATAAGAGAACAATTGAGATTCAGAACATATAACACGTTGGATAATGTTATTTGGTCCGAGAGAATGAATATGCCAACATGCGTAGCACAGGTTATGTTGCCATCCGCAAATCCAACCGGACAAGGCGGAATACTTTTAACGTTCATTAGCAATGAACCATCTCCTGTCATGTGATGAGATGCTCTTGTATCAAGAATAAGATCACCATGTCTGTTCTTACCAGACAGCTTATCAGATGACTTTGTTTTCTCATTTATCATCTGTGTAAGCGCTCTCAATTGTTCCTCTGTAAACACCGGAAAAGAAGATGAATTTGAGGTTGTGGCCTGAGCATTGTTAACTCTTGCACCTGAGCTTCTATTACGATCAGAACCACCACGGCCTCTAGAAGCTCTGTTTTCACAACGGTTCGTTGATCTCTCTTCCCAGCAGGCCGGAAATCCCACCAATTGCCAACAATTGGCCTTTTCATGACCACTGCGACCACAATGAGAACACTGATTCAAACGTCGCGCTGGTTCCACAGTCTCTTTCTTGGTAACGAAGCCAACTGTGTTTTGCTGAATTTCTCTGTCTTTCGAAGAATTGAGACATTGTTCTTCCCTGACTATCTTAGCGTACGCATCACCTAGATCAATCAATGAATCACTTGCAATAATCCCTTGACAAACACCACCAAATCGAGCTTCATTAAGACCCATGACGAACTGATGTACTTTCTCTTCTTCCCGTTCCTTCTTACACTCAGTAGCAGCACTGCAACTGCAAGCGGGGACCGGTTTATACATGTCTAACTCTTCCCACATCTTGGCTAGGCGACCGTAGTATTCCATCACTTACTGACCTTCCTGTTTGCACGATGAAAGTTGTTCCTTCACTTTGTTTCTCACAGAGAAACGTTTCTTGAGATTGTCCCATAACTTATGAGAATCTGAGATAAAAGTAACAATTGATCGAACCCGAGCTTCAATTGATGAACGAATCCAACCTACTATCATCGAGTTAACCGACGACCACAACTCAAATTTTGAATCATCAATAGACAGTTTAGGTATAGTCCCATCTATGAAGCCTAGTTTTTGCTTGGCTTTGAGTGCGTTGATCAACTCAGTAGACCAATCATTGTAATTCGCACCGGTAAACATCACTGATGTTATCAAAGCACCGGGATTATCTGATGCATGCAGCGAGTAGGGAGCTGCAACACAGTTTTTACTTTGCTCAACTTGAGAACTCGAATTTTTGCTTGCTGGAGAATCATCACCGTCTACCATGATTATGAGAACTTCTTAAGACGACGATGAAAAAAAACAAATTTTGATCTCAGAATTCTATTGCTCTGATATCATGTAAGGTGAAATATTCGCGTAAACTATTAACTTCTGACTTACATTGAGCAATTGCCCTTTGTTTATATACAAGACTCGATGACATAAACCTTGGATGAAAAGGACTCTTTAACAGTTATCTACAACAAAGATATATATAAATCTAAGTAGATAAACCCAAATATGAATATAAGATATATCCTTTCCAATATTACTACTGAGAATACTTACTAACATCATGAACATCATCGTGAACAGACAAAATCATTTCTTTTAAAAGATATTTATTTAATCGTAAAGAAAATAAAACAGTTACTATATATATCATTTAGAAAATTAAGAAAGTTGAGTTAACAAAATCCATTTTCCAAGTAAAAGATGTTTCAGTTTTGCAGTGACAAAGTAAACAATTTTTTTTTTGGTTAAAACGGTCATAAAGGTGTTTGTTAAATTTCAGAAATTTCTTCTTTTGCTTTCTGAAGCTAATAACAGTCTTTTTCTAATTCTCTGGTTTCATCTTTCAAACACGTGTTGTTGGTTAGAATTTTAGGCTCTCGACTCAAATTATTAGTTTCATATATCTGCCATACATACAAGCTAGATGCATATCTCAAGAGTCAAGACGTAGAAAAGTGATCGACTCTCTGACAGCAAATGTGAAAACAACTTTAATCTATATAATATAGAAAAGTGATCGACTCTTTGACAGCAAATGTGAAACAACTTTAATCTATATAATATTAAATATATGTAACCACCCATAGACTACTGAATTGACCAAACATGATAGTAGTATATTGTATAATGTTATTGTTCGTAAGGAAGGTGCGGAGGCGTCTATCTTTTTTCTTTTCCAAAATGAAATTCAATTTATAGGCAAAATACTAATATTCATACAAAAACGCTGGCAAAATAAATAGCTCCAAAATTCAAAAGCCCATAAAAAACGACAACTAAAACTCACACTACACTAACTTAAGAAAAAAACATAAAAACATAAATAATAAATCGACACTAGTACCATCAGAACACCTAACAGTCTTTAGAAATGAGAAAATATACCAATGATCGGGAGTTACCTCTGCTACCTATAGCCCACCAAACGGTACCCTCCACTTCTGCACCAAACCACACTTATCGCTGCTGTCTCGACAGACTACATAACTCAACAAAGAGAATTGCTGCTCGATCCACACGCCTTGGATACATAAATGCTCTACGATCTACGACAGAAACTCACTCAAACACCATAATTTCCAACTGAATCTCTCCTTGAACACTCACAGGAGAAGAACCAAACGGAAAACAACCAATGGAGACATTACCCGTAGAAGACAGACTGGTAAGTCACAACCATCAAAACACTTACTCCCTCAGTCCATATCGATCAAGACTCACGAACCCAAATCTACAAGAGCCTTATCAAAATGCAAATTACCGTAACCAGAGATGCAAAAGACATGCTTGAAACAACCGCTACTACGACAAGACACCGTCGACCATGGAGAGCACCGAAAAAGTTTGAAGGAGAAAACCAGATCTGTCTGTGACACCAACCAAAAGCCGACTCCCTTGCCCTACCAAGCTCACACCAACTTGTAAGAACACCAAAAACGCTCAACCAACCGGCAAAGCTAGCCTTCCCCGGAACAGAACCAAACGCTCACCGACGATGAAACACCCAGAGCCCCAGAACCGGGAAGCATAGAGAAAAGTTGATCTGGAGAAGAGGCAGCCTCCGACGTCATAAAAGGCCAACACTGGAGAAAAACACGAAGAACACTTGCTGGAGAAAAACATGAAGAACACTTTCTGTAACTTTTGAAAGAAAATAGAGGGAAGAGAGAGGTTGATCGACTTTGTTTTTGGCTGAGGAATCTATTTAAAATTCTGAACTAACGAAAATATGATATAATGAAATATTTATATTAGTAAAACAGAAGCACACTTTGGATTTAACTTTATCTTATTATATGATATTACCAAATTAGACTCTTATATTGAATATGCATAATAGTATGTTTCTTAACAATTTAACTGTTCAACCGAATCAACTAAATATTTAAATATTTTTATGAAAAAAATAACTAAAGAATATGTAAATATACGATTTCTAAGAGTGTCATCTAACAAAATCTTACTATCTATTTTTAGAGGAATAGATAAATATTTTATAAGAAAATATTACAAATATATTAATGTCTAATAATTTAATAGTTTCTTAATTATTATTAAACAAATATTATGTATTAATATTAATTTAATTTAATTTTCATAAAAATACAATTTATAGTATTATATTAAAATTAATTGTATTATCAAATATTAAGTTAATAAAGTAGTTAAGTAAATTAAGTTATTAATAAATTTATAAATTATTAAAATAAATTCTTGTATATTTACATAAAAAATAACAAAATTTCTATATTTTACAATATACTTTTATAATTTATTAATATGTTTTATTTTACAATTTAAAAATTAAATAAGTAAATAAAGTTATTTAACTATATTAGTTATTTAATTTAATATTTAAACTATTTTATAATAAATGGGACGGAGTACGACTGATTTTTTTTTACTCTTACAGATTATTTTTTCAATAGCATAATATATTATTCAAATATGAGAAGATTTTAACTAACTAATAACTCATTTCTATTAATAACTTTATGAAAACAAAATTGATCCTTGCAAGACATGCTAAAATATATATTCTTCGGTTTTAGTTGTAGTTCATTGAAATGAAAATAAAGAAAATGTAAAATATACATAAATGAATTATTCTATTTTGATTCTTTGATTATTATATAGTTATGTTTATATAAAATTTTATTTGATTACAGAATATTAAAAATTCAAATAAAAATTCATATCAACATATATTATTCCGTTAATCAAAAATATTTTAAATCAATGCAATATATATTAAAATTACAATGACTACTTGATAAAAAATATTTCTTTTCGAGTATTCAAATGGGTTGAATTCAAAAACCCATATCCATGTGGATGTCTAAGATAATATGACTTAGTTTTGCACAACAAATGTATCGAAGTTGAAACGTGCGTGCATCACAATCTCTTCTCCTTACTTGACCACAAGATCCTGGACGCAGTATAACATACTTTTGTGCTTCAATTTTTATATATTAATTTTATTAACATTGTTTAAGCAATACAAAAATATCTTTGTCCACCAAAATTATTGCAATATATTTCTCACATCTATAAATTAATCAAATCAAATTCATACTACAAAGAAATAATCTCATCTACAAATCAAAGTTAAAATTTAGTAAATTTTATATAATATAATTATATATTATTTATATAAACTAAAAAATTAAAGTTACAACAATCAAGCAAAGAAATCAATTAAATATTAAAATCCAACAATTTTATCAAATGTGTTCATTGAATACAAAAAAAACCCAATTTACAAATATAATAAGATATATTTTTGTGACACTAAATAATAAAAAATAATCTTGTGTTGAATAAGAATCTAGTAACTTACTTAAAGCTAGACCAGCAAAATATGTTCTGTCATCCAAATAATTTATTGATTTATCGGCAAACATCGTGTGTCAAATTTTCCAAACAGAAATAAATCATACAGTTGAGCAACGTGGCTGCATACGGATCACCACCGGCGCTAACTACCACACGTATCGCAATCTGTACGGACCAGAAACATCCGGTGGTCAACAAGGTCTCCGGCTTAATTTCACCGCCCATATTTTCGATGGGTCCTACATCTCTATTCTATACAGTGTAACAAAAAGAAAACTGTTTTCCATTCTATTATACTGATGTTTTTTGTTAAATTTATTCAAAAAAAATACTGTGTTTGCAACTTGTGCTACATGTTTAAAGAAAACTGCAACTCGTAAAACTTTGTGTTATCTAGTAGAAAGTAACATTGAGAACACCACAAATTTGAAATCTTCCAGTTGTTTAAAAAAAAGACATTTGTTTCGAACTTCTCTATCAAGCATCCTTACCATTATATACACAGTGGTAAGAGTTTATCCATGCATTCTTTGCTCCATGCCTTCTGTCGTTTCTCTCAGTCCAAAAACAGTGTAACAAGAGTTGGATAAACTCTTAATAGACCATACCGTGTGCTCTTAATAGACCATACCGTGTCTCCCTTAATCTAGTACGTTTGAATCCATTTAGTCAAGAGCGAAGGTTGTGCAGACATGAATCTTCACAACAATTTCAGAGTGAAAACGTTGTTCATCTCCTTGAAAAATCTGAGACCCAACCCTCCTTCCTGCATTGGGAGACAGAGCACAACATCCCATTCTACTCTTTCTTTTTTCGCATTCAAGGAAGGACTATACCAGAGGAATGCAGAACTAAGACTGTTAATTTCTTTAATACATTGGTCTGACAGTTTGAAGCCAGTCATCCAAAAATTTATTATGCTCAGAAGAATTGATTTTATCGACTGCATTATACCAACCATTGATAGAAAGTGATTGGTCCATAAATTGATACGCTTCTTTATCTTTTCATCAAGTAACTAATAGTCTTTCTGACGAGTGAACCCAAATACCGGACTGCCTCCACCACTGAATGGAGATACCGTTATGGGAACTGATGCTGCAAGGAGAAATCGAGTCAACTTCATAGAAGACGACGATTTCGAGATGGAATGAAGAGATACCAAAAGGAGTAACGGCAAAGAAGTCCCCCGTGACCGCCTACCTCGAGCGGGTGTTCTCCAAAAAGTTTGACGCCATCCACTCCATGGTAAAAAGATTCCCGGGAGTAGCTCCTCCTATTCTGAAGAAGCGACCCCAAATCTTACACTGACTCTCCCTTCAAGGATAAGATAGCGCTGGTTGAGATGCCAAGAAGTTCTCCTTTCCCAAGATGAGGATGTACGATGGCACCAAGGACCTAGATAACCATGTGGCCCAGTACAAGCAACAAATTATCACTATAGCAATCCAAAAAGAGCTAAGGGAAGCCATTATGTGCAAGGACCTCATATCAACCTTGATAGGACCTGCCTTACAATGGTCCAACGGGTAGATACGCTCCTTCGAAACCGTGCCAAACAAGTTTGTAGAGCAATTCGCAAGGAGCATAAGTCTCGAGAAGACGACTGACAACCTCTATGAGACCCTTCATCATCGAGCCGAGCCCCTGCGCAGCTTTATAGCATGTTTTAACCAATAAAAGGTAGCCATCCCAGGATGAAATGCGTCCACCGCAATCTCAACCTTCAAAAGAGGCCTACGACCTGATAGAGACCTATATAAGGAACTCACCAAATATCAGTGCAAAACTATGGAAGACGTATTATCCTGAGCCTGGGCCCATGTAAAATGGGAAGATGATGTCGCGAGTCGATCCAAGTTCCCTCTGAAGCAGAGCCAGAAACGACAAGAATGACCAAGATTAGAAATTCTATTAAAAGCCTGCCAAATAGGCAACAAGCAGGAACTGGTGTAGGTATCAAAACCGACCCCTGAAGATAACCGAAGGGATGACATTGTCCATGTGGCCATATATCTCTCACCTTTCCATCTCAAAGCCGTAATTGGTCAATATTCTTAGGCAAATGAGTCCTCAGGTCAGATGGCCTGATAAGATGAAAGCACCAAATTCTTTCTAGAATCCGAACTGGTGGTGCGACTTCCACAGTGACCACAATCACAAAACGGAAGATTGCGTCGCACTAAAGATGGTGGTTAACGAACTGCTAAAGAAAGGACACTTCTGGTAATTCTTCTCTGTAAGAGCTAAAAATCTCCGCAACAAGGAGACAACTAACAAGCCTGCGGGAACTGCTCCTGCCTGACCACCTCGACATGATAGGGTGTCAGAAGTAAATGGCATAATTCAAGTGGCCGCGAAAAAGAGCACTAGAAATGCCAAAAATGGTCTAGAATTCAGAAGATCCAACCGCTTGCTCCTAGAAACAGATGAAATCATTTTCACGGCTAAAAAGCAGGAGAAGGTCATATCCCCTCACCACCACCACCCCCTGTTTATATCGCTCACTGTAGCCAACTGTCTGGTAAAATTAATACTGGTAGACATCGGGAGTTCCACCAACATCGTCTTCCTAACCGCCTTCAACGATTTGGGGTTGGAGGAAGATTCTTTGACACGAAATATCACCCCAATCGTAGGATCAAGCGGAGAGGTTAAACATACTACTGGAGAGGTCACTCTTCCCGTTTACGCTGAAGGAATCAACACCACCAAATTCCTGGTAGTCGACTGGAAGTCGTCTTACAACATGATACTTGGACGCCCTTCGATTCATGATATGGGGGCCGTCCCTTCAAGACTCTTTTAGATGGTTAGATTTCCTAGCCCTTGGGGCATAAAGGAAACTAAGGGTGATTGGAAAAATTCCCGGTCCTACTATCAGACGAACTTGAAGGGAAAAACAAAATCATCATAGCAATTACAGAAGAAGCCTACCTTGCATACAGAGGAGCCGGAGGTTGAAGAGATGGACGACCGCTGATCGAAGGAGATCCGACCAGAAACCTTAAGACATGCTCCAAACTTTATGCAGGATTAAGGCGAAGACTGATAGATTTTGTCCGGTCTAACTCCGACCGCTTTGCCAGGAATCGATCCAAAAATCATTGTGCACAAACTGGAAGTCGATTCCCTGCATCAGCCGATCAGACATAAAAGAGGGAAATTCGCTCCCGAAAGGGATGCGATCATCAACTATGAAGTCAAGAACTTACTAAACGCCGGGTTCATTAGAGAAGTGCATTGTCCTGAGTAGCTCGCTTACATGGTGGTGGTTCGTAAATAGAACGGAAAATGGTGGGTCTGTATTTACGGACCTCAACAAATCCTTCCCGAAAGATCCTTTCCCCCTGCCTCATATCGACAAGCTTGTCGATGCTACAGCGGGACATCAGTTGATGAGCTTCCTGGATGCTTTCTCCGGCTATAACCAGATACTCATGCATCCAAAAAACCAAGAGAAGACCTCCTTCATGACTTTTAGGGGCATATACTGCAATAAAAGCTGCTTCTGAATAATGGATTACAGCCCCCTGATCATCAAGTCTCTGACCTGCTGCATTACGCAGATGACATTCAGAGTCATGCAGGTCTCCAATCTCATCCCTTTTCAGCACAAGTAGTGTCGATCGATGCTTGATTAGTGTCAATCGCTGCTCGCTCACCAGTGGTGTCGAACGACGAAGAAAAGATGTCGATCAATGCTGGTCGCTTCTACTTGCAGATTGTTCGTTCAAGCTTTGCAGGTCTGAAAGCAAAAACTCTTTCACCTTGTTGCTTTTGATACTGCTGGACAAGCACCTGAATGACACGGATGATTTTTTTTATGTAAGTAACTAAAACAAAATAAAAACCTAGACTAAACCTATCAATCATGTGTATTGGCGAATCTAATGCTCCCCGACAACGGCGCCAAATTTGATATGCGTAAATTACCATAAAACAACTCTCTCAAATAAGAGATCAATTGCAGTACTTATGGATCGAATCCACATAGAACGGGAACACACAATAGACTATAAGAAATCAAGATTAAGTTAGACAAGTAATTAATAAAGCATTAAAAAGCAGTAAGCAAGTAAATAAGTTGGTTGTAAGATATATGGGAAAGAAGCTAAACTTAAGGTTTCGGGTGATTATAATTATGAGTTATAGATGCTAAGGGTGTGTGATGAACAACCTTAGAATTCGCGAATAGAATAGTACGATGTCCAGCTCTCACTGCGAGTATAATCAGATGTCTAAATCCTATGTTCCAGCTCTCGCATGCAAACAAGGAGCACGTGTTGATCGATACTACAAAGTGTCGATTGATACTTCTTTAAATAGCATTAACGCTCAGATCGATATGTGATATATACCATGGATTTTACCAGCTTTTAGGAATGGTATATAAGTGTTTTAGAATATATTTGTAATGTTTTGGAACTTTTTAGAGTATTTACAGGTTTAGGTATGTTTTGGAGTAATATAGTGATTTTGGAGCATTTTGGAGATAGGGATAGAAGAAACTCGTAGTTGTTCATGGGACCAACCAGAGTGGACATTCAGAGTCAACCGTCGATCGAAAAACATCACAAGTCGTCGATCGACAGCTAAGCGCGAGAAGCGGGCCGCTAGTTCATGACATGAAGCCCAAGTTCCACATATTTACCAAACTATCCTTGGCCGATTTTAACCTAATATTTATGTGCTATGCCATTGTGTTGGGTAACACACGCTCTCTTAATATCATACCACAAAGTTTAGGGTTTTTACTAGTTTGGAGAGAAGATTCAAGACTCTTTCAGAACTTTGTATTAGAACTCCAATATTTCTACCTTATTATATTTATGCAACTTATTCAAATTTTTGCAATGTTATACTTTGCTATGTTTGAGTAATTCACATGTTAGATTTAGGGTTCAATTAGGGTCATGAAGGATTAGCCAATACTCTAGAATTGCTAAGGGGATAGACATCCTTCAAGGAATTGCTTGTAATGTTTGTGTTCAAGAGTAGCTAACTAGAACCCTGATATTAGTATTGTGGACAACTATGCCGGTAGGTTCTGCACCAGAATAGATTCCCTTGAGATATGATTGCTAGAAGCAAGCGACAACTGATTTAGTTAAGATTAGTGAACCTATCGATCAACTCGCTAATGCGTGCCTAAAGAAGCATCGATTGAAGCTAAGTCAATAGCATTGATCGACGCTCGATCTGTATCAGCAAGCAACAACTGAGATATTGGACTTAGTCAATAGAATTGATTCACAGCGGAAGCTGTATACCTTTTGCATTAGACTTCGAGTTCTAGGATTGTCAACCTGAACATTCTATATCACTATAATCCTGATTACTTGAAATCCTAGATCTAGCTATTTCTCTTAATTGTTTACAACCTCAATCGAACAATTGCTTGTTCATACTACTTTCATTTATTTTCTACTTTTAAACCTATTTTCCAAGTTTAATCATTACTGCTTTAGATCTATTGTGTGACTTCGCTCTTCGTGGATTCGATCACTAAGTAATACAACTGAACCTCTTATTTGAGAGAAAAAAAATCACTCCTTAGGGTAATTTGAGTGATACTAAATTTGGCACCATGGCCGGAAGCTTTGATCACCATTAAATATAATTAGTTAGATTTAGTATAGGTTATTTACTTATTTAAAATTTCTCATAAATTTTTTTCTTGATCTTTTCAGGTGCAGGCCCAAAAGTACCAGAAGTAATAAGGAAAAATCGCTATTATTCTCAGACCCTGCACTCTTGAAACGCCCAATCCACAAAGAGAGACGTGCCACATCGATCGACAACAACACAACTCTGTCGACCGATTTTTGTGAGCTACCGCCGATCGACACTTGTACCCGAATATCGATTGACACTAATCCGCGAGTAAACATGGTTGCGACTCTAGTTATGTTTCAGGATGTGAATGGAGACCTACATGACCTAGACGGTCATATGCGTAATGCAGCAGGTCAGAGGTTGAATGATCAGGAGGCTGTAATCCCTGATCATGACATAACTAATCAACAAGTTGATAATGCTAGCGTTTGCAATGTTTGGACTTGTCTATCAACTAGATCTAATTATCTCAACTATCGTATGTCGATCAATAGAAAGTGTCGATCGATGATCCTATAGGGATATCGATCGATACACCTTTCGCTCCGTCGATCGATTATTCAATAATGATATCAATCGACGTGCTTCTAGTTAAGCTTTATGCGCGGGTTGAATGCATGCTTACTAAGCTCACTAGATCAGCTCTCGCCTTACTCATAGCAAGAAACTTAGCTCAGTTAGAATGTTTTCAGGATGAGAATGAAGCTCTTTCTTTTATCTATCAATCCTAGGGTAGGTTCTAGGTAGCTAATCTAGAGACATGCATTAATGAACAATCCTAATGACAATTACCACAACTCAGCAATCTATAGTTGGGGCTAATCCCTCCTAACCTATTTAAACCCTAAAATCTAACAATGTAACTACTCAGACATGGCTAAGCAATTCATAACAGCAGTTAGGTAGAAAAACTTTATTCGAATAGTAAATAGATATTAATGGAGTTCCAATCACAAATTATAACTTTGGATCTTCTCTCCAATCTACCAAAATACTAGAAAACCTTGCTGTGCAAATAATAAAACAAGAAAAGCACACTTTGCGTCTAACATGGTCGCAAAGCTTATATAGTTAGGTTAAAACTCGTGAGGGGTAATCTTGTAAATTGGTGAAGACTTGGGCTTCAAGTTGGCTGTGACCAAACATGCTTTCTGCGCGCTTCCCTGTCAATCGATGTCAAGATATGAACATCGATCAATTATTCCTCTCCAATATCGACCGATGGTCGAGCTCGATGGTCATCTCGGGTGCTTGCTCCAAATATCTCCAAAATGCTCCAAAATCATCATTTATCTCCAAATTGTGGGAACCGAAATTCGCACTGTCGATTTCCGTCTAAATTAGGAAAGTTAGGAAAACCCTAATTTCCCAGAGGTCCCAGATATCTGCTAAACCACTCGCCAAGCAATCAGAACACGCAAGTAAAGACGAAAAGAAATAAGAAATCGTAAAAAAAGCAAAAGGAGTCTTATTCTGAATTTGCGTATGAGCGTTACAACAAGGTAAAAGCCTCGGCTATGAGAGCTATCGGCGAGATTCCTAGTTCTAACAACCTAAGACTGCAAAACCTAGTTGAGTTGCAACTCAAAATAACAAAAACAGAAAGTTGCCTAATTGCTCTAAGTGCTAAGTTTGCTCTGAAAAAGTTCTCCCCTCTGTGGCTCTCGCCTAGGACTCCTTATCTAATCCCTCCAAGGTCGGTTTGAGCTTTCCTCTTCTACCCTTAAGCCGTCATAACTCGAAAATGGAGATATTCCATTTTTCTCGATCTTTATGATTAGTTACGGAAACTTAACATTTATCTGCGGAAATTTGACATTTATTTTTTCTTGTGGACTAAGTATAAACTACCATAGTATCTATTGGCTTTTCCTTAAAAAATCGTAAGTGGGTTTCTAATCACGTTTTAGACTTATTTGGGCCGTCTTTCAATTCGAAACATTTATTACGATTTTTATTGATAAAAATAAACTTTCCGCGATTTTTATCGTAAAGTTTAAGTGATAACTCCAATCGATGGGAGTGAGAAATGATATGGCTCTGGTACATGGGAGCTGGCATTGAGGAACAAATAAGAATGCACATATTTGGGTCGTACCCATTTATTGATGTCCGAGACAATGCGGTCGCTACGTAGCGACCGGGTCCGCGATGGATCGGTCGCTACGTAGCGACCAAACGAACAGCTTGGTCAGTCGCTACGTAGCGACCAACCGAGTGGCTTTGTCGGTCGCTACGTAGCGACCAACCGAGTGGCTTTGTCAGTCGCTACGTAGCGACCGACTCGTTTGCGGATCGGTCGCTACGTAGCGACCGACAAAGCCATCCGGAACATCGGAAGAGGATCCAAACATGGTCGCCACGTAGGAACCGGTCCAGAATGAGCCGGTCGCTAAGTAGAGACCGACTCGTTTGCGGATCGGTCGCTATGTAGCGACCGACCGGATGGCTTGGTCGGTCGCTACTTAGCGACCGGCTCTCTCTGGACCGGTTCCTGCCTGGCGACCTTGTTTGGATCCTCTTCCGATGTTTTATGATCGTGTCCTTGGGCTACGAGTGTTTAGTTTCAATGAATGAACCAAGATTAGTGCAATATTTCACCGCAAGACTCTTCGTAAAAGTAATCTTTATGAAGAATACTTTTCATAAAAGCGTTCATACTATTTTACGGATATTTGGATGTTAACTTCGCCGTGTCCGTTTTTGACCCCAACAGTTAGCCCCAGCCCGTTAGAATCGTCGATTACGATGAGATTCTAGCGTGCGGTTTCGCGAGTTAGGCAAGATAGGCGTATTGGACGAAGTTTATATCCAAAATTCCGCGGACAAATATTGATGAAGAAATATATATATAATAAATCGAAATCCTAAACTCATACCTCTATAAGTAGTGAGCTCCCATCCTTCATTTTCTTCACACATTTCCTCTCTTTCCAAACTCTCTCTAGTTTCTCTCCTGAACTTAGCTTTCAAGATGTCTACCTCCCAAAGCGACAAGAAGAGTTCTGATGCTGAGATGGTTGAGGCCTCCTCCCAGGCGCCGGAGTCAACCCCTTCCGACAATGCTCCAGTCTGTGTCGCCGGCTTCCTTTCTTTCTGAGAGAAGATGGCTCGTCGTAAAGAGGAGAAGGAACTTATCCACGTTTGAGCCGAGCCCCCGTCTTCTCCTGCTGCGGTTGTCACTCCAGCCGTCGATCCTGTGGTTCAGGCTCCGTAAGATGCCGGGGAACAGTCCGGGACGGGCATTTTGTGTGTTTTGGATGCCTCGGCCCAGTCTTCTGGTTTATCTACAACTCCGATCGTTGTTGACGATAAGGAGCAGGTCACTGAATTGATGCCTCCGCCTCCAACCAGAAAGGAAATCGTCTTGGCGCCGCGTGCTCCCAGTGCTACTCCGGCTGTTCCAGCGAGGAGTCGGAAGAGGAGGTGTACGACGGGCAACAATGGGGAGCCTTCGCATCCGAAAGGGTCGAGCCTGGAGTCGGGACTTCGTGGAAAGGTTCGTTCTTTACTTTGGCTTTTTATTCTTAGAGCGTTGGATTCTGTTTATCCCTGTTTTGCTTCGTATCACTAATCGTCATCTTGTCTCGCAGTTTGTGTCGCTGATCGATGGGATGATCCGTGAATGCGGCTCCGAGGTCGGTCGTCTTTCGAGTGATCTGACAGAGATGCATGGCAAATTGTCTGAGTCTGAAGCCATGCTAAAAGCTATCGAGGATTCTCATTCCGCAAAGGTGTCTAAGCTCGAGGTTCAGATTGGGGAGCTCCAGAGGGCCTTGGGAAGACGGCGAGTTCTTTTCTTAAGGAGAAAAAGGCTAGGAAGACCAAGTCCTCGGAGGTACGTCGACTTCAGCGTCAGATCGAAAATGGTGAAGGGTCGACGAACCGTGGGATCGAGGAGGCCAAGGATGCACTCCGCGTTGAGTTCCAGACCCGTTTGGCGAAGATCTCTGACTTTCTAGGCTCCCTCGAGTGCATTCGCAGCAGGGATTTGGCCCTGTCGACTATCGATGGTGGGATGGCTGTGGTTTAGGCACTCCAGGGTGAAACCCCTTCGTCCTTGCAGGCCGAGGAAGCCAGGTTGTCCGCTTGCAAGGGAGATCTGGCGGCCGTGGACGGGAGTTTCGACCTTGTCTTGGCCGATCTAAAGTCCGTGTGTTTCCTCCTGACGTGTTCAGAAGACCCATAGGGACAAGGTCCTGTGGTCGGGGAAAACAGAGGCGGTGCGGCCCCGAGCTTGGACGAGGCGATGGGTGAAGGGGAGGTTTAGATTCCAGATGACGATCAAGGTTACGATCTCGCTTGAGAGATTTTTTATGTTATGAATTAGTACTTGCTCCGGCCTTGTATGGCCGTGTTTATGTTTTGGGCCTGGCCGCTTGTGGCTTTGAATCCCCGCCGCATTGCGGCTTTTTATGAATGGATATTCAGTTTGTGTTTACGTGAGTAAGTGGATGGTGTAGAAGGAAGCTTATGAGTTGTCATCTCATATCTTTCTCCCAAGTGGAATGCTATATTCGTGGCCCGTTTCAAGAATTTTCTGCAAAGTCCTAACTTTGTGGGATTTCTGAGGACGCTAAATATAAGCATAGAGACATGCTTTAGGATCTCGTATCTTTGATATCATACCTTGAGATGTTAAAGACCAGTGTGCTGGGATTAGGGAAAGACCTAGGTTTACTTCTGGTTTTAGGGGGTGCGATGACTAATTCGACTTACGTATCCTGTTACAGTTTCGACCTGATTCCATACCGATTTAAAGTCCGCAACAGGTTCTCAGCTTATATGACTTGTCTGGTTGGAATCGAGCATCTCTCCAAGGACAATTTTTAAGTCTCCGGGAAGTGCTGACCAAAATTTCGGATTTCTTTTATAGCGCTATTTCCCTTGTGTCGGATGTATGAGAGTCATCTTTGTGAGATGGCTTAGTTTGTTTTGGACGTTGGGAGTTCGATGTGATCAGCAAAGAACTTGGTGGTAGACACTACCATCTGGATCTTCGCGAAGAGTAAGTGTTTGAGAGGATGTTAATGCGTATGATAGTTCCTTTTTTTCTTTTTTTTTTGAGACCAGTATTTCGTCTATGCGATGTCTGACGGGAAATAGTTTTTAGGCGTTTTTGCGATGTCTCGCAATGCCAAAGGTTGATTTTTCCCTAGTGACTGGTGAATTTGCGAGTTCTTTTAGGACTCGAATATAATTTGTGGATCATAGATGATTGTGCGGTTTGTAAGGTAGAAAAGTTTCAAAAATATCGAAAGCCTAGTCAGATATTTTAAACTTAGGAGTATAAGAGTACACGTATACGTACCCACTCCCCCCTTTTTTAGAGAGGGGGACAGCTGAAATTGTCTTCCGAAAAACTGCCACGTACCCCTTTCGGAGATCAAGCCGTCTCGTAGTTCAGTGGTTGTGAAGCGATTTGTTTAGTGATAGTATTTTTTGAGATGCATTGCATTCCAAGTTCTAGGAATTTTTATGCCTTGCATGTTGGCTATCTCGTAGGAACCTGGTCGGACGACTTTTATGATCTTGTAGGGTCCTTCCCAGTTTGCTCCTAGTTTTCCCGCGCTTCGCTCAGCGGTGTTTTGGAAGACTTTGCGCAGAATTAAATCTCCTTCGTTGAATCGGCGATTTCGAACGTTGGAGTTATAGTATTTGCGGCTGCGTGTTGATAATTTTGAATTCGGACGAGCGCTCGATCTCGGTTCTCGTTGATGAGGTCGAGATTGTCTAGGAGCATGGCGTTGTTGAGCTCTTCTCGTTCAGGCAGTAACCTTCTTCGGACCCCGGGAAATTTGACTTCCGCGGGAATCATGCATTCTGTCCTGTACACGAGGGCGAAAGGCGTTTCTCCCGTTAGTTCCTCTGCCCACCTGCCTTTTTTAGCGTCTAGGCGTTTCTTAAGTCCGTCTAGAATGGACTTATTGATTGTCTCGGCTTGAACGTTGCATTGTGGATATCTGGGAGTTGATTTGTTTAATCGTATCTTCCATTTTTCGCAGAATGCTTCGAACCAGGTGGAGATGAACTGTGATCCGTTGTCAGTTACGATCTCGTAAGTAACTCCATGTCTACTGATAATGTTTTTCCATACGAAACTTTCAACTTGGACATCTTTTATACTTGCGTATGATTCTGCCTCCACCCACATTGAGAAGAAATCAGTGAGGACTAAGAGGAAACACTTTTGCTTTGAATTGTGAAGGGGTCCGATGATGTCCATGGCCCAGCGCATGAAAGGATATGGTGATGTGATGGAAGAAAGAACTTCTGCTGGTTGTCGGATGGTCGGAGCGTGCCTTTGGCATTTTTTGCATTTTCGTGCGAATTTCTCACAATCTCTGATCATCGTTTGCCAGTAGTATCCGTGGCGTTTGATTTTCACTGCAAGTGATCTTCCACTGGAATGGTTTCCGCAGGATCCAAAATGGACTTCTTCCATGACTTTTCTCGCCTTTTCTTCTTCCAAACACATCATGAGCGGTCCGAAAATTTTCCATTTGTAAATTTCCCCGTCGACCGTTACGTAACGCGCGGTTTGGGTTCGGATTTTGCGGGCTGCCCATTTTTCGGGGGTAAATTTTCCGTCGATGATGTAGGCTCGAATCGTTTCCAGCCATGGCATATCACAGCCGTAGTCGGATTGTTCCGATCTCTCTTCTGGCTGTACCGCGATCTCCTCTACATTGTCGTCTTGATCCCCGATGAGGTTGATAATGACTGGTGGTCTGATACTCGGGTGTTCGATGAATTCGACCGGAATCACTCTTTTAAGACCTGGGTCTGAACCTGACGCCAGGGCCGCGAGAGCATCGGCTTGGACGTTTTTGGAGCGGGGGATTCGCGTGAGAGCGAAACAGTCGAAATCTTGAGCTTGATTCGGGACCAGTTTGAGGTATGCATCCATTCTTTCATCCTTGCTTCGTATTCTCTGCTATATTGACTTGCGACTAGCTGAGAATCACAGTAGGCGTGGATGTTGCGTATCTTCAATCCGTGAGCTAATCGTAGCCCTGCAATGAGCGCTTCGTACTCAGCCTCGTTGTTGGACGCGTGGAATTCTAGCCTAAACGATTGTTCTAGGATTTCGCTGGTTGGTTATGTGAGGCGAATTCAGATGCCCAATCCTTGCTTCGATGACGACCCGTCGACGTGAAGGACCCAGGTCGAATTTGGTTCCTTGTTAGTCACGGTTCCCGTCGGCAGCTCTACCAAAAAGTCTGCAAGTACTTGGGATTTGCACTCGTTTTTGGTCGGTATTCTATATCGTACTCACTTAACTCGACTGCCCATTTGGATAGTCTTCCCGACATGCTTGGACTATGCAAAATCGTCCGCAGAGGGAAGGTCGTGAGGATGACGATCGTGCGCGATTGGAAATACGGTCTGAGCTTTCGTGACGATGTTACGACCGCGTATGCTAGATGAATCATAGGATATCGTAGAAAGGTAAGCATTTGTTCGTTGATCGCTAGATGAATTGGTTAAGTGCTGCGACTCTCCCGGTTAATCTCTGTACTTCCCGCTTGTTTTTGGGCGAAGCCATCTCGATCAGTGCATCGATCTGTTTTGGATTAGCTTCGATACCACGGTACATCACTAGGTAACCGAGGAATTCCCCCGACGCTACGGCAAATCTGGATTTTGCCGGGTTAAGATTCATGTTATGCAAGTTTGGTCGCGTGAAACATTCCTCAAGATGAGACACGTGATCTTCCGCATGGAGGGATTTGACGAGCATGTCATCGATATAGACCTCCATAGTTTTACCGAGTTGTTCGGAGAACATCCGGTTCACGAGTCGTTGATAAGTTGTGCCGGCGTTTTTGAGGCCGAAGGGCATCGCCTTCTAGCAATTAGTTCCGCGATCTGTAATAAATGCAGTTTTTTCGCGATCGTTAGGGTTCATCTTAATTTGATTGTAACCTGAAAAGGCATCCATGAAGGATAAGAGTTTGTTTCCCGCAGTTGCTTTGACCAATCGATCGATGTGTGGTAAGGGGAAGCTATCCTTTGGACATGATTTGTTAAGGTCAGTAAAGTCAACACAGACTCGCCACTTTCCGTTTTTCTTCTTGACCACTACAGGGTTGGCGAGCCAGTCTGGGTACTTTACTTCTGTTATCGATCCGACTTTAAGCAGATTTTCGACTTCGTCGTTGACCGCAGTAGCGCGCTCAGGTCCCAAATTTTGTCTTTTCTGTTTGACTGCTTTGAAGGTTGGATCGATATTCAGCTCGTGGCAGGTTATGTTGATGTCAATCCCTGGCATGTCTTCCGCAGCCCAGGCGAACGCGTGGAGATTCTTTTTTAGACAAGTTATGAGCTTAGTCCTTAAAGGTGCATGGAGGTTGGCTCCGATCTCGATGCATCGTTCGGGGAATGCCTCGTCAAGACATACTGATACCACGGGTTCGCAGGTCGGCTCGCGCTTTTCTTCTAGGATCTCAGCTTTCCGCAATTGCCAGAAGAGTTCCGTCGACTCTTGTTCTTGGGCTTTTTTGTCGGATGCCAACTTTTTCCTAGGAGTGGTCTCGGTATCGGATTGTTTTCATTTTAGTTCTGCGGCGAAGCAGACTCGTGCCACCCTCAGGTTTCCCCAGATTGTTTCGATTCCGCGAGGGGTTGAGAATTTGAGGCAAAGATGGTACGTTGATGGAATTGCCTGCATAAGATTCAACCATGGCGTGCCCATGATTACGTTGTATGACGCAGGTCGGTCGACAATTAGGAACTCTGCGTTTTTTTCTATGGTTCCAGCTTTGACTATGAGGTTAATTGACCCGAGAGCCATAGTGGACTCCCCTGAGGGTCCTACTAGCGGGCTAGGGTTTTCCGCGATTTCGGACGGGTTAATCTTCATTCCTTCGAGGGTGTTTTTGAAAATAATATTAGCCGAGCTTCCAGTATCGATCATGACTCTCGCGACGTCGATGTTCTGAATCATCAACTTGATGACAAGGAGATCGTTGCGAGGTTTGGTTTGGTTGACCGTTGCTCTCCCCTTAAAAGAGATGACGTCCGTATCGGTCGAGTTCCGTATGTTCTTTCCATCGTCAATTGATTGTCATATCCGTGGGAACCGAAATTCGCACTGTCGATTTCCGTTTAAATTAGGAAAGTTAGGAAAACCCTAATTTCCCAGAGGTCCCGGATATCTGCTAAACCACACGCCAAGCAATCAGAACGCGCAAGTAAAGACGAAAAGAAATAAGAAATCGTAAAAAAGAGAAAAAAGAGTCTTATTCCAAATTCCCGTATGAGAGTTACAACAAGGTAGAAGCCTCGGCTGTGAGAGCTGTCGGCGAGATTCCTAGTTCTAACAACCTAAGACTGCAAAACCTAGTTGAGTCGCAGCTCGAAATAACAAAAAGGAAAAGTTGCCTAATTGTTCTAAGTGCTAAGTTTGCTCTGAAAAAATTCTCCCATTTTTGCCTCTCGCCTAGGACTCCTTATATACTCCCTCCAAGGTCGGTTTGAGCTTTCCTCTTCTACCCTTAAGCCGTCATAACTCGAAAATGGAGATATTCCATTTTTTTCGATCTTCATGATTATCTGCTGAAACTTAACATTTATCTGCGGAAATTTGACATTTATCTTTTCTTGCGGACTAAGTATAAACCGCCATAGTATCTATGGGCTTTTCTTTAAAAAATCGTAAATGGGTTTCTAATAACGTTTTAGACCTATTTCGGCCGTCTTTCAATTCAAAACATTTATTACGATTTTTATCGATAAAAATAAACTTTCCGCGATTTTTATCGTAAAGTTTAAGTGATAACTCCAATCGATAGGAGTGAGAAATGATATGGCTGTGGTACATGGCAGCTGACATTGAGGAACAGATGAGAATGCACAGATTTGGGTCGTACCCGTTGATCCATGTCCGAGACAATGCGGTCGCTACGTAGCGACTGGGTCCGCGATGGATCGGTAGCTACGTAGCGGCCGACAAAGCCACTCGGTCGACTGGATGGCTTGGTCGGTCGGTACATAGTGACCGACTCGTTCGCGGGTCAGTCGCTACGTAGCGACCGACCGAGTGGCTTGGTCGGTCGCTACGTAGCTACTGACTCGTTTGCGGATCGGTCGCTACGTAGCGACCGACCGGATGGCTTGGTAGGTCGATACGTAGCGACCAACAGGATGGCTTGATCGGTCGCTACGTAGCGACTGGCTCGTTTGCGGATCGGTCGCTATGTAGCGACCGACCGGATTGCTTGGTCGGTCGCTACATAGCGACCGGCTTGTTCTGGACCGGTTGCTACGTGGCGACCTTGTTTGGATCCTCTTCCGATGTTTTTAGATCACGTTCTTGGGCTACGAGTGTTTAGTTTCAATGACTGTACCAAGATTAGTGCAATATTTCACCGCAAGACTCTTCGTAAAAGTAATCTTTATGAATAATACTTTTCGTAAAAACGTTCATGGTATTTTATGGATATTGGGATGTTAACTTCGCCGTGTCCATTTTTGACCCCAACACAAATCACTCCTGATCTTATAAATATAATAAATAGACTATATAATATAATAATTATTAGTAAAAACACCTATAAGCCATTGATGAAAATGGATCAAATCCATGGTCTATAAACTACCCCAGACTTACCTTTTTGCTTGTCCTCAAGCAAAACAAACAGACAGTATCTCTGAAAGAAGTTTTAAAACAACATGGACTCACATGATTTAAAACTTAGAATCATAACCTCTACAATATTGCAATCAACATCCAAAAAGTCCTAATCACAAAAGCACATTATATCATATCATAGCTTAGTAACCAAATTCATCTAGCCAACAAATTAGCAATTCTTGTCTGACATTCCCCTATACCAATCTCATTTCTTTGCATAAATAAAAGTGTAGGCTTTACCTTGGGGGTATCGATCATAGGATGCAAGGACTTTCAAACAAGTATCTGGACCTGCAGGTAAACATTAGTTCCCATCCTCTCTCTCTACTAATTTTCTCTCTTAGTCAAAATCTGCTTATTTAGCAAGATCATTGACCAAGATTGGACATGCTTCTATGAATCAAGCCTTAATGGTGGTTGCCACCAAGTCCTGTTCACTTCTTTTGACCTATATCTTAGGATTATTTCGTGAGCGTATTAGATATAGACGATGGGACATGTTTTTAAGATCTCGTATCATGTCTTGAGATGTTTGTGGACCAGTAGGACTGGGTTTAGGGCAAGACCTAGGTTTACTTTCGGCTCTAAGGTTGTGCGATGACTGATCTGCTCTCGTTTTGCCTGTGGGCGATTTCCACCTGGTTTTTTCCGATTTAAAGTCCGCGACTTGGCGCCGGCTTATATGACTTGTATGGAACGAACCGAGCACTCTCCAAAGACCATCTGGAGTGCTGACCAAAATTTTGGAATTCTTGTATAGTGCGCTATGGTATCGTCGTCGGATGTAAGAGAACCTTTACTTTTACGAAAGGTTAGACTACGAGTTCTTTTTTTCTAGAACGTTTTTGGGTTTGTCCGTCGGGGCCAATCGACGGGCAATTTTTAGAGTCGCGGACGGACCGTGTGTTTGGATAAAGTCTCTCAAAAATATTTACGACGTCTCGTTTTTTCCGAAAGGTATATCCTTTGTAGTGAGAAAGTTACGATCTTCGTCTTTAAAGAATATGTAGTTGGTCTTGCTTGACCATTGATACGCAATGATTGTTGTTTAAGTTAG
>NC_027755.1:7873540-7873780 GCF_000695525.1 Brassica oleracea var. oleracea
TGGCATCCCCAGATTACTGCTGTTCCGTTTGGTGTTTGGAACTGGATGCTAAGGTGGTAACTCGACGGTACCGCCTTCATTGCGTTGATCCATAGGGTTCCCATGATAACATTATAGATGGCTGGGTTATCGACTACAGCGAAGTCAACGATTTTCGTGACTTCCTTTGCCATGACCGGAAGTTTGATCGATCCGAGGGTCATTGATGTTGTGCCCGAAAAACCGGTCAGTGGTTTTGGT
>NC_027755.1:7873835-7874699 GCF_000695525.1 Brassica oleracea var. oleracea
TGTCGATGAGGATTCTTCCCACTTCGAGGTCTCGAATCACCAAGTCGATGACCAGCGGGTCGCAGTGAGGTTTATCGAGTCCGACGGTTTCCACCTCCTCGAAAACAATCGTATCGTTTGGAGTGTTGTCGGGCAGGGACCGAGTCGTCCAGGGACCGAGTCGTCCAGTTAGAACTTGTTTCCGCCTTTCTTCCGTAGGCCTTGATGGACGAAACAGAGTCGCGGTAGAATTGCGATTCTCCAATGATCATGTTTATCCTCCGGCGGGTACTATTGTCTCCAAAGTCATCCTGCCTTCTTCCGCGTTTTTCTCCAGACTGATTTGCGCGTGCGTCCCTCTCGGGAGACTCTTTATCAGACCTGGGAGGGCGGTCAGAATCCTGGATGAGGTCATTTATGCTAGTGACCTTCGAGAGGTCGCCAGCGAGGAGTTTTGCGGCTAGCCTTGCTGACCTTTGGTCTGGTGGAACTCGCAGTAGGAATTATCCTTATACTGGTTCCTGGACCGGGTGTTTCCGGAGGTCTTTCCTTGTTCGGAATTGATAGTGTTGTTGTGCTCGCCCTGGATGTCTTCTCCCTCGTGGTGGACATACTTGTCGTTTCGAGAGCTTTTCTTTTTCGTGGGCGTCTTCTGCGGGTTGTACTTCTAGGAGATGATTTTCATCTCCTTTTACATTACGATGAAGTCCGTTGCCTTATGAAGAGCATCCGGAATCGTTCTCGGTTTTTCGAGGGAAACCCATTGCCGAAATTTCGACCGGTACCAGAGAGTTTTTTCAGAGCATCGATCGCCACTTTGTCGCTGATCCCGGTGACTCTTGCCATTACTAGCTTGAATCTGTTCATGAACTCGCGAAGTGGCTC
>NC_027755.1:7874903-7876195 GCF_000695525.1 Brassica oleracea var. oleracea
CGAGCGGACTGGCTTCGCGTTCTTCTTGGGTGGATGTCAGCACCGTCGTCCGAGTGCTCGGACTGGTCGCTTATATCCAGGTCGATGCGCTCGATTTCGTCGCCTTCGTTGCTCCCGGTAGGAGGTGGAAGGTTCTCCGAAGTTGGCTGTGCACCTGGCTGGAGTGTTTCATCAGGGTTTTGGCCTGAGGAAGCCTTGTCCGCGTGTGCAGCTCGATTTCCCAGAGTTTTGAAATAAAGTTTTCTGCCGCTGTGGGCTCTTGTTGTTCCGTGTGGGGCTTTGCTCCTGGCCTTCGCCGTTAAGGTTTCCACCTGTTTTGTGAGAGAGGCCACGAGTTTTCCTTGTTCGTCCGTCCTTTTCTGACCGGAGGCGAACATTTCCTTCATCTGGTCTAGTATCGCGGCGTCGGCAGTGACCGTTGATACGTTTCCCTCTGGAGTTTTATCAGCGTTGGCATCGATGGGAGTCTCGTCGTGCGTTTACGGGTCTTTGTCAGCGTTGGTCGTCATATCGGACTGAGCGTGTGTGGTTGCGAGAGAGATAGATCCGTACCCCCCCGCCCCCTCCTTCTAGCGCCAAACTGTGGGAACCAAAATTCACACCGTCGAGTTTTGTTAATCGGAGGAATGCCAAGTTAACCTAGCCTTCCCTGAAGGTTCCGGTTATCTGCTGGGCCACGCACAACACAATCAATATGAAAGATTCGAAAGTAATAAATCGTAAAAGAGCGAAAAGAGAACAAAGAGGTCTTATTTCCGAATTCGCGTTTGAGCGTGAACAACAGGTAAGATCCTAGGCCACGAGAGCTGTCGGTATGTACGCTAGTCTAGCCACCTAAGTTCTAACCAAGTCGAGTCGCAGCTCGGTAGTAAAAACGGAAAAATGCCTAAATTGCTATAAGTATTTAGTTTGCTCTTAGAATGCTCTCAGAATGCTCTCCCTCATGCTCTTTGTCCTAGGTCCTCCTTATATACTCCTCCTTAGGTCGGTTTACCTCTTCACGGGCCAGATTTTCCATATTTCCTTCTTCTTTTCCATACCAGTTTTTAGGTTCAAGTCTTTTGGGACCAAAGATGGGCCGTTGTCCGCAATTCGGACCCTCTTTGGGCCGTATCGAGACTTAAGCGTTTTTACGATTTTACTCGCGGTAGCCGTTGGTATAGGCATGGTTCTTCCAACGGAACCCTGCTTCTTCGCATAGCCGAGGCAGTTGGTGTTAAGTTAACCGTAGCCGGCTCTACTACGAAGAATAGGAAACTGTTCGAGAGACATAACCTTCCCAACTTCCCGAA
>NC_027755.1:7876288-7882772 GCF_000695525.1 Brassica oleracea var. oleracea
AAGATGCATGGTTATGGGATGGGACCGGGTTCGGAATAGTCCACGGAGAATTGGCCGCGGTCTCCGGGCGAGCCGATCCGCGGCACGATCGAGCGAGCCGACCGGCAACACGGCCGTGCTCGCCGGGCGAGCTGGCCTGTGTCACGGCCGAGCTCGCCGCCGGCGACTCGACTGGCAACGCGGCCGTGCTCGCCGGCGACTAGACCGGCATCACGGCCGTGCTCGCCGGGCGAGCTGGCCCGTGTCGCGGCCGAGCCCGCCGGGCGATCTGTTTCGGCTGTTCGTTTTCTCGGCTTTTGAAGTTTTGACCGAGATTAGGTTTTTCTAAGGACTTTCAGACATCGATTCCGTCGTGACCGATTTTGACCCCAACAGTCTCCATATCCGGGTTCTTCGACTTTGAGCTTTGAGGATTGTTGGGATTATTTCCCTTAGTTTTATTTCGAGGTTTGATGCTCGACTTTGGAGGTGATTTGGCTAGTAATGTGGAAAGCTGAAACTTGCTGGGAAACAAGTCTCCATCTCTTCTCTGCGCTTGTTGAACCATGTACCAGTGAAGTCTTTCATTGCTTCATTTTATCTGCGCCATTTGTCCTTCATTGATGCAGTTGTGTTCTCCAGCTTCTGCAATCTGTCTCCAAGACTCTCAAGTTGGAATTGATTCCTTATGAATGTGGCGTATGCGTCGTCTAAGATCTCCTCTCCTTGGTTGTGTGTATCGGACATGTCTGATTTCACCTTTGGTACTAGCCACCCTCGGTTTGTAGCTTCGTCGACCGATGTTCGTCTGTGACTTTCGTTTGATTTGTCGTTGCGTCTGTCGAGCGATGTGGATGCTTCTGGTCGATGAGCTATGTATCCATGAATCTCTACTATCTCCCTCTATATTGCTTCTATCTGAGAAGTCAAAGAACTCATTGTAAGATCCATTGGGAAATAGATGTCATCACATCTCCAGTCAAGCCTCTCTTCTGTTGTTTCCAGAGTTCTGTAGATCCCTTCTACCAACTGATCAATCTCTGCTCTGGTGTAAGAATCTGGTTGAGACTTCATCGGATTTGATTGTATGAGGTCGTCGTCGATCGATGTTGAGTGGTGTTTGTCGATCGACCCTGGTTCTGTTGCTTCGGCTGCACGCTGTGTTTGGATCTTGGCTATGTCTTGCCCCATCTCCTCCATGTATGTAGTTGACCAACTGATGCTATCGTTCAGTGGGTAATAGACACCATCGAGCTTCATCTGGAAGTCGCCTTCATTCTTTTCTTGGGCTCCACAGACTCCATAGAACATCTCATTGATCTCATCCTTGGTGTAGATCTCTAGTCCCAACTTGGTCTGTGTGAATAACCTAGCATGCTCTGGAAGACATAGGTAGCTGTGCTCATCCATTGAGGCTCTTTCTAGAAGATTTCTAATATCATCCTTGGATACTCTGATGATGTGTTCGTCTACATCTCTGGCATGTCCCTGATCATCTTTGTAGACTCTATATTCATATTTCTCCTCCCAGTGGAATCTCTTAGTGCCATCACGGTCATAGGCTCATTTTCCAAATTCTAGACGTCTGTCGACCAATGAATGGTCGTCAATGTCGATCGAAGGTCGAGTATGATTTCGATACTTCTGCTTGAAGCGATCGTCTATGCCACCAGCTGTGTCATAGAACTTATTTGAAACCCTCTGTTGATGCGCTGGACTGTTGCGCTGTTGCATGAAGAGATTGTTCGCTCCTGGCTCATGAATTGCAGTTCTACTGCATAGCTTTCGTGATGGTGATCATCTGCCCAACTGCCAATCGAGTAATCTCCTTCTCGTGCACGGTCGACTCCAGTGTCGATCGATGGGTAGTAGGCAATGTCGGCCGATGCTCGTTGTCGGCTTGTCTGATGAAGATGAGTGTAGATCGATGTTGAGACGGTTTTGTCGATCGACGGCGCATTCCCTTTCCAATAGGAATGATGGAGAAGTCTATCTTCCTTATCAAGAATGGCTCTATACTCTATAGCTCGTTCCTCCTCATAATCCTCATCATACTCCTCTGTATGCAGGGTATCTCTAGTGTGTGCCGCCATGGTGGGATTATAGTAGTCGTTCTCCCAATCTCTTGGACTAGTGTCGACCGATTCTTCTTTGGTAATGTCGATTGATTTCTGGTGGGAACTTTCAATCGATGTGGCTCTGTGAGTTTCGATCGACGCCGAATATTTTGTCTCATATTCAGCTCCAGAGTGGCATGCTGCAATGAGTCATGGATCATCAATTCTTCTGGAGGACGTCTGTGGCTTCATGACTGGAATAGGATTGTAGTAGACATGGGGGTCTATGAGCGTCAGGCACAATTGGTTGGTTTGCATGTTGCACACTGCACCTACTATTGACAGGAAGGCTTGCCCAAGCAACAGAGAAGAGTTCCAGTTTAGTTTGACGTCTAAAACATGGAAATCAACTGGAACTAGGGCATTACCAATATACACCTCTAGGTCTCTTACAATTCCTCCTGAGCTTCTCTGAGAACAATCCACAAAAGTGAAAGACTCCTTGGAAGGCTCTACCTTCAGACCTAGATTGTCTGCCATAACCCTAGGTAGGATGTGGACTGATGCTCATGTGTCGCACAGTGCATGTGGGAACTCAATACCCTTCACCGTGCATGGTACTGCAAACTTCCCAGGATCACTCTTCTTCTTCAGTGTAATCCTATTCTTCATTTTTCCTCTGGCCTCACAGAACATTCTCCTAATGGCCTCTTCAGTTTCTCTGGTCTCTCTGAAGAACATCCACAATCTGTGGGTAAAATAGGCCTACTCGAATGGTTTTTCTAATGGAATCCTTAAGACTCTCTTTTGGAAACTTTCCATCTCCTTTTCATTAGCTACCCTTTTCAGATGCTTAGCAACCTTTCCTTTTCTCTTCCTCAAGGTTCTCCCCATAGGAGCCTTATCAACTTCCACAGGCTCTGTTGCATCATCTGAATGTGTGCTGGTGGTCTCTGGAGGGTTAGCTGAAGGTTTGGGTTTTGCCCTGAGTGCATTGAGATGGGTGACGTCTATCTTTGGCATTTTCACTCGGTATGTGGGAAGTGCGCGTCGATCGATGGGCGCTGGAGGTTGTCGATCGATGGCGGTCTCTCTCTGTCGATCGATGGCAGGACCAGTTTGCCGATCGATATTTACATAAATAAGGCTGGGAGGATGTGGGTGTCTTGCTGCGAACTCCCCGTGAGTCATAATCCTCACGGCATTGCAAGATGCGGTCGACTCCGTAGGTGTCGTCGATCGATTCTCTGGAGAGCTCGTCGATCGATTTTGATTGAAGTCCATCGATCGATTTTGATTGAAGTCCGTCGATCGATTTTCGAAGTCTGGCGTCGATCGACACCAATGCGATCCGCCGAAGCTCATCGAGCTTTGTACTTCGAAATCTCCTTCTTGCAGCTTCTCCCGCTTCACCACTTGCCAGGAATCATCATCTATGATGGCATTCACGTGGTGCTTCATCACATCATCTCCTACCCCTCTTGTTATGGTTTCTTGCCTCTTAACAGCTTCTCCTGTCTGATCAACCTGCATCTCCAGCTTCTTCACATGAGTGCTCAAAGTCTCAAACTTTGTTCAGGTTGGTGTAGACAGAGTCAATCTTCCCATTGAAGTCCACCGTCATGCTCTGCTGTCCCTCAAGAACCATATGAAGCATCGCTTCAAATCTTGCTCTCCTGAGTAGGTGGCGGTGGCTTCTGGTAGAATGAGTCTCCATAACTCTTGTTGTTGCTGTAGTTGTTGTTGTAGGGTTTCTATTGCTGTGAACTCTGATTAAAATTACTCATCTGTCCTTAGAAGTTTCCATTCTGGTTTCCAGACCTCTGATATCAAGTTCCACTGATGAAGTTCACATCTTCTTCTACTTCTGCTTTACCCTTTGTGTCTACAGCTTCTGCATCCTCTACTAAGCAAGCCTGCTTCCTGAGAAGTTTGTGAACACTGTCCAGCTTTGCTTTGGCCTCATCAATCTGGTCATTCCCAAGGATGGAAGCAGATCTCTTCCTCTCAAATTCAGTGTTCTTGGTGATATTGTTGGATGCTAAGTTTTCAATAACTCTCACAGCCTCCTCTGGATTCCTGGTGTTGAAGTTCCCATCGCTGGAAGCATCAAGAGCCATCTTATACTGCACTACGATGCCTCTGAAGAAGGTGTTGAGTAGCTGCACCTCATTGAATCCATGGTGTGGACAGTCCCTCTGGTAAGACTTGAATCTGATCCATGAGCTTCTGAAGGACTCTATAGGCTACTGAGTGAATGTGGCAATCTTGCTCCTCAAGTCTTCAGAACGCGCCTCATCAAAGAAGTTGCATAGGAATGCATTCTTGATGTCGGCCCAGGATTTGATAGATACTGGTGCTAACTGCTTAAGCCAATGGGAAACCTCTCCAGCAAGTGAGTACTTGAAGAGCTTGCAAAGTAGGTAGTCCTCAGGGACTCCTTTGACTTGTATAGCAGATATAAGATCCTCAAACCTCTCCAGATGGTCCATAGGATGCTCGTGAGATAACCCATAGTAGGGTGTTTGTCCGACGAGTGTGTAGTACTGTGGCTTCAACTCAAAATCCCCTCTTTCGATAGTTGGAGGGCGAATGGCTGATCTGTTGGTGTAGAACTTATCTTGACGGTTGTAATCAGCTAACGTTCTGGGTCGAGCAGCCTCATCTACAGGTAGAGTAGTTCTTGTAGCATAAGTATCGAACTTAGGGATTGCAGCCCCTTGAGCATCTATCCTCTGACCTGCTGCATTACGCAGATGACCTTCCTGGTCATGTAGGTCTCCCTTCTCATCACGTACAAGAATCAAAGTTGCAACCATGTCTTGCGGCTCAGTATCGATCGATGTTCGGACTAAAGTATCGATCGACGTCTGGTGGAAGATATCAGTCGACGGAAGAGTGTCTTCGGTCGACGATGGTGAGCGAGTGTCGGTCGACGAGACTGGTGTCTGGGTCGTCGGTGGTTAACGAGAATCGAGCCACGAACTAGTGTTGTTGTCGATCGATGAGGAGAAATTTTTTTTGTCAAAAAGTGGTTTTAAGAAGAAACCTAGACTAAATCGAATTAAATCTATCAAGCGATCAAAGCTCCCCGACAACAGCGCCATATTTGATCTCACTCAAATTACCCTAAGGAGTGAATTACTCTCTCAAATAAGAGGATCAGCTGTAGTACTTAGGGATCGAATTCTCAAGGAGCAAGGGAACCTAATAAATCTAATTAAGTTGATTAAGCTAGGTTGATCATGATTAAATATAAAAGACAGGTTTGTGATCAAGGTGGTTGCTTGATTGATTGATTGGGGTTTTGGTACTTAGATGAAAGTAGCTAGAATTAGGGTTTTTATTCAGATAATCAGGATTATAATCCTACAGATGCCTAATAAGTTGTATGTATGATATTATAGAGCTCAACACTTAATAACAAATTATTAGGCTCTCGCTTTCTATGTTTGTCTATTGACCAGTGTCGATCGATGATTCTATTGAAATATCGATCGATACACTTGTTGAAACGTCGACCAAATATTCGATTGGAATATTGATCAACGCTTTTGGTCAAGCGTTAATGTGCGGGTTGGATGTGCTCACTAAGCTTCCTAGATCAGCTCTCACCTTACTCTAGCAATCTTAGCTCAGTTAGGATGGATTCATGGTGAGATGTAAGCTATCGCTTATGTCTACAACTCCTAGGGCAAGTTCTAGGTAGCTAATCTATAAACATGCAATAATGACAATCCTAAAGATGAATATCAAAACTTAGCAATCTATAGTTGGGGCTAATCTCTCATAACCTATTTAATCCCTAAATCCATCAAAGAGAACTACCCAGACATGGCTAAGCAATTCATAACAGCAATTAGGTATAAAAACTACATAGATAAATATATAGATATCAACGGAGTTTCAATCACAAATCTCTTTGGATCTTCTCTCCAATCACTACAAGAAAACCTAATCTTAACGAGGGCGGTTTTCCTCGTGAGTTCGTCGCAAAAGAAGCTTTACGACGAATTAGCGAGGAAACACGTTTGCTCGTTACTCATCCGTCGTAACACATATTTCCTCGGCAATTCGTCGTAACTTAGCGAGGAAAATATTTCGTCGTAAAGACGAAGTACATCATTTCGTCGTAAAGACCACGTAAATATTCCACGTAAGGAGGTCGCTATATTTCCTCGTAAATACCTCGAAACGAGTTCCTCGTAAACTACACGTAAATACCTTGAAAGTGTTTCCTCGCAAAATACACGTAACTACCACGAAAGTATTTCCTTGTAAAATACTCGTTTATCTTTCCTCATTATTTCCTCGTAAATTTTTTCTCGTAAAATACTCGTTTATTTTTTCTCGTCATTTCCTCCTAAGGTTTCCACGTAAATAGGTCGTACATTAGCTACGAATTTACTTCGTTTTTATTATTTTACAGAATTTAAAAATATAATTAA
>NC_027755.1:7883450-7883878 GCF_000695525.1 Brassica oleracea var. oleracea
CCTTCCAGTTGGAGACCGTGTCCAACAAGCGAAGTTTCGCCTTTGCGTTAAACTTCTTCCTCACCCTCTCAGTGATCCCCAAGGCCCAATTATATTTTTGCTGTTGAAAAAAATAAATTAACAATTAGTTTTTTAGAAAATATATATATAAATCATGAACAAAATTAAAGTATATATAATAGAAAGTTACAGCGTAAATTTTGAACCACGTCTTTCTGACGTAGTGAGGCGTCTTACTCCAGTTCGGATGTGCCATGGAGAAGTAATTCGTGTCGGTTACGTCCGACGCATGACATCCGTCAACCCCCCACCTGGAAAATACAAATTTACAATATAAATTATTTTTTAATGTTATAAAAGAATTTTAAACGAATTAAAAAAAAAATTAATGCAACATACCACAAAGTTCCGTCCGGTCGGTCGGGGTC
>NC_027755.1:7883933-7884309 GCF_000695525.1 Brassica oleracea var. oleracea
TCATTCTCAAACCACACACAAACTCCCAAATCACATCCTATCTCAAATCACATTCCTCAGCAAAATCCTATTCAAATTATAAATATTTGAAAAAAAAAAGAAAAGGAGAAGATATTAGAATTCATGTGGGCGAGACTTACTTATTATAGTTGCTGGAAGTCTTGCCACATGTGAATATGGTATCTTTCTCTTTTTTCTTTTTTTGCTAGTTTTCACACTACGAGGTATTTACGACGATTTCTGCGTACGTGGTGTTTACGACGATTTCTGCTTACGTGGTGTTTACGACAATTTCTGCTTACGTGGAATTAACGAGTGTTTTGTTTAAGTCCTTTTACGTGGTGTTTACGACGATTTCTGCTTACGTGAAATTAAC
>NC_027755.1:7884821-7886691 GCF_000695525.1 Brassica oleracea var. oleracea
AAACCCCAAACCCCAAACCCCATATTCCTTATTTTCTACTTCATATATTCCAAGCCCCATCTTTGTTTTTAAATTTCGTCGTTATTTCCTCGTTGGCTTACGAGTCCTATACGACGATTTTTACTTAAGTGGAATTAACGAGTGTTATGTTTAAATCCCTAAAATCCGAAACCCCAAACCCCAAACCCCATATTCCTTATTTTCTACTTCATATATTCCAAGCCCCATCTTTGTTTTTAAATTTCGTCGTTATTTCCTCGTTGGCTTACGAGTCCTATACGACGATTTTTACTTAAGTGGAATTAACGAGTGTTATGTTTAAATCCCTAAAATCCGAAACCCCAAACCCCAAACCCCATATTCCTTATTTTCTACTTCATATATTCCAAGCCCCATCTTTGTTTTTAAATTTCGTCGTTATTTCCTCGTTGGCTTACGTGGTGTTTACGACGATTTTGCATACGTGGTATTTACGACGATTTCATCCTACGTGGTGTTTACGACGATTTGCACTTACGTGGAATTAACGAGGCCCGCATTCTTTATTTTAATATTTCGTCGTTATTTCCTCGTTGGCTTACGAGTCCTATACGACGATTTTTACTTAAGTGGAATTAACGAGTGTTATGTTTAAATCCCTAAAATCCGAAACCCCAAACCCCAAACCCCATATTCCTTATTTTCTACTTCATATATTCCAAACCCCATTTGCTTTTCCCTTCAAATATTTCATGGCTCGCTCATACTGATACATCCATCCGTAATGTACAGGTCCACGAAGCAATGCCTCATATGGGAGGTGGACAGCTAGATGCTCCATGACGTCAAAAAATCTGGGAGGAAATATCTTCTCCAAGTTGCACAATAAGATGGGAATGTTCTCCTGAAGCTGTTCCACAACTTCTTCTTTAAGAGTGTGTGTGCTCAGATCCCTGAAAAATGCTCCAATGCCTTTTATATTCAAAAAAAATTAAACACATTGTTAGTCATATATTATTTTGTAAATTATTGTGATATAATACACTACGTACCTGCAAGTGCTTCATGTACGTTTGTTGGAAGTAGCTCCGCAAATGCAAAGGGCAGTAGTCGTTGCATAAATACATGACAATCATGACTCTTCATCCCGGAGAACTTTTGACCCTTTTCAACACATCTAGAGAGATTCGAAACATACCCATCGGAGAACTTCACTTCTGATGCCACCCAGTTGAACAACACCGACTTTTTTTCTGAAGATAATCTGAATATCGGAACGGGAACTTGTCCATTGCTTTTAATATGTAACTCGCTTCTTGAGCAAATATCCGGCAAGTCCAACCTCGATTTTATTTGTCTTTTGTCTTCCCTGGAAAATTCAATATTGTATTCATGATGTTCTCAAAGAAATTCTTCTCTATATGCATCACATCGAGGTTGTGGCGCACAAGAAGATCCTTCCAATATGGCAACTCTCAAAATATACTATTCTTGTGCCAGTTGTGATGAGCACCGTAAGAATCAGGCATATTACGAGGGTCATGCCAATTACCACCCCAACGAACTGTAAAGTGGCTGATTCGCCGCGTTTAACATTTCGTAAAACTTTTTTGCATCTATATTAGGTTCTTCATCTTCATCATGAGCTATGAATGCATCAGCTACCATATCATGAACCCTATCATAATCTACCATCTCCTCCTGATGGTAACTATGTTCATTATGCAAATGATGATCAACCGGTTCTTTTTCCTGAAAATTGCTATTACTACTACTAGCTTCATTCTGATCATAATTAAAACCTTCTCCATGTTGAAACCAGATATAGTAATTTGCCGTGAAACCTCTATTTATTAAATGCTTCCAAACATTTTCACGGTTTGCCAGTTTC
>NC_027755.1:7886794-7886950 GCF_000695525.1 Brassica oleracea var. oleracea
TCTCCAGACCCGCAAGGTATTCTTTCGTCACTCTCCCGTTAGCATCTCTATGCATATACATCCACTTCCGCAACTCGTAAATAGTCCCAGAGCCAGCCATTTTTTTTTCTTTCACGTTTTTTGTTGTTGGTGTGCTTAAAATGATGTTCAAACATC
>NC_027755.1:7887189-7894936 GCF_000695525.1 Brassica oleracea var. oleracea
AAGTTTCTCGTAAAATCGACGTAAATTTACGAGGACTGTTTTTTCTCGTTAAATTTCCTCGTTAAGCATGTGTTTTCTTGTAGTGAATCTACTAAAAATCCTAGAAAACCTTTAGCTGTTGAAAATAGTAAAACAAGAAAGCAGACTTTGCCTCTAACATGTTGGCAAAACTTATATAATTAGATTAAAACTCGTCAGGGGTAATCTTGTAAATTGGTGAAGACTTGGGTTCTAAGTCGGCTGAGACCAAACGAGCTTTCTCTGCGCTTCGCTGTCGATCGATGTCACAATGTGAACATCATTCGATTATTCCTCTTTAATGTCGACCGATGGTCGTGCTCGATGGTCATTTCGGGTGCTTACTCCAAATATCTCCAAAATGCTCCAAAATCATCACTTTCTTCCAAATCACTCTTGATCCTATAAATATACTAAATAGACTCTATAATATAATAATTAGTAGTTAAAACACTTATAAACCATGGGTAAAATTGGGTCAAATCCATGGTCTATCAAGAAGCAAGAAGCCTTAATCAAGGGCAAGGGAGTAAAAGCACTGAAACACCACGTGAATGTCGTCATAAATGATTATTTATGGCAAGTGGTAAAGGAGGAGAAGCTTCAAGAGGATGATTTAGAAGTTGAAAGCTCTATGAGTTTCGGTAGTTCACACTGGTGTCGAGCGAGACCACGAGAGGAGCACCAACCGATGGAGTCAAACGAGTACCGAATGATACATCCTGTTAAGCATCGATAAAAACCATCTATGGAGTTAGTTGGATCGTGCGAGACAGTGAGGATCATGTCCCACAAAGAGTTTGCTGCTCGGCACCCTCATCCACCTCAGCCCTACCGTGTGACCACGGACGACATTAATCGGCAAAAACAATCAGTGACCGATCGACATAAGGAGTAAGGAAACGATCGACAGCAGTTCTCAAGCAGTGATTGACATCCGACTTTCACCTACCGAGTGCGGCTACCTAGCATCAATGTGGCCAGACTGAATGCACTCAGAAACGCATCTAAACCTTTAGAGACATCAACCAACAATATGAGGATGCAACAAAGCCTACAATCATTCACCCGGCTACCGAGGGACATAACTTGAGAAGAAGGATATAAAAAGTTCCCAAGCATCTAAGAAGATAAGCTAATGAGAAGGAGATGAATAGCTTTACAAAAATGGTACTAAGGTTCCCTTTGGACTAACCATTCGATGAGGCTTACTTTACCCACAGATTGTGGATGTTTTCAGAGAGACCAAGGAGACTGAGACATACATTGAGTGGATGTTCCATCATGTCAAAGAAAAGATGAAGAAGAGGATTACACCGGAGAACAAGACTGATCCTGGAAAGTTTGTAGTTCCATTCTTGATAGGAGGATTGACTACCCTTGTGCACTTTGTGCTTACAGATAGAACCTTCTGAGGAGTCATTTACTTTTGTGGACTGTTTTAAGAGGAGTTCATGAGGAATCATCAGAAACCTTGAGGTATACCCTACTTCTAGTGGACTTTCATGTGCTGGCTATCAAGCTTAATTGGAATTATTCTCTACTACTTGGGAGAGCTTTCATGGCTACTGTAGGAGCAGTTAGTAACATGCAGACTAACCGGTTATGCCTGACACTCATAGACCCTAATGTATACTATGATCCAGTGAAAGTTGTCAAGACACAGATGCCCTACATGAAAATTGGAGATGATCTAAGTTTAATAGCAGTGTTTACTCCGATTCTGAAGTAGAACACGAATCAGACGGTGAAGCATCAATCGACATCCAACGTGAGCCATCTTTCGACAACCAGTTTGAAACCATGATAGATAAGAATCTTGATGCATCGATTGGCAGTTGCACAGTCGAAGACCACCGAGAGAACATTTGTGATTTTGACTGCTACCTCTACAAGGAAAAAGATCCGTGTAGTGCAGCATGATGAGTATGGAGTATACAGAGATGAGGATGGCAATGCACAAATAGTGGATGGAAGGATCATCAAAGTTTCTAAGGAGGATATAAAAGCAATATTGGAGATGGCTGATAAGTCAGGAAAGCATTATCTGAGTTTACTACGGTACGAGGGATGTTTTCAGATTCCTGTAATTCACCCTACACCCCTAATCCGCCAGAGGAGGAAACTTTCAGTAGAGATGAGGTCATGGAGATGATGTGGAAAGTGATGAAAGATCAGGATAAGCTATTTGAGGACTTCTACCACAAAATAAACGCCATCCACTATCCTCTCAACAATATTATTGCTTGGATAAGTAAGACTATGGAGGAGCTGCAGCAGAAGTTGGAGTATACTGAATGGATCATTTAGAGGCAGCAAGAAGACGGAACCAAAGGTGAAAAAGAAATTAAGAGTTTCGTTGGTACCTGGTTCGAGATGAGCAGAAAAGATGTTGATACTTGTCTCCCAACAAGTATACCACTATTTCTATTCACGCCATAAACCTTTAAAAAGAAAAATGACTATAACAAAGCCAGTAATGGGAGGCAAAATGTTAAGCTTATACTTGGTTTTATTTTATATTTTTGCTGATTTTTCATGTTTTTTTATAATTTCAGATAGAAAAAGATCGAAGGAGACGATTGCATTGAGCATCGACCGATAGGACCGGCCGGTATCGATCAACAGTTCATCATCAGCAGCGACCGATTGCCACTTAACTGTGTCGACCAACACTAATATCCAGCGAGCAGGTATATCATTCTTCCTTGTTAAATTGTGTATTTTTTATTTACTTATTCACCAATCTTCGACTGTATAACACTAGGGACAGTGTTGTTTAAGTCTGAGGGAGGTTTACTGATATTGTGCTTTATTTTGATTTTTATCTATTATGTTTTTACTGAGCCAAGAAAGGATAATGATCTTATTACAATTTAGTTGCTACTCTTATCACTCTCTAGCACCATCTAGATTTATTGATTGCATGATGTATTAGATGGAAACACCGTAGTGTATTACGAGTTACTCACATTCACACTTACTGAGAATGTCTAGAGAAACCAAAGCTGACTTCCAACCTTCATCTACTTTACTCGCTTAACTTGGGACTTGGTATACATTGGATCGAAGTTCTCCTGCGAGTCTGGAAGGTATTAGACTTAGTGTATCTTTTTCTACTTTCACCTTTCTTCAGCATCTATACTATAAAAGATTGAGATGATTTTCTGAGATGCAGAGGGGTATGTACATCACCTATGACCCCACTATTCTAATTCAAAGAAATGATGACACATTTTTGGAAGTGAGGGATAGTTACATTACCGATGACCTCACTATTTGCCTACATGATAGACCATGATTTTGACCCATTTTCATCCATGGTTTATAGGTGTTTTTACTAATAATTATTATATTATAGAGTCTATTTATTATATTTATAAGATCAGGAGAAATTTGGAGATAAGTGATGATTTTGGAACATTTTGGAGATATTTGGAGCAAACACCCGAGATGCCCATCGAGCTCGACCATCGGTCGATATTGGAGAGAAATAATCGATCAATGTTCATATCTTGACATCGATCGACAGCGAAGCGCGCAGAAAGCCCGTTTGGTCACAGCCGACTTGAAGCCCAAGTCTTCACCAATTTACAAGATTATCCCTGACGAGTTTTAACCTAATTATATAAGCTTTGCCACCATGTTAGCGGTAAAGTGTGCTTTTCTTGTTTTATTATTTTCACAGCAAAGGTTTTTACGATTTTGATAGATTGGAGAGAAGATCAAAGTTATATTTTGTGATTGGAACTCCATCAATATCTATTTACTATTCTAATGAATTTTTCTTACCTAATTGATGTTATGAATTGCTTGGCCATGTCTGATTAGTTTCATTGTTAGATTTTAGGGTTTAAATAGGTTAGGAGGGATTAGCCCCAACTATAGATTGCTGAGTTGTGGTAATTGTCATTAGGACTGTTCATTAATGCTTGTCTCTAGATTAGCTACCTAGAACTTGCCCTAGAATTGATAGATAAAAGAGAGAGCTTCGTTCTCATCCTGAAAACATTCTAATTGAGCTAAGTTTCTTTCTATGAGAAATACGAGAGCTGATCTAGTGAGCTTAGTAAGCTATCATTCAACCCGCGCATAAAGCTTAACTAGAAGCGTCAATCGATATCATTATTGAATAATCGATCGATGGAGCGAAAGGTGTATCGATCGATATCCCTATAGGATCATCGATCGACACTTTCTAATTGGTCGACATACGATAGTTGAGATCATTAGATCTAGTTAATAGACAAGTCCAAAACATGCGAAAGCTGATAGGCTTGTTGACTAAGTAGTTGAGCTTTACATTATCATGCATGCAACTCATTAGGCATCTGTAGGATTATAATCTCAAGTTTCCTGAATAAAAACCCTAGTCTAACTATTTCCTTTTTAATCACCAAAACCTCAACCAATCAATTGAACAAACACTTGTTCAATATAAAACTGAAATTTACATTTAAATCTCTAAAACCATGTAGCTTAACAAATCATATTAGATTTCTTAGGTTCCCTAGCTCCCTGTGAATTCGATCCCTAAGTACTACAACTCGACCTCTTATTTGAGAGAATATAAATCACTATTTAGGGTAATTTGAGTGGTATCACTACACTTTGCAAAAAAAAAATATATATGAAGATGAACAAGACTGCATCAGCATCATTGTTCATTGGAATTGAGATAAAAAGATTCAAAGAAAAGAGAGGGAAAGAACCAGATAGTTACATGTAGGTCCAAATACTTGCTTGAGTTGATTCCATGTGTCCTTTGATTGATACTCCCAAGATGTGGCCTACACATTTCTATTTATGCAGAAATGAGGTCAGTAGAGGGGTATGTCAGGCGCTATCAGTGGAGTTGTGTGACTCTATGGTATAGTGACTAAGCTAGAGTGAAGTACACTGAATCATCTCTTAGTTTAGTAATGATTCATTCCCACCATTCATATATACAGAAGTTAGAGTAGTGATTTTAAATAATGTGAGTCCCTACTGTTTTCAAAACCTCTTTCATGAGACTATTCCTGGTTTGTTTGAGGATAAGCAAAATGGTAAGTCTGGGAGAGTTGATATACCATGGATTTTACCAATTTTTAGTCATGATATATAAGTTTTTCATAATCTATTTATTATGTTTTGGATTCTCTTAAGAGTATTTACAGGTTTAGGTATGTTTTGGATCACTGTGGTGATTTTAGAGCATTTTGGAGATAAAGATAGAAGAAACTCGTAGTTGTTCATGGGACCAGCCATAGTCGACATTCAGAGTCAACTGTAGATCGACAAACATTACTTGTTGTCGATCAAGAGCGAAGCGCGAGAAGCGGGCCACTAGTTCATGACCGACTTGAAGCCTAAGTTCCACATATTTACAAAAATACCCCTGGCTAACTTTAACCTAATATTTATGTGCTCTGCCATTGTGTTGGGCAACACACGCTTTCTTATTTTCATACCACAAAGTTTATGGTTTTTACTAGTTTGGAGAGAAGATCCAAGACTCCTTCAGAGCTTTGTATTGAAACTCCATTTTTTCTACTTTATTCTATTAGGGTTATGAAGGATTAGGCAAAACTATTGAATTGCTACGGTGATAGACATCCTTTAAGGAATTGCTTGTAATGCTTGTGTTCTAGAGTAGCTAACTAGCTAGAACCCTGATACTAGGATTATGGACAACTACGACGGTAGGCTCCGCTCCAAAATAGATTCCATTGAGATAGGATTGCTAGAAACAAGTGACAACTGATTTAGTTAAGATTAGGGAACCTATCGATCAATTCGCTAACGCTTGCCTAAGGAAGCAACGATCGACGCTCGATCCGTATCAACAAGCGACAACTGAAATATTGGACTTAGTAAATATAATTGATTCACAGCGGAAGATGGATTCCTTTTGCATTAGATTTCGAGTTTTAGGATTGTCAACCTGAACATTCTATATCACTATAATCCTGATTACCTGAAACCCTAGATCTAGCTATTTCTCTTAGTTGTTTAGAACCTCAATCAAGTGAACAATTTCGTGTTCACCATGCTTTCATTTATTTAATGATTTTTAAACCTATTTACCTAGCTTAATCATTACTGCTCTAGATCTATTGTGTGCCTTCGCTCCTAGTGGATTTGATCCCTAAGTACTACAACTTAACCTCTTATTTGAGAGAGAAAAATTCACTCCTTAGGGTAATTTGAGTGATATCAATATGTCCACTAGATTAACTAAACCAGCTCTCGTGTGCACCTAACAACCTAGCTCAACATAATTATATTCAGGTAAAGAACTAAGTCTCGAGGTTGTCAATTATCCTAAGTTTATAGTTTTAGTTAGCTACTCTAGAACACAAGCATTTAGATCAATTATGTGAAGGATCCTAATAAAATCACCTTAATGTTTTAATAATTCATCAAAACTCTGATAAACCCTAAATCTAACAAGGTAACTACTCAAACATAATTAAGCAAATCATAAAGATAAATCGAATGAATTGGATAAATGGATAGAGTAAGAAATACTGGAGTTCCATACAAATCTCAAAAGGAGTTTTTGATCTTTTCTCCAAAATCTACTAAATAGAACTGGTTTCTAAAGCGTGGTTCTTTTTTCCTACATAATGGCAAAAACCATAAATACAATGTATAAAGTCAGCCAGGGGCAATCTATTAATATGTTGGACTTATGGGCTTAAGTCGTCCTTGAATCAAGTCAGATCCGTCTACTCGCGTGGGTATCGAGCGACACCAAGGAAGGGGTTTCGATCGACACTTCTTCTAAATTTCGGCTCTGCCTTCTGATTTCTTTAACATATACAAGTTTCCTCATTCATAAGCTCTAAAATAGACTCCAAACATATATAATAGGCTGTAAAAATGACTTATACTATGGTTGAAAACTGGTAAAATCCATAGTATATAAGCTTTTGTATGTGTGTTGATGTGATTGGCACCACTCAAAAGTTCAAAAATATAAACGAAAATAAAATACGATGAGATTTATAAACAATAATTTTTTTAATTTGTTTATTGAAATCACATGAAATAATTCTCTCGTAGATTGGTTTATTAATGATAAATCATAAATCCGTTGATATTTAAATTAGATATAAAAAATAATATATTTTTAATTTGAGAAATTTTTAGGGTATCTATATATAATAGCAAATCCACTTTTTGTCTTTGCTGATGTCAGCATTTTTTATAGGAAAATAAAAAATTAAATTCAATGGTAGATATTGCTTCCTTATGAAATCTAATGGTCGAGTTCTAGTTTTGTTTAAATGTATGACATCATCAGTTATTAGGCTAAGCGGTGTGTTATATATAAAAAATAATATATTTTTAATTAATCACTACAAGAAAACAGCGGTATTCTGACGGACATTCCGACGGAAAATGAAATCCTCGGAATATCCCGAGGAATTTCCGAGGATATTCCGAGGAAACACAAAATTTGGTTTCCTCAGAATTTCCTCGGAATATACCGACGGAATTCCGAGGAAATATTAATCCGTCAGAATATTCTTATGGAATACCGAGGAAAAATGTATTCCTCGGAAAAAACCGATGAATTCCGAGGATATATTATAGCCGTTAGAGAGCCGTTGGAGGATTTTAAAAATTCCGAGGAAATTCCGACGAACTAGCCTTTTCCGTCGGAATTCCGTCGGAATTTCCTCGGTCTGTCTACAGGATTTCAACTATAAATACAAGCACCCCTCTTCCTCTTCATTCA
>NC_027755.1:7897059-7898479 GCF_000695525.1 Brassica oleracea var. oleracea
ACCTGCTCGGCATGATGATAGAGGCGAACGGGCAACATATCATGTTACGGTTCCAGACATTTTCACAGACGTTGGATGACTTAGCGGAAAACCAAAGGACCGTCGACTTACTGAGCAGGAGCGTAGTAATTTGCAAACATATATGCTCACCAACTGCGAAGATGTTCTTCAATATGAGAGGTATATAAATTAGCTTACAAATTTTTATTTTAACAAGTTGAAATTTAAATCTTAATTAATTACATTATTGTCATCATATGTACAGGATTTTCATGGCAGAAAAGAGGTTCGAATAGAGATACGCCACAGAGTACGAACTAGAAGAAATGAAGCAGAGATAATTTTCTGGATGGATGTTTACTTATGTGAGTGCTTTAAACAAATTAAAATATCATTTATCACATATTTATACTAATTCACATTTATTGATATAACATATATATGTGCTATTAATAGGTGTCTGCTGGTATGACCAGATGTGAAACATTTGACGATTGGATACGCGAGATGGTCGTTGGACCAAAATTTGTTGTGAAATCAAATCCGAGATTTTGTACACGAGGATATGCATTCACAACTCAGAAGAGGAGACGTTCGAGTACGACTTATGATGCTGGCGTTTGTTCTACATCAGCAGATGATGTATACTACGGACACATACATGAGATTTTGGAAATCAACTATTTGGGCATGGTTGATGAACGGTAAGAGAAACATTTATACAATTTAATGAACGGTAAAGGGAATACTTACCATTCGTTTTGAAATTTTGTTATTTCATGGTTTATGATCATCTATACAAAGAATCCTCAATGGTATGCATTACAATTGTATAAGAAATGAAATACGGCAAAAAAATCGATGTTTTGAAACCCCAAACACTAGTTCCGACTGATATTTAAGTATCCGTCGGAATTTCCTCGGAATATTTTCATTTAACCGGGCAAATATTTCGCGAAAATTGAAATTAGAATTCCGACGGAATTCCGACAGATAATATCCGTCGGACCCTAGGTTTTATAACCCCGAGCCACTTCTTCTTCCCTATTTCTTTCTTCTTCCTCTGCGCAAATGGCGATCTCCCCCTTCTCTCCCACGATATCTCCGGCGATCTCCCCTTTCTCTTACACAAATCATGTAAGGACCCTATCCCACTCTCTTAGGTTCTATTTGTTAGGTTTTTGTGTAGATTTGATAGATTTTTGTTAGGGTGATTGGTTAGGATTGTGATTTTGTTGTATAACAGATTTACAATTGTGATTTGGTTGAATAATTTGTTTTGTTGAATTGATTTAGAATTTTTTTATAAATTTTTTATTTTTTTGTATTTTACAAAACATTTTTGTATATAAATTTGATTTTTTTGATTTTAAAAAACATTTTTAATATCTATAAAACTTTTTTGTGATTAAAAACTATT
>NC_027755.1:7900299-7900518 GCF_000695525.1 Brassica oleracea var. oleracea
GACGAAGTGTCTCAGCTTCAAACCGAGGATGACGCTTCGACGGCTTCGACCAACTTGTCCCGGTTTCGAATCAACGAAATCGTTGAATCCGTAAGTTCTTTTTTTGAAGTTCGATTCATTTATTTCTTGATTTAAATTTGGCTATTTTCTATTTCAGTCGGGTTCCAAAGAAGAAGGGACGTTTGGTCGGTTTGGGTCGTCGCACCCGGTCGGTTCCTC
>NC_027755.1:7900574-7906424 GCF_000695525.1 Brassica oleracea var. oleracea
GTTGAAGGACAAGGATGATCGCATATCTTTGTTGGAGACCCAGATGGCGGCTCAACAGGCGGGCTATGAGGCACAGAGGAGGTTGAACCATCAAATGATGGAAATGATGCAGAGGATGTACCCGAACGAGGTGTTCTCGGGCGTGCCAGACCCGTAGTTTTTTTTTTTTCAAAAACTCGGAATGTTTTATTTTTATTTGTACAACTTTAAATATTAACTAATATGATTTCAATTTTAATTTTAATTTTATATTTTCGAATTTAAATTTCAAAAATTTTATTTTTTTAAAAAAAATTAATTTATTTTTTTAAAAAAAATTAATTTTTTTTAAAATTCCGAGGAAATGAACCCTCGGAAATTTCCGACGAACATTTCCTCGGAATTTACCGAGGGACTCCTTCCTCGGAATATTCCGAGGGACTCGTTCCTCGGAATTTTTCGAGGGCTCCGTTCCTCGGAAATTACCGATGAAAATTCCGAGGAACATTTCGTCGGAACTTCCGAGGATTGGACCATCAGAAAGTCCATCGAAATATCCCGAGGAAGTTCTCCCTCGGTATATTCCGAGGAGTTTTCCAACGAACTGGTGGTCCTCGGAGTTTCCTCGGAAATTTGTTTCCTCAGAATTCCGTCGGAAAATTACGAGAGATTTCCGAGGAAAAATGAATTTCCGAGGAGTTATTTCCGATGACTTGTTTTGTCGGTATGTCGTCGGAATAACGTTATTCCGACGACATACCGACGATTTTTTCCCTCAGTATGTCGCTGTTTTCTTGTAGTGAATAACCCTAAAAATTAATAAAATATAGTATCACATTATTAATTTACAGAGTTTTTTTACTGTAGTTACATTTCTAAGAATAGTCAGTTCATTTCCTTAAAATTTTTTCAACAGTTGCGTCTTCTAAATTTGCCATTAATTTGTCTAGAAAATTATATCTCGATAAACCTAACAAATTTTATAAAAACTCTGTACAATTTGTAAGACACTTAGTTAATCTTTTATTAATCCTATATATTTTTAGAGAGGTAAAGATATATATTGTTTTGGTAGATCATTAAAACACCTCTACAAAATTCTTGTTCTTCTTTTGAGTATCTAATATTGATCAGAATTTTAAATAAATATAATGTAAACTTATACTAATTCAAATTAATTTTGTATATGTGTATAGTATATTTCCCAAACTAGAGTATAATAAAAAAATATGAGAGATAAATGAAAGACAAATAAATAATTTTCTAAAGTTAAAATAAAAGTATTTATAAAATATACATGTTTTGTTAAATTAAATAATTTAAGAATTTCATAGGGAAAAAATTTACATCCAACGGTTTATTTTATCACATTTTATAATCTAGCGAACAAGATTTTATTTTCTTTATAAGACATGACATAATCTCAGAAAATCCATAACGTCTATATACTATAACTGCAAACTTGTTTTTGTTTTCGGCTAACATCAATATTTTTATAGGAAAAAAGAAGATTTATCTAATGGTTAAATATATCACATTTTTGTAATCGAACATGCAAGATCTTCTTTTTATAAGATCTGACTTCATCTAACTCTTTTATAAAATGACGTTTCATTCTCTAATGTACCCTTTTGCATGCTTCTTTTAATTTCTAAATGATGCACCCTTTCATTCGTCTCTTTTAACTTTTAAAAATGCACCCTTTCACATGTTTATTTTAATATCTGAACGATGCACCCTTTTTCACTCCTCTTTTATATTCTTAACGACACTCCCTTTTATTAGATTATAAATCCTCCGCTTGAGAAAGTGTTTTTGGAAAAAAACAATTGGTAGAGAGAGAGAGAGAGAGAGAGAGAGAGAGAGAGAGAGAGAGAGTGTTTTACCAAAGGATGTGTCATTCTCTAACACACCCTTTACACGGCTCTTTTAATATGTCAATGATGCATCCTTTTAATGTCTCTTTTAATTTCTGAATGAGGCACCCTTTTAGTAGAATATAAACTCCATGCTTGAGAAAAAGTGTTTAGGAGAAAAGAAAATGGAGATTTGCATGAGAGAGAAAGAGATATATCATCAAACTGTTTTAGCAAAAGACGTATCCTCCTCCCATGCACCTATTTACACGACTCTTTTAATTTTTGAACAACGTACCTTTTCACAAGCTTCTTTTAGTTTCTGAATGACGCATTTTCACATTTCTCTTTTTTTTTAAAAAATTTATGAAGGACACGCCATTTTGTAGATTCTAAATCCTCCAATTGAGAAAAAGTGTTTTAGAAAAAAAAAAGCGCTTGAGAGAGATAAAGAGCGAGAGAGATGGAGATTTTATCTTCTTTTTTTTCTTATTTTACAATAAAATTTCTTTTAAAAATTTTTGAGTAATTTTCAACTTATTTGGCATTTTATTTTCATCATATAATATGTGTATATCTCCCAAATTTTGTGTATAATAAACAAAGACTAAATGTATGAGATAAATAAAATAAAATAAAATTTTGAATAAGTAAAAATATAAATATTAAGTATAGATATATTATTAATAATGTTAAAATAATTTAAAATTTTATTAAAGAATCCATATACCCGCGCATCCGCGCGGGTTTGTTTCCTAATTAAGATAATAGATATTCTCTTTCAGTTTTCACAAATTTGCCATGGTAATTTGTTGACTCTAACTTTAAAATAATGACTAAAGAATTTCTAGATATATTAAAGTGACTGCCAATTTTGCATCGTAATTTGTTGACTCTAACTTTTTCATCCTTCAATATATCTCTTTTTACCTATATGCATATTTGAAATCCGTATTGTTGGGGTCAAAATCGGTCACGACGGAATCAATGTCTAAAACTCCCCGAAAAATATTTCTCGATTTGTGAATTTCAGATAATTTTTATTGAAAAGATTATACGACGAGTTATTAATATTGTTGGGGTCAAAAAACGTACACGACGAAGTTAACATCCAAATATCCGTAAAAATCAGCATGAACGTTTTTATGAAAAGTAATCTTCGTAAAGAAATCTTTACGAAGAACTTTGCGGTGAAATCTTGCACTAATATCGGTTGATTCATCGAAACTAAACACCCATAGTCCAAGAACACGTTCATAAAACGTCAGAAAATGATCCAAACAAGGTTGCCACGTAGCGACCAGTCCGCAAACGAGCCGGTCGCTACGTAGCGACCGACCAAGCCATTCGGTCGGTCCGTAGCGACCGACCAAGCCACTCGATCGGTCGCTACGTAGCGACCAACCAAGCCATTCGGTCGGTCACTACGTAGCGACCGACCCGCGAACGAGCGACCGATCCAGCGCGGACCAGGTCGCTACGTAGCGACTGAACTGTCTCGGACATCGATCAACGGGTATGACCCAAATCCGTGCATTCTCATTTGTTCCTCAATGCTAGCTCCCATGTACCGCAGCCATATCATTTCTCACATCATTCCAATCAAAGTTACCGATGAGACTTACCGTTGAAACTTTACGATAAAAACCGCGAGAACTTGTTTTTGTTGAAAAGAAAATCGTAACAAACGTTTCATGTCGAAAGACGGCCCGACGAGGTCAAAAACGCGACTACAAGCCCACTTACGATTCTTTAAGAATGAGCTCGTAGATACTCTGGCGGTTTAAGTTTTTATTTTATAAAAACAAATATAAAGATAAGTTTCCGCAGAAAAAATGTTAAGTTTCCGCGGATAAACATGAAGATCGGAAAAAATAGAATATCTCCATTTTTCACTTAAGACGGTCTAAGGGCAGGAATGGAAAAGCTAAAACCGACCTTGGAGGAATATATAAGGAGTCCTAGGCGAGAGGCACAAAAGAGGAAGAACTCTCGGCACTTAGAAACTTCATTATTCTCGACATGCTCTGTTTCTATGACTGGCACCCGATTACCAGACGAACGCGCACAAGCAGTTCGATCTCTTGGTTCACTCTTGAACTATCGACTTGATCCTCGAAAGGGGTACGTAGGCAGCCTTTCATGAGGTTCACTCCGAAATCAATCAAAACCATTATCATATCTTTTCCATCTTCTGTTATCGAGCTGCGACTCAACTAGGTTTAAGGTTTTAGGTTGCTAGAACTAGGTAATTCGCTGACAGCTCTTGCGGCCGAAGCTTTTATAATCTCTTGTAATGATCTCAACGCTCTTACGTGGATTCGAATAAGATCTACCTTTTCTATAAATTCGTTTTGTTATCTTTTCATATTTTCCGCATTTATTTGGTCACTTGTCGTTGGCTCTCGCAGAGAATCCGGGACCTCAGGGAAAGTTAGGGTTTCCTGACTTTCCTCCGATTACGGAAATCGACGGTGTGAATTTCGGTTCCCACACGTATGGTTTCATTTCTACACAAAACTTTAATACCTACCAAAAATAAAAGACTCAGGATCTAGGACCCCATAAAAAAGTGTTATGATCTCGCTAAGGACCTAGAGATGGAGAATGAGAAGGAAAATAAAATGAAGGAATCAGTAATTAAAATTAAGTTAGACAAACGGTGGTGGCGGAAGGCTTGAAGTTGGAGGAGTTGAAGCAGAGGCACCAAGCATTTTCTTTATATATTTAGTTATATGATTGGTGTATGAGATTCCAAAAAAGTTTGGTAATATGTATCATGAATTATATAATTAAATTAAACTTTTGAGCGAATATAGAAACTCATCCATCATATTTTGAGTTACAAGATATCGTTTTTATATGTTTATTAAATAATTTATAAATATTTTATAGAGGTTCTCTAGATAAAATTATGTTTTGGATTCTGCAAGTATGGACACAAGTTTTTAATTGTATGCTATGATGTTTCATGAACCCAGGAGATTGTAGTTGACCAATGTTGTTCTTCCATGCCAACAGCTTAAAGTTGACTGCTAGAGCATCAAATCTCCTTTCTTTTAGTAATGTATTTTTTTTTGGTAAATTAAAAATTATTTCGCAATGATAGAATGCATGGAAGAGGGATTAAGACTATTATTCTATAATGATAGAATAAATTGACTTATTTGTTGTTAGTGTATTGAAAAACGAAACATATATATATATATATATATATTTCTTTTTTATTGAATATCAAATTTACTGATCTTAAGCTGGCATATTTACATGGAAGAGAAAGTATGCTAATTGAAAATCTTAGCTAATGAATGAAAAAAAAGAATGAGTAACTTCTATCTTATGCCGAGTTTATTTGAAACCATCATCGTAGCATACCTTCAAGTGGATGCCTCCGAACATAGCGAAGAGATGAGATCCGATTTCAAACCATTTTGCCAATCCTGCGAGTCAGTTCTTCAACCGTGACCCATGCTTTGACATGCCTTATTGAACTCCTTTCAGACCAGATCATATAGAGAGCACACTGAAAGTTGAGTCTCAGTAGTATAATGTCTAGTATGCTCTTGTTAGTTGACACCAAAGTTGTAACTATTTCTTCCTAGTCCAGTGAAATTGCTTGGCCAAGCAGTCTCCCTGCAATGTTTTTCCAGATCGTGAATGAATAAGGGCAAGCAAATACAAGTGATCTCTGGTTTCATCTCTTTCCAAACATAGTATACACTACAAGAAAACAGCGGTATTCTGACGGACATTCCGACGGAAAATGAAATCCTCGGAATATCCCGAGGAATTTCCGAGGAAACACAAAATTGGGTTTCCTCGGAAAAAACCGATGAGTTCCGAGGAAATATTATAGCCGTTGCAGAACCGTTGGGGGGTTTTACAAAATTCCGAGGAAATTCCGAGGAAAAATGGGTTCCTCGGAAAAAACCGATGAGTTCCGAGGAAATATTATAGCCGTTGCAGAACCGTTGGGGGGTTTTACAAAATTCCGAGGAAATTCCGACGAACTAGC
>NC_027755.1:7906524-7906810 GCF_000695525.1 Brassica oleracea var. oleracea
TAGGGGAAATCGGAGGGGATGAGAGTTCTGAGGTTTAGATCCAAAAATGGTCGGGTTTTACCTTATAATTCTGTTTCCCGCACACGCATCGATCGATGCGTTTTTGAACAAATACGGATTGATCGATCACATTCTTACGCTTTGGTCCATCTTAGTGATCGATCGATCCGTTTTTGGACATATATCCATCGATCGATCCGTTTATAAAAAAAACTTACAAGATTTTCCGAGGAACATTTGAGATTCTCGATCGATCGATGGGATAATCTCATCGATCGATCACATT
>NC_027755.1:7908143-7919019 GCF_000695525.1 Brassica oleracea var. oleracea
ATCGATCGATCTGTTTACAAAAAAACGTTCGGAATATACCGAGGGAACTGTTCCTCAGAATATAACGAGGGGCATTTTCCTCGGAATATTCCGAGGAATATGTCCGTCGGTATATTCCTATCGATCGATGTATTTATGTCCAAAAACGCATCGATCGATGAACGTCCGAGGAAATATCCCGACGAAGTTCTCCCTCGGTATATTCCGAGGACATTTCTGACAAACTAGGGATCCTCGGAATTTCGTCGGAAGTTTGTTTCCTCGGAATTGCGTCGGGAAATTCCGGGGGATTTCCGAGGAAAGAAGAAATTCCGAGGAATTATTTCCGACGACTTGTTTCGTTGGTATGTCGTCGGAATAACGATATTCCGACGAAATTCCGACGCTTTTTTCCCTCAGAATCCTTGCTGTTTTCTTGTAGTGATACATCCAATATAACAGCGACTCATCAGCAAACGAAGTGCTTTGTTGTATTGTTAAACAGTAAAGGATTTGTGGTTGTATTGTTGAACATTGATTAGTTTGTGGTTGTATGGTTTAACAGTTTGAGTCCATGCTCTTACATTAACCATGTATGCATACATGCATCTTATTTATATGAGGCATTATACATTGCTTATTTTGTAGAAATCTATGTCATCTTTACAAAAAATTTGAGTCATGATTTTTCTTTATATGTTATCCATGACATTGACCAATATGAGCCGGAATATTTATATCAATTGTTTTCTGAACAATTATATAAAAATAGTTTATTGGAAAAATATATGACATTTATATTTATATTTAAAATTTGTAGATTATATATTATGGTGTTACTAAAAAAAGATTATATATTATGCACACAATAATGCTTTCAATTTTCAAAGTTTAACTGCTTTGTCATCGTTTCATTTTGTTTTAATTAAAATTAATTTTGTCTTAGGTAATATATTCATGGCCTAAGCAAAACCGAACGTTTATAACAAACAAACAAAAAGGGACAGTGCAAGAACTTCGCCACCCCTAGCTTTAAAGATGCATAATAAAGTGGAATGTTTTTTTTGAGTTGTCTATGATATTTTGGCCATGGACATTTTGTAAGAAGCTTGATAAAATATTTTTCCTAGCTTGGAAGTTCATGTTTATGTATATATTTATTTTTAAAATTTTAGAGGTCAAGGCCAATCTTTTATTGGGTTGTGCCTAGAACTAATCCATGGTTGTGTTGGTTCTAGGTTGTGATGGTCATGGCTAGTATTGACCCTTTTTGAATTTGTCACCCTGCCAATTTATAAACTTTATTCTTTGGTAACGGTAGATACCCATCCATTGCAAAATAATAATAATCTAGTTTGTAAAACCTATTATGGTTTCGTTCCATAAAAAGATATGGACCAGACACAAGAGTACCCTAACATATATTTTAAAAGTCTATTTCTTATATATATGACAAGCATAAAACTATACAAACTTGATAAAAAATCTTTAACCCTTTTATTCATACATTGACCAAAAAGTAATATCTTATTTATATACTAGGGGGTGTCTGCGCTACGCGCGGGACTGTTGATAATTATTTTTATTGAAAAAATGTTTTTATTATACTTTTATGTGTGCCATTTTCCATTTTAATGCTATTTTTATTAAAGGTGTTATAGTACACTATTAATAAATGTTACAATTAGGAATTCACTAAACTGGTCGTTTTGTAAAGTTGATATTATTAGGTTTGAATCATATTTAAATAACATTATTTTTTAGAATAAGTCAAATGTAAATATAATGCAAACCGAAGAATAAATGGTTAATAATATAATATGATATATCAATATGGTTTTTTAGTATTTGTTTCGTCCAAAACCTAGCAATTATTGGTTACAATATCACAATACCTTTGTTTTCTATTTTATGTCAATAAGTTTACTGAGTAAATTCACTATAGAATAAAATAAATATTTAATTTGTAAATAAAATAATAGAAAATATTAAAAATAATAAATTAATATTTAAAATATATTTCTATTATTTTATTTATTCCTTTATTCATCATGAATTTTAGTAAACAATAAAATAGATTTATCAAAGTTTATATAATAATAGTTAGTGCAAAAAAGATTGGATAGTCCACCATTATTTTATTTTATTGTTATTAAGAGTATGACTTTTTGTATAATGTAATTTGTGGTCGTTTTTATTTGTTAAGAGACTTATTTAGTGTTTTTAGTGTGTTATGTAGTAGTAGCTGATAGGTTAATATATTTTGTGCTTTCCCCCAGTAATGTGTTGTTGTGTGTATAATACTTGTTAGTAGTGAATTGAGCATATAATGTAAAAGCATATTGAATTTCAATAACTTTGCATTTAGTCATTTGTCGATTTTAAGACTAATGGTTTCAACGTCAAAATTGTATTTTATTTTATTTTTCATATTTTTGAACATTATAACTTTTAAGATGTTTTTTTCCTCTCTCCATATTTTGACCTTGAGCCGTTACCATCTCTGTTTTTCGTTTACCTTTCTAGTGTACGGTGCTTCTCACCATCACCGGGAAAAGACTCACCTCATGCTCTTGTTCTTGTTCTTCCTCATCGGTGAGATTATACGGAATTTGTTTTAAATCGACTTTATGAGTTCTCAGTTGTGTGGTTGTTTCTCACAACGTTGTAGGCTTTTCGAGTCAATATTGGTTGCTCCTCTTCTTCCTTAGATTTTGGCTGATGTTAGGAACTGCATCTCCTTTGGTTGGGTCAGATTTTAGTCGTCTTTGATGTTGGCTTTCTCGTGGTTGGCTTACCTTCAATAGTCCTTGCTCGTCTTGGTTTTCAAGATCTAGTTTTTAGGGATCTGACTTCTATGCTCTCTTTCATAGTTCAAGGACAGCTCCACAGTTTGCTAATTTTGTTTTGTCTCCTTTACCCTCTGTGTTTTCTCATCTCGTTGCAGTTTTCATTGCTGCTAGCATCTGTTGTAGCTCTCCCTTTCACCATGCTTACCACTCCAGGTTTAGATAATGTTTTCGTTCGTATATGCTATGTGGGCTTTGAAGGTTATTTCTGGTCTCAAGCTTATTTTATGATTTCGCGGTGGTTGGTTTCTATTATCCTTTTCTAAGGCTGTTTCTCTTCTTCCCATGTTTCCTTTGGTATAGTTGTGCAGAGTTAGTCTTTTGGAGCTTTTTGGTCTCTTCTATCCAGAGCTTTGTGTTTCTTCACTTGCATGGGCGCCTTCCTTGTCTGTTCTTGTTTAGTTTGTGAGGTGTTTCTTACCTTTTTGCTAGTGGTTGTGCATCCAGTACTTTAGGCATGTATCTTCCTGCTTCTTGGTGACTTTGGCCTTCCGATTATTCTTCTCCTTCTGGTCCGCATTCTGGGTTATTTGCGTTGGTGCTTGATCGCACTTATTTTTGTTCGGGGAATTGCTTTGTTTCAGTTTTTATTTTTCTATCTTTTTTTAGTTTTAGTTGTTCTAGCCAAGACACTTTATGGTACAATGAGGTAAGTTAGTCATCGTTCTTGATTTTTTTTCAGTTCTAACCCTCTATTGAATTAGTGTTACTATGGCATTTTGTTTTTCAAGTGATAATGGAGGTTTTAGGTTTAAATTTTGTGTTGTGCTCTAGTTTCTTATTTTTAGTTTGGTTATTTTATAACTTTAATAGTAAAAGAAGTATATAATTTGTAAAATAAATAATAGAAAATAGTAAAAATAATAAAATGATGAAAGTTTATGCTATTTTTAGTTGTGAATAAATTAAATATTTAAAATATATTTATATTATTTTACTTATTTTAAAATTTTAGTGATCAATAAAATAGATTATCAAACTATAATGATACTTAATGTGAGAAGGATTAGATAGTGCACAATTAAAAAGTGATGAGACAAATTGTAATAATCTAAAAGAAAAAAGATTTAAAATACAAAAAGAAAAAACATGTTGACACATGTCAACAAACCCCTCTTCCACATGTCATAAGAATAGAACAAAGTGTACTTTTATAACTTTAATAGTAAAATAAATATATAATTTGTAAAAGAAATAATAGAAAATAGTAAAAATAATAAAATGCTGAAAGTTTATGCTATTTTTAGTTGTGAATAAATTAAATATTTAAAATATATTTATATTATTTTACTTATTTTAAAAATTTTAGTGACCAATAAAATAGATTCTCAAACTATAATGATACTTAATGTGAGAAAGATTAGATAGTGCACAATTAAAAAGTGATGGGACAAATCGTAATAATCTAAAAGAAAAAGGATTTAAAATACAAAAAAAAAAACATGTGGATACATATCAACAAACTCCTCTTCCACATGTCATAAAAATAGAACAATGTCTACTTGTTGTTTAAACAAACTTTCAGACCTTATTTGGTCTCTTTACATCTGTATATGCTGTTATCATATTTCAAATAGATGCTTATGATTTATAACAAGTTCTGAACGTTTTCCTCGTCTAGTAATCAGATAATGTTACATTTTTCTTATGATTATGAATGATTGAAACTTGATTTGGTTGTTGGACAAGTTTCCACACTTTCTTTTCAACATCACCAATATCTTTTTTCTGAATCCACATTACATGTATGCAGATTATAAAGAAACACAATCAGGTCTTCAGAGTAGGCTCATCTCTCATAACTAGCATAGTTACAGAGCATAAACTAAACAAGTTTTGCATCAAATCTCCATTGGAATTAGAACATTCTCAGAAACAACAAACTTAGAAAGCTAGAAATCAAGAGTCAATTAAAGGGAAAAAAAAACAGGTAAAGAAGCAGAAGAACAAACCAACAGCAATACTAAAACCAGAGAGGGACAAAAGCAAAGTTGCAATACAACCTTAAACCCTGTCTTTTTAAGACAGTTGTCGACGCTTGTAACGCACCATGACACTGCCTTTAACGCCAACAACCATAGCGTTCCAGTCGATCTCAGGGAACGGTGAAACCAACTCAAGCTCAAAGTTCCTCAGCAAATGACTCCTTATGGCTTTGATCTGCAGGTAAGCAAAGGGCTCTCCAAGACACCCGTGCCTACCTCCACCGAACGAGATGTACGAAAACGCTCCTGCGGCTTTGTCCTCTTCTCTTCCAGGAGAGAATCTATCCGGATCATAGCTGTCCGGGTCATTGAAGATATGCGGCAAGCGGTTGGCGAACGCAGGCGAGGTCGCAACGATATGACCCTTCGGGATGTCATAGGTCTTTCCATCACGAGCCGTCACGCTGAAGTCACAGTGGGAGGCTCTCATGAGCATGATCAACGGAGGGTGAAGCCTCAACGCTTCCTTGATGCAACGGCAGAGCACATCCATCTCGGACAAGATGTCGTGATCGACCTTGTCTCCGTGTTTCTCCATCAGCTTCCTCTGCTCATCCAAAGCAGCTGAGAAGTACTCTTTGTACTTCATCAGGTACGCACCAGTCCACGTGGAAGTGATGGAGCTCGTGTGCTGTCCTGCAAAGAGAGCAGCGATGAGCAGACCGGTGACCTCGGACTCCGTCGTCTGCCTCCCGTCCTTGTACTTCGACTCGATGAAGCACTGCAACATGTCGTTCTCGCATTTCCCGGAGCGTTTTCTCGACCCAATGATCTTTGAGAAGATCTCGGAGAGCTTTTCACGTGCACGGTCGCGGCGACGGTGAGCTGGAATTGGGAGGTAGGGGAAGAGAACACTGATGGGAAGCATGCCGTTGTCAAGGTCATGGAACAAAGCGGACACGTCATCAAAAAGCTGGTCACGAACTTCACGACCTAGTAAGCATCTGCTTGCGGTTAAGATGATGAGACGCTCTATCTCGGTCTTTAAATCCACTTCCCCACTCTCTCCCCATTTCGAGAAAAAATCCTACCAAAGAAAACAAACCCAAGCATTAACTAACCATTTGTGTTAGAGGTCCCGAGTTCGAGTAACCGAAACTAACATTAGTTGCTTAGTGGAAAGCTTTAAAATGTTTTTGATAATACCTCAGCTTCAGTAACCATCATCTCCACATAGCCTTTCAACTTGTGGTTTGTTTAAATGTCAACAACAGCGGGAGACTGTAGTCACCTTCCATGGCGAGCTGAATCAAAAGCTGTGAGCTCAGCCCCAGACTAAGTTCATGGCTCGACGGAATCAATCTCTCTAGCTTGAGAACCGCGTCGGCAGTATATATGTCTTGAACGCTCCAGCTTCAATCTCTATACCTTTCTGCCACTCTACTGCACAAACCATCTCAGAAGGATAAGTGGAGTCATCCTTACTCCTCCAGCGGTGCCAAACAGAGCAAGAACTTCTCTCAAGAGGGATCACGACATGTAATAGCAGGACTTGCGCTTGCTTTAGTCTAACTTTGTATTTGAACATCCATGTTTTGTACCACCTCTTCCATTTCTGCTTCTGTTGTATCAGAACTTGCAGCCTGTGTCTCCTCACAAGCATCAATAAGATGAGTCTTTTTTCTTTAAGCAAAAGATAATTCACCACTTGTACCATCCATAGTAGGCTCGAGGTTTTTTTTTTTTTTTTTTTTTTTTTTTTTTGATCGAAACAATGCTTGATTACTTAAATAAACATAGTACTTCACTCATCCCCAGACGGAGAGTTGATTAGGGTCTACTATTGCATACTCCTGGCCTTACTCCTGGCCTTAAAAACAAGCTTGCCCACAAGCGTGAGCTGTTGAAAATGCTGAAATAACTTCCATTAACAAACCCATATGACAGCATTTCTGTTCCATTGCCTGCAGCTTGTGATGTTATCCTCTTAAACCTACATTGATGCTTCACTTGAAAAGTTTCAATCAGCAAATTGAAACTGCGGACACATTTGTGCAACCACCTTGTTCTTACTTGGAGTAGCAATTCTGATTGTCGTGTCTCGTCCTTTCCACTTTCTCAGGTTTGTACGTGAAACACCAAGATTTGCAATGCTTCCTCTTTGGTTCACAATAAAGTTGTCGTCTCTTAACTCTGTAAAACTTTGTTTCACTTTCAACTGAACCAACCGTCTCTTACCCCGTTGTGCTATACTCCAATCGTCGAAACCTATGACCACCTAGTTGATAGACACAAGCAATCTCCACATTATCTGCAACTACGATGATGAGTTTATTTCGTGGCCCAGCTCTGCTTTTGCGCCTGAATCTCCAAGATGTTGACCACTTCTTCGTTGATGTAGTTCTTATTTTCTCATTCTCGTCTCGCTCTATAGTCCTGGTTGTCCATTTGTGCTTCATGTAGAACTTGTTCACACCACCAGGGAACTCATTTCCTCTTAAGTCACATTGTTCAGTAGCAGCATGTATTGTCTCTGTTGCAATTGACTCTGTAACACACATCAGTTCTGTTTTTTTGTAACAATCCATGGAACCAGTTTATGCTTCAGAATCAATGCGGATGAATCCATCTGCAGCAACAATTATGACTCAAGAACACTTGCGGAAACTTGTTTTGTCTGCAGAACCACTTCATCCTTGACATTCAGATACAACCCATCCACGTCATTGACATGTGAAACTGATAATAACTCGGTTGAATCGTTCTCAGGATCAATAGTTGAAATCGGTTTCATTCTGCACACTTTCTTTCTCATGAAGCCATTGTCAGATAGTTCAGCTGCATCAGTTGATATTGCCCCGATAAGAACCCTTGGAGTTGATTGTTGTGTCGGTAACAATTCTGGAGGGGAACACAAAGTTGCTGCCATTGGAGCAATCTCAGAAACTGGTTCAGTATCACTAGACCCTGCAAATCTGTCCAACAAGCGGTCTGTAAACTGTAACCAATCAGAGAATGGTGCTTTATCCATCTCTTCCTTGAACCAGTGCACCCCTCAAAAATCAAGGATACCAGCTTCAGCTTTTCCATGTCAGCTTCAATTTGTTGTCCACAAATTCAATGTAGCTCCAATCTATTGCCTCTTTTGTGTACTCTTCCTGTTCCATCTTGAAAACGTGCTGAGAACAACAAAAGGAACTAATAAACTCAGAGATCACAGCTGGAAAACGTACATCGTTTCCAGTACAATCAAGAACCTACCTGATTGAAATGTTGCTGCAACTTCTCATTAGTGAAATTGATACAGAACTGTTCAAAACTGCAGCAGAAAGGTATTAGCAGACAATGGCGACTGCTATCTGTGAACCTAAAATCACGTAAAAGGTTCATTACCTGTTAGTTTTGAAGCTCTCAAATCCGTAAATGTCCAAAACTCAAATTAGACATTTTGAATTCGCATCTTGTCCAATCGAGTTATTAATCTTATTTACCAACCTGCACATAACTAGAGATATTCACTTAGCATCAAATATGTAATTAGATCCACTATTTTGACACTTAAAACCAGCCACCTACCAATCGAACAATCGAGAGTAGACTGTCTTAGCGAGACCGTCCCTGCTGGTAACAGCACTCTCTGGATCGAGACTTCTCTTGATAACCTCCTCGGGTCTGACCATAACAAGTTTACATAATGCATCTTCAAGAGCTTTTAAATCACACCTAAAAAAAGAGACTTCCAATTAGCTCTAATAATTTATAACACATAGTAACATACAGAGGCAAAATGTTTTACGTACATGAGAAGTTCTGCTGCTGTCTTGAGATGAAACTTCGCCTTATCATCCTTAGGAACTGATGAATCCACTTCCTTTCCCTTAGTAAACTCGACTTTCCAATATGAAGAATTGCAGCAACCACCCTGAAAATTGCTTCCTGTTGATATAGACAAAAGGAGAAGTTCACTGTCAATATAAAACTGAAGAAAACAAAATTTAAATTCAGTAGCTGCTTACACAAACTGACCTGTTCATTTTCGCTAATTCCGACAATGTCCATAGCTCTCCTTGTGGCAAGATAATCATGAGCATCGCTTATACCGACAAGCTCGTAGCACTTAGACTGGTTCAGATAATGAAAGGTCTTTGGATGGCCCAGCTTGTACTTTTCAATTTCCTGCTCAGTTCTCTTAAGTTATGCGGCGAGTTCTTTATATTTTAAAAGAGTTGCAGGTGAGGTTACCTCCTGGGGTGCTGCACAAAGAAGATAGAAGCAGTGGTAATTGCGCTCCGGATCAGAGATTTGACACACACGAGACCTCTCTAGAAGATAGGTCCTTATGGCAGCTCCAGATATTCTTCCTTGCTTATCAAATTGGATTTCAACAAATTTACCAAAGCGACTGAGACAAAGAATATTAAACAATCAGCTGAATCACCAACAATGAGTATAGATAGAGTGCCCACTATTATGAGTAGATTTTGGCTTACCTTGAGTTGTTATTCCTCACAGTTTTTGCATTACCAAAGGCTTCAAGGACAGGATTTGACTGGACGCAGATATAACAAACAAGTTAGTAGATTGAGCTCTTAATATAAGATAAAAAAGATAGCAAAGTCATTACTTCAAGAACTTGTTGTTCAACAGTCCTTCCCTCTGTAACTGCACGACCTCCTAAATACGCAAGGTATCTCATAAGCATCTTAGTGGTTTCAGTTTTTCCAGCTCCGCTCTCACCACTTACAAGAATCGAATTGCTCTTCCCTTCGTTAATCATGGCCCTGAGAGTATACAGGTAAAGGGCGCCTTAGGCTGACAACATATACGTGGGTCATAATACATATATAGACAAGTATTAAAATCACCTGTATGCAACATCAGCGACAGCAAAAACATGAGGATTTAGTTCTCCAAAAGGTGCTCCTTTGTATTGTTGCATCATATGGGCATCGTAGATGTGAGGCAACCGTTGAAAAGGATTAATCGCTATAAGGATGTTTCCTGTGTATGTCTGTCATGAACAAATAGATTCTATAGTCAAGACATTAAACAATCAAAAAGCTGTAAACATATTTGTAAGTAAGAAAATAGATACTAACATAGATCTCATTAAGTTCATATCTGATCTTTAAGTTCTGAAGGACACCAGGTTCGTGCAGGTAAGACAACTTTCTCATGTCATCAACACCACCTGCAGGAGCTTCCACATTCTTTGGGTATATCTTTGACAACTTTGCAGTGATCTGTTATATTAAAACAGTTATGGGATATTACTATAGGTGACAAGTTGAAATGTTAACAGTTTTTTGTGATTGACTTGCCGTCTTTCCAGTTGTCGCTTGGATCACAACTTCTCCAGTGAGCTTTTCAACCTCACCATCAATCCAAGCCACGTCTGAGTCTTCAACCCAAACATGAGAACCTACAATAATATTTACTGGAGTTCCCTGCAATTTACCAAAAACATCACAATAACTAAATGGACAACAACACTAATAAACTGTATACAGTGAGCTATGTAAGGGAGAGAGATCTACAGGAAAGTAAGACGTTCACGTACCATTGTTCAATATTGGTCAGTCTTTTCTTCTTCACAATGATTACAAGTGAAGGAGATCCATTTTTCGGGACATTCCCCGCAGTATAGTGACTTGTTACGCAAGAAACCTAAAAATCTGTAGATTTCTAGACAAACAGACACACCGGAGAGGGATTCGGACAAAACGATTACAGTTTCCGACAATATCACCGATATATTACCACAATCTAAAGACGTTCAGAGGAATAAGATCACCACACAGAACCAAAAAAAAATGATGGGATCACCAGAAACTGAAATAGAACAATGAAACTGGGAGGAAGCGAGATCGGAAAAAAATAAGGAGAGAAGAAGAAAAGAAGCGAAGGAGCGACTGTAGGAATGAGTAAACAAAAAAAAAAAAATAAGAGAGAGAGAGAGAGTGACATTGTTGTTCATCCTTCGACTTCGGTGGGTTTCTTCTTTCATCCCCATTGGAATTCGCGCCAATTCGTGGACCCTAATCACTCGCTGTCTCTTGCACTCCACGTACACTCTCTCTTTCAAGAGTATCTATTTACTCTTTCTACCCCCCCCCCCCCCCC
>NC_027755.1:7919200-7955248 GCF_000695525.1 Brassica oleracea var. oleracea
CCCCAAGTCTCTCAAGATATCATTTTCGTCCCAGAATCACTAATTGTGGTATATATTATCCAAAATTAGAAGAACAATACAAACCAATATCCAATCAACTCCATAGTTTACTGGATATCAGTTTTCTGTCTGGATTAAAATAGGCACTATGATGGGTTTGATTAGGAACACAAGTTGATATCGATAAGGAAAGTTAGAGGTAAACAAACAATATTATTAAATTTTATAATCGAACCGTATATTGGAATTGATGATATTGATGGAAAAGCTTTGGCCTCTGAGCGATGAGCGTCCATTGTGGGAAAGAGAGGAGACCAAGTTTATAACCCAATAATATAAGCACAGCATCACGGCCTTTCCTATAACAAATACACCAAAACATATAGAAAATTGATTTCATTTACATTCCTCTAATCTAAGACTTATGAAGCATGGTAGTATGATTAACCGTCTTTCATGTATTCACAGTTGAAAACTATTGTGGTGAAGGAAGCACGAGCTGGTTCAAAGGCTTCAGCACTTCCGTCAGCTGAGCAAAGGACGGCCGCAGATTCGGATCCCTATCCAAACACAAAACATTAATAAGAGTACATTTGTCACCTCTTTGCAGATTCTGTTGAGTGTTTTTGAGTTTTTACACGACTTACGTTTGCCAACATTCCAAGATGATTTGGGATCTCTCAAGCCCGCGATTCTGGAAACCAACTCCTCCTACTTCTTGCATTGGGTTCATTCCTCGCCAAGGCGATCTCAATGTTGCTAGTTCCCATAGAATCACCCCGAAACTGTACACATCACACCTGCGAAAAGAACCAACAAACTTTTCTTTTATTATCCTTCAAAAAGGTGAAAGTAAAGAGTAAATATTGTAGTAGAGCCGAGTACGGAACTGAACGTCTAAGCTACTCACTTTTCATTTGAGGGCTCATTGCGTAGAACTTCTGGAGCCATCCATTCAGGCTAACAAAATTCAAAATGTTTCTCATCAGAAAAGGAGATGCCAGCTGGAAATGGCATGTGTATCAAAACGTAGTGGGATAAAAGAGTTTTCACCGTTCCAGTCGTATTGTGTTCACTGCATCATCCTCGTTGCTCGTGTAATGGTTACCTTTTACCAACCTACAAAGCAACCTGACACTATCTGCCAAAACCTACATGGGGAGAATAAAATGACATGAATCAATTACAATTATCAAACAAGATATACGAGCATAAGCAGCAAGGCATCAACTTAGGTGCGAAAATTAGTTGTTGATGTCTCATTCAATCAAGGCACAAAGAAATCAGCTAACTCAGATAACTGAGCAGAGGTACTTTGAGACTGAAGCACCACAGATATTATCAGCCAATGACATGTCAGATTCCAACGCAAGAGGTTGGAACTCAGTCAACAAAAAAAAAAACTATCAGAGTGTACAACAACAAAAAATCTCGGTATTCATTTCACAGCACAAGGCTTTCGCTCACATAATGATTTCATTTAAAGTCAGTCCATCAGTAAAGAAGTTCATAACTAGCCACAAGTAAACATATTTTCCACCGGAAAAGGAAATGGGATAAGAAAAGCCACTAAATCAAGAACGAGGGTTCAAGAAATTACCTAGAAAAGCAGAGCACGATGCCTGGAGAGACCAATATTTACAAATCCAAGACGGAATACACAAGTGTTTAGTGCTGCCCTGAACTCAGTACTCTTCTCAGTCCACCTTGCCGATACTATACTGTAATCTTTCGCAGACCTACCCATATGCCCTGTGACAAGTTCAGCCAGCCTCTGTAACCAGCACGTTAAGACTTGGAGAATGACAATCCAGTGCAATACATTGCGCAATTTGAAGAAACTCATCCAGGGAAGGATCAATGGGTCGATTCACAACCACAGCTTCAAAGCCACGTGTTCCATGGTTGCTTTCAAGATCTTCGAGTGATGGCACTGGCATATCTCCCTGCTTAGCTGAGTCTGCGGATAGGCTGTAAACATCGTAGAAACCATCAACAACTTTCTCCAAATAGTCAAGCACACCATATTCTTAGTGAAAGTACAATACCAGTTACTAAGGTTACAGATTCAAATTAGCTATAGGATCCAATCAAGAAATGCTAAGTTCGGCTGTACTCTGATCAGGCTCCTCACACCTCGAATTCACTATGAGCAAGGCTCGATAAGTATGTTTAGAATGAAGATAATACTTACCCAGTACTGTCTCGATAAGCTCTCTGCAACCACCTCCGATTAATCCCTCCTTGACTCCACCCGGTAACGGCTTCCCAAGCTCAGAAGCGTCGCCGCTAGGATCTGATGCTTCTCCGGAACCTCACAGGACTGGAATTCGACGCACTGATCGCTAGGGCTAACTGCGCTTGGTACTCCTCCTCTGAGGATATGTAATCCGAACGATTCGTAACAGAGATCGGAGCATAAGAGGTCACCGAAGAAGTGGTCTCCGGGACGGAAGAAGGGGTTGCTTGAAGAATCGGAGCACCGTTTACCCGCTTTTGATCCGATGGCGGAACTGCATCGTTGGTGCGATTCTGCTCACGACTGCTACCTCTGTGTAGCTTTTGAAGATAAGCTTCACCGCCCCTTAGATTCTTCGTGGTGGGAGTGAAGAGAAGCAACGACGGAAACTTTGCCGGCGAGGAGGAAAAAGAGAAGGGACTAAGTTTGCTGGATTTACGACTATGCTACTGTGTTGACCTTTTGACTTTTGTTTATTGAAGATGAAACGAGAGGGGAAATGTTCCACGTCACCAACGGCCCCACATGCGGGAAACTTTTACAAGTGTTTTATAGCAAAGTCCCTGAGTTCTAAATTTTATTACAAAGAAGCCATTTAAGTATTCGACAGAAGCGATTGACCCAGATAATGTAATGCTAAAAGTAGTAGAAATTAAATTGAGATGTATCATCTATTTCTAACTTACAATCCATTTGTTAATTACTGAATTGGTTCAATTTTTTTTATATCTTATAGTTTCATCAAAAAAATTTATGTGAAAATTTATATTTTACACTCATTTTTAGAGATTAAAGACTATTGTCCATTAGTCTCTACATATTTATTCATGTTTTTTTGAGATATCTACACATCAACCAAAGTTACAGACTCCAATAGAGCAATCGCTTATGTAACCAGATTTCAATGTACTTACTAAGAAATATAAATCGTTATAGCATAATTAACAAGACAAAAAAAATATATATATATATATATATAGCTTCCATCCATCCATCTATCTCACGGCCAAGGATTAATCGCTATAACGATGTTTCCTGTGTATGTCTGTCATGAACAAATAGATTCTAGTCAAGACATTAAACAATCAAAAGGTTTCGACATATTTGTTATAAGTACTAACATAGATCTCATTAAGTTCATATCTGATCTTTAAGTTCTGAAGGACACCAGGTTCGTGCAGGTAAGACAGCTTTGTCAAGTCATCAACACCACCTGCAGGAGCTTCCACATCCTTTGGGTATATCTTTGACAACTTTGCAGTGATCTATATAATATAAAACAGTTATGGGATATTAATTATAGGTGACAAGATGAAATGTTAACAGTTAGTGTGATTGGCTTGCCTTCTTTCCAGTTGTGGCTTGGATCACAACTTCTTCTCCAGTGAGCTGTTCAACCTCACCATCAATCCAAGCCACGTCTGAGTCTTCTTCAACCCAAACATGAGAACCTACAATCATATTTACCGGAGTTCCCTGCAATTTACCAAAAAACATCACAATAATTCAAAATGCTAAAGAAACAACAACAATGTCAATATGAATAGACAAAACCTAACAATACTAATAATTTTAAGCTCCCTAAAACTGGACAATCAAACTGCCTACAGTGAGCTATGTAAGGGAGAGAGATCTACAGTAAAGTAAGACGTTCACGTACCATTGTTCAATATTGGTCTGTCGTTTCTTCTTCACAATGATTACAAGTGAAGGAGATCCATTTTTCGGGATATTTTCCCACAGTATAGTGACTTGTTACGTAAGAAACCTATAGAATCTGTAGATTCCGAGACAAACAGACACACCGGAGAGGGATTCCCACAAACCGATAACAGTTTCCGACAAAACAAAATCAAATCACCGATATTTTACCACAATCTAAAGACGTTCAGAGGAATAAGATCACCACACAGGAGAGGGATTCGGACAGGAGTACACGCTTAAAAGAAAAAGAAAGAGACCAAAAGCACAAAACTACAGAGAGACCAAAAGCATAAATAGAGAAACCAAAAGCACAAAGTAGATAGTCATCATCACTAGTTAAATACTACTACTTCATCCGATGTCTTAAATAGAGACCAAAAGCACACAATGCTTAATGTCTTAAACAGAGTTGGTAATCAACTGGCGGAGGCCACGGTTCTTGTAAGTCTGATACCACCTAGGACTAGACAGCCTCCATAGCGTATGAACTCCTAAGCGGCGCTTAAGCTTTAAAGATCCCTTCTTCGAAGACTTCTTAGAAGGAATCTCAGAAAAAGCCAAACCAGTTTCAGCTTCAACCCAACAATCCCCTTGAATGCTCAATCTTCCCTTAGATTCATTGAAGACGCGTCTCACAGCAGCTTTGGAGAGACAAGGCTAACCGGTCCGAAGAGACTTGACCACGTCTTTATATGTGACGTAAAGGAGAGCAGCTCTAGACATGAGACTTGGGGGCTCCTTATCATCTAGAGACTTATCATCTAGAGACTCTATGGCAACTTGGACAATCTCCAAGTGAAACTTGGTGAGATCCCTCTGCAGCAACAAGATTTTATATTAACACCAAATAGATTATTGATATGCTAACAAACTGAAAGTGAGAGAGCATATAAAACTTACAGCTTTGATTTTCCTATGGGAAGTACAGATTGCAAGTTCCACATACAAAGAAATCCAATCACATTGCAACTCAGATTCATTCAACTGCAAAAGAAAAGGCAAATACAACATATATTAGTAATACGCAAAAGCAAAAACAGATGCATGCATGCATGCATGCGAGACCACAAAATGAGTGTTTTAATGTTACCAAGTAAAACCGTTTGGTGTCACTGAAAGAGGAGGGCCAAGCAAAATCTGAGGAGGGCCAATCAAACAATCTGTCTTTGTAGGAAGTAGGCACTGGCTGGCGATGTGGACGTAAGGAAGGCATCTCCTTCTTTGAACTCTCGGTCCCTAAAAGCAATATCTTTGAAATTGATTAATGCATCAAACCTCTACCTTCATGAGGTCTAGAATGACGGCACGTCAAGTCTAGAATACCGAGGCGTTCTTCTTCGACTACAACCTGAAAGATTTGCTCCAAATGGCTGGTTGGAAGGCGTGCAACCAGAGTGATGAAGTAGGCAGTTGCAGCACTACCCATGTTGAATCTCTTTAATCTACCAAACTGGAAGTTTGTCCCCTAAATCAGATAAAGAAAGAAACAGATGTTAAACTGTCGAGCTACATTAAAAGCATCAAACTAGTGTGTGTGTGTTTTACCTCTAACCAATTGTATCGGTGAAGGCCGAGCTTGGCAAAGAGCTTCACCAAAGCACAGTTAGGATACCCGCCATACATCTTCCCCAACTTGCCTTCACACTCGAAGTGTGCCAATGCATAGCTACCACGTCTTCGTGGAAACCCTTCAGGGTAGTTGAAACGCTAAAAGCAGAAGACAAAAAACAATCAGTACTAAGGTTTGATATTTACTAAGCCTAGGGGATTAGTTTCGTGACAAACACTAGTCTATCTCCAACAAATCAAAATCACAATCACAATAACAATCACAATCATAGATAATACTCACATCGAGCTCCTCCGTTCGTAGACCACTCTGACTCATCCTCTTAGTGTATTCTACACCGACGGCTCGTCTTCGTCGTCGTAAAGTCTGAAAGGTTGTGGAGACAAGTAGCTAGCTGCGGATGCCGTCGATCAATTTAGGTTTGCCAGGAGAATGATTTTATGGGCTGCAGTTGGGCCTTATTACCACCACCGAAAATTTTCTTAACACGAGCAGAAAAACCGAACCCATGTACGAGAAGTAATGTTCGGCAAAATTATTATTATCTCTGTCCTTTCCTACTGTTTCTCATCCTTATTTATTCAAGTACCTGACGAAAAGGAATGGTAGTTCCTAATCACTTTTAAGAAGGAATACTTTTGTTCTTTAATTCTCTACAAAAAAAAGAATGAAAGAGAATGAGAGAGAATTATTATTCCTTGTGAATGATGATTTTTTTTAGGAACGTTAGGGAATGCATTATTCCTCACCGTTTCCTGATTACCATTCATATCCATTGATTTTCTTTTGTAACAAACATGAGAAATACCAACTTAAGAAAGAGAAACAATATATAATTATCTAAACCATAAAAATAGATGTAAGAAAAAGAAAGGACTAAAATGTCATTTTAACTTCTTTCTCTTTCCACTTTTGTCTGTTTTTCCATCTATGCAAATTATCAACTTATTTGATATTTTCTGTGCAAATGGCTCTTATAAAATATCCGAACAGATTTCGTAAAAGAATATTTTATGTATCAAAGATTATGTCTGAATTCAGACTCGAACAAATAACCCCAATAAGACGAGTTTTCGAGGGTACTTGTTCCAGTCTGAATCAACTAAATACATGTATTTAGTCTTCACTAATCATATTTGTAATCACTTTTATCGTTCTTATTCATCTTTCAGTTCATGGGCTTTGAAACTCGTCTTATTGGGCCGTATTTGTCTGAAGCCCATTACGTTAAACCCTTGGCTTCAGTCTCTGTTTCTTCACTGACCACCACCACGGCGGCAACTCACCGATCAATCAATTCTCCCCCGCTGCTTATCTCACCGTACCTATCTCCGTAGCTCGCCGGAGCTCCATCAAGAAACAAAAAATGACGTGGCTGAGCCGGGCGGTTCCCTTTCGATACTTAACATCCAACCGAAGACTTCAAAAACCGCCATGGATGACATACCCAGCTGCCTTCTACTCGGATTCCGCGGAGAAGAAAGGAAAAGTCACGCCTTTGCAGGTCAATTCCTCATCTACTCACTTCCTCAGCAGATAAAGACTCTCTCTTTTGCCTTCTTCTACTAACTTTTTTTGTTGTGCAGGAGACTAGAATGAGAGATAGGTTTACTCTGTACGCACGTGGCGGCGAAGGTGGCAATGGTTGTTCCAGCCTCCGCCGTAGCCGTACTGATCGCTTCGGAAAACCTGATGGTAAGGAAACTTGTCTCAAATCCGACAACAACATTTTCATTTTGGGGCTGTAGACTTTAGACGCTTTAGTAAAAGAATATGTAATTTTCTTCAAAAAAAATTAGAGGCGAATGTTTCAGATTTGGTGTATTTAGAATTTGAATGTGGATGTGTCTGAAAAATGCCAACACGTTTGGTTTTGAAAGGTTTTAAACTTTTTGATTGTTGAAAGAATGTTGAATGTTAATGTAATTGGAGTTTGTTTTGTTCAGGTGGAAATGGTGGGAGAGGAGGTGATGTGATATTAGAATGCACACACGCTGTTTGGGATTTTAGCGGATTACAACCTCATGTTGTAAGTTTATGTCTCTCTGCCTTTATCCGTGCTTTTCGAGGAATGTGTCTGATGGTAACTTGTCTTAACCTTTTTATGAGTTTTGAAGAAAGGTGGGAAAGCTGGACATGGAACTTCCAAGAACAGGATTGGTAACAGAGGAGAAGACAAGGTTTATTTATGTATCTCTCTCACTCACTAGTGTTCCTCTGCTTCTCTGTTCTTCTTTTTGTCGTTCCGCTTATTTATGTCCACCACAGGTCCTCCAAGTCCCCATTGGGACAGTGATACATCTTCAAGAGGGTGAGCTTCCATCTCAGATTCAAGTCGGCTCTCCCAAGAGTTCGGATCCATGGGACCTTCCCGGCACACTTGTTGATGACCCTGCATCAGATGAAAACTCTGACGTCGATCAAGATTCTTCTGTTCAAGTTGAACCTGAGGAAGAGAGTGTAGCAATGCATGTAGACATGGAAAAAGAAACTGATTTTGATGAAGACGATGAAGAAGGACAAGTCAGGTATAACGTCGCAGAACTAACAGAAGAAGGTCAGAGCATAATCATCGCACGTGGCGGTGAAGGAGGTTTAGGTAACGTCTCCGCTACACGTTACTTAAGAGGCACCAAGTTCGCTAAAACCTCCACGTTGAGGACAATGGAAGGCGACTCTGACGATGAAGATGGTAATGGTCAACGCACAAGTATTAAATGCGGCTCGCTCGGTGCAGAGTCTGTACTGATACTAGAACTTAAAAGCATCGCCGACGTTGGTCTAGTCGGGATGCCAAACGCCGGAAAAAGCACGCTCCTCGGCGCGCTCTCGCGCGCCAAGCCACGCGTAGGCCACTACGCGTTCACGACGCTCCGTCCCAACTTAGGAAACGTGAACTACGATGACTTCTCAGTCACGGTAGCTGACATTCCAGGGCTGATCAAAGGAGCTCATCAGAACAGAGGGCTAGGGCATAACTTTCTACGTCACATCGAGCGGACCAAAGTGCTGGCTTACGTCGTGGACTTAGCCTCGGGGCTAGACGGCTGCGAAGGTGTGACGCCGTGGCAGCAGCTGAGGGATCTGGTGATGGAGCTTGAGTACCATGAAGAAGGGTTGTCTGATAGGTCGTCTTTGATCGTGGCGAACAAGATCGATGAGGACGGTGCTGATGAGAGGTTGGAGGAGCTTGAGAGGAGGGTGAGAGGAGTGAGGATATTTCCGGTTTGTGCGGTTCTTGAAGAAGGTGTGGCTGAGCTGAAAAATGGTTTGAAAATGCTTGTGAACGGTGATGGTGAGGGATCAGAGAGGTTAAAGTTAGAGAATATCTCTGTTGACTAGTTTAGTTTTGTATCTCTTTTGAGTTATTACTATTTCTTGGAAATTATAGGCCACATTATTACGTACCTTAATCCAATGCGCCACCATACATATAATATGATCTGGAGTTGCATATATGTTATGAACTTCAACTTTATCCAAATCAATCTTTATATATTTATTTTTTGTCAAGAACAAATTTTATCATAATATTTTGATTAGTTGAAGAACGTAGACAAGTATCTTGGGTCATGGACGATCTAATAAGAGAAATAAAAAGTATTTTATATTTATATTGTCAAAATAAAAAGTATTTTCGCCACCAAAAAATTACTATGTCAAGAATATGAAAGAGGCATGATTCATGCCTCTTATTTTGGTCGGCTGCCGTTTACAAATAAAATCGCAATTCTTTGTTGCGTATACGACTTTTTTTTCTTATTCCCAATAATTTGACGTGCTCCATATATTTTTGATACTGGTAGAACAAATCTAAGATAGTAGAAAAAGAAATCAGTAGATAAGCTGGTGTTATTTAACCTCAATATTTTTTAAATGTTAATTCTTATTTTTATTTAGATGCTTAACTGCATCAAATGATGTATTATAGAGGCAAATAAATTTAACAAGTTTAAAAGACAATATTTTAGTTTAAGAAAATATTTATCAGATTCTCACTATAATAATTTAAGGATTTTGATAAAATAAATGAAAACACTACGAATTTGATGATCTTTTTGGTTGAAATGATTAATGCTCTGTGTGGTAGATAACTTCTTCCAAGAAAATTTATTTGATTCTATCCATACACGAAATGACACGTATGTGGTGGATACAAACACTAAACACTGAATATTTCTATCTTTTTTGGCATCTATATTTCTCTTCTTCTATAAATAGTGGCAGTTCCATATGTTCAAACCACAGCAAATAAAAGCATCAAAAGAAGAAGACAAAAAACAAATTTCAAGTTTTAAACCAAAGAGAAGTAAGAGAAGCAATGGCAGGTTCTAACTGTGGATGTGGTTCCGCTTGCAAATGTGGTGACTCTTGCAGGTAAACACTAGAACTTATCTTATATACACGATGTGGTTGCTTAATTAGTCCTTAATTTCCATATCATATTAGTTATCAAAATCTCAATCTTTTTGTGTGTGTCTGGTGAAGTTGCGAGAAGAACTACAACACGGAGTGCGATAACTGCAGCTGTGGATCAAACTGCAGCTGCGGCGACAGCTGCAGCTGTTGAAGGTGTTGTGGTGTAGATCATATGCATGCATGAAAACTGGGGGAAAAGTGTTTATGATGTTAAGAGATATGTGTGTGTTTGAATAAAGGTTTGGCATGATGTTGCCTTGTTGTCTAATAGCTCTCTTAACCTTGACTTTTTCTCTGTATTTGGTGTTTATTGTGTAATGTTTCATTTGTAACGTAAGAAAAAAAATATCTATTGACTTTTGTGATTATAAAAATATTAAGTTTTGTCTAAGCTTCTTTCTCTCTATATTTAGAAAATAGGGTTAATTAGATTTATGACCATGCACAATCATTTCAATGACGATATGGTTAAATACCATGGGTTAAGTATATTTCTTTTTCGCATTAGTGTTGCATTCCCAATAAATTAGTTCTGTTTAAATACGAAATTATAAAGAAATAATGAATTTGAAAACCAAATCAAATATAAGTAGCTAAACCAATTCGAAAACGAGAATTCGGCCAAGAAAAACCTCAACTTTGCACGAATTGCCAAAAGAAACATAAACTTTTGGGCTGACCAAAAAAACACCAAACTTTCATTGACTTTAGAATTAATTAACAACTAGATTTTGACCCGCGCTTTAAAAGCGCGGGACCATTTTTTTTTTTTTCAATTGACAAATATTTAGTAAATGCCATATTTCATATATTTGTGTTTTATTTTATAAAAGACTTAAACTTTTTATATTCTTTGTACGAATTGCCAAAAGAAACATGAACTTTTGAGCTGACCAAAAAAACACTAAACTTTCATTGACTTTAGAATTAATTAACAATTTTTTCGCTGACTTGCCAATTTAGCACGCCGTCAACAAATTTAACAGAAATATTTGACGTCGTTTATTGTTGGCGTTAAGTGAAACGACGTCGTTTTCAAATGATGTAAAACGATCGTTTTACATGGCAAATGGCAAAGTATTTTACCACTGGGCTACTGGCACTTTCAATGTACTTACTAACATGTTTACTTTTATTTGGTACATATTAAATATAAAAAATTCTCTAAAAACTTAATAAGATCTTTAAAATTCCAAAAAAATTAAAAAAATAAAGAAGATTTTAATAAAATTAATATAGAAATTAAAATTAAAAATAAAATTTTATTTTTCTTTTTAAAAAATAAAAACTCTTCCAAAATTTTCTAAAAACTTAAAAAGATCCTTAAAATTCAAAAAAATTGAAAAAATAAAGAATTTTTTTATAAAATTAATTTTGAAATTAAAATAGAAAATAAAATAAATTTTTTTCTTTTCAATTCTTGAAAAGTTCATGTTTTTTTGAAAAGAAAAAATAAAATTTTATTTTCTATTTTAATTTCAAAATTAATTTTATAAAAAATTTCTTTATTTTTTTAATTTTTTGGAATTTTAAAGATCTTTTTAAGTTTTTAGAAAATTTTGGAAGAGTTTTTTATTTTTTTAAAAGAAAAATAAAATTTTATTATAAATTTTAATTTCTAATTTAATTTTATAAAAATCTTCTTAATTTTTTTAATTTTTTTTGGAGTTTTAAAGATCTTATTAAGTTTTTAGAGAATTTTTTATATTTAATATGTACCAAATAAAAGTAAACATGTTAGTAAGTACATTGAAAGTGCCAGTAGCCCAGTGGTAAAATACATTGCCATTTGACCAACCAACCTGGGTTCGAATCCAGAGGTCTACATATTTTTAATTTCAAATCATGTAAAACGACGTCGTTTCACTTAACGCCAACAATAAACGACGTCAAATATTTCTGTTAAATTTGTTGACGGCGTACTAAATTGGCAAGTCAGCGAAAACATTGTTAATTAATTCTAAAGTCAATGAAAATTTGGTGTTTTTTTTGTCAGCACAAAATTTATGTTTCTTTTGGCAATTCGTGCAAAGTTGAGGTTTTTTTTGGCCGAATTCTCATTCGAAAACAGAACAAAATGCTACCAAGATCATCATTGAGTATGCCAACTTCATTTGTAGTTAAACAAAAAGAGATTGGGCTAACCATTAGAAAATAGGAATTAAAGACAAGTCCAACATTAGTAATAGTTGACGGGATGTGGTAGCTCGTTTGGTAAGAGCCTTGGGGGCCAATTGTCATGCTCCCGGGTTTGACGCCAGGCGGAGGGGAACTGCCCATCCTGTCATCAAATGCGGTACTGGGTGTTGGGCCTTGTCCCCAGCCCAGGTAAAGCCCTTCCGGGTGAAGTGGACCGCTGCCTAACCGGGCCCAGGGGAATGACCCACGTAAGTGGGAAACCCCTGGATTATCAAAAAAAAAAAAAAAAAAAACATGTAATAGTTATGGGATAATATAGAAACTATTAACACGTACTTTTACAAACAAAAAAAAAAACTATTAACACGTTTTGATGTCGAGTGTCTTGAGACATGAGGAATGGCCTTGTCGGCGCAAGTTCTAAGCCTGATGCAAGAGGTGGATGCTATGGGTAAATCTTATATGCTTACTAATATAACCCCAAGTGTTTAAAATAGCCTTAAATATCAAATTTGATGGATAAAGAAACAGATTATCTTCTAGATTAGGATAATTGATAACGTTCGGATTAACCAAAAATTAAACTGCGCATGATATGGATTAAATTGAGTAAATTGTTTATAAAAAATCTGTTTTCATAAGATATATTTATTTATCACAGAAAATCTTCTTTAATCTTCACGGAGGACACAGAACGGATTGTGAACACCATCAAGAAATGGATATAAGTTGTTGCGGCGATTACTCTGATGCTTCCCCGGTGGCGGAAATGGCAACGGAGAGCGAATGGTTCGCGTTGAGGCTTCTGTGCGTCGTCTTCTTCTTCTTCAGCTCTGTTTTATTATTGTGTTACTTCCTATACCCGAAACTGCCGAAGGCGGCAGCCGGAGATGAGGAATCCGGTGAGCCGCTTCCACCGGCGATGATACTCGGGAAGATAGGCGGCGGCGGGATCACGACGGATGTTTGCGTGATATGTTTGGAGGAGTTTAGGAGAAACGACGCCGTTAGGGTTTTGGTGACATGCAGGCACGTGTTTCACGTTCAATGTATAGATTCTTGGTGTCTGTATAAGTTGGCATGTCCGGTTTGCAGAGCTCCTTTCCGGGTATTTGGTGAATGGTAATTATTTTAGGAGCACCGAAGTTTAGGGTTTATGTTCTGTAAAAATGATGAGAGGTTTAATTTGTAAATATTTACTGTATATAGATAGATGTATTTATTTTAAAAAAAAATTAAAGCACTGATCAGTAAATTTTTTTTTTTTTTTAACACCAAATGCTTATATTAAAACTAAATGTCCAATGGACTAAGTCGGTTACAACTAGAGAGGTTCTCGATGTTAAACTGATAAGCAAAAATAACTAAGACATGACAAAAGATAGATGTAGCTAAGGAAAGAAGAGACCCGTAGAGAAGCTTCACTTGTAATCCTAAAGCCCGCGTTAAAAGAAACGCAAAGAAGTCGAATTCGACGTTGAAAAACCCAATCAATGGGTTTTGAGAACAAGAAGTCTGTGAACATCTGTACATAGCTGCTCCAGTGAGATGTCGACTCTGTGAAGATCAGTAAAGTCTAAATAGTAAATACTCACAGGCACAACGATGAAGACGAAACAAACAAATGAAAACACAACATATATATCAATATCATATATATATATATATATATATTTGAGTGATTTTGACCCTGTTTATAATAACTCGATATATAGCTTGGTTTGGTTGTTTGTATATCTAATCTTGTGCTTTGAGAAAATTTCTCCAGCTTTATAACAATATAGTTTAAGATTTCAATAGTGATTGGGAGTGGTGGAACCATATAGTCTCTTAAAAATATGACAAACTATTTTCTACCACCAAGTTGGGTTCGATAGCTTTCAATAAATTACTCGTTCCATCTTAGACTTAATATTTTCCGCCATTTATGTTAAAAAATGATGTGTAGCTCGTTTACTATCTACAAGTGACGTTTCCAGAAGTTGACATTGCAAATTCTTTAGTTTCAGTATTCATAACAAATATATAGTTAATTATATATGACTTTATAATGTTTCAAGAGTTTTTGGTAGTTGTTAATATTTCATTTGGTTGCGAACTGAGAAGCAGTCGAGGATGAAGACTCTCAACAAGCTTATGTTAGTCGCTTGCGCAACTTTCTCCATTATACATCTTGTTATGTCTCAAAATCAACAAGGTATTTTTGCTATCTTTCATTTATTCTTTTTTTTCCTTCAAATTTTAATGGATATATATGTATGTTTTAACCATAAAAGACTCAAATAACCACAACACTGAATGTAACTGACTCTTCTAATGGCTACGCCCCACCACGAGATGCAATTACCACCGCCGCCATACCGACTAATGCCAGTGAGCCTTTAACTATTATCTGGAGTTTGGAAACCTCCGATGATGAAACGTATGGTTACCTTTACTTCGCCGAGATCCAACAACTGCGGGCCAATGAAACTAGAGAATTTAAAATTGTGGCGAATGGTAGAGTTGACTACGATTCTTATAGTCCTATGAACTTTGAAGCAGACACTGTATTCAACCACGTATCGCTTAAATGTGAAGGAGCTGTATGTCGTTTACAGCTGCTCAGAACACCCAAGTCAACTCTTCCACCTCAAATGAATGCCATGGAGATTTTTAGCGCCATATATTTTCCACAATCAGAGACAAGTACAGATGATGGTATACATATAAGATCATGTAGTTTATGCAAATAGTATTCGATAAGTTCCTACACATGCTAACTTTTTTGTTTACTTTTATTAGTTATTGCCATAAAAAACATCCAATCTACTTATAATTTAAGTAGAACCAGCTGGCAGGGCGATCCATGCGTCCCAAAATAATTCTCGTGGATTGGTTTAAGCTGCAACGTTATGGATACCTCCACACCACCAAGAACCATAACACTGTAAGAACATTCAAATTAAACACTGTTTCTCAAATTAACATGTATCTTTCTTTTTTGCTAAACAATTAACATGTATCTTGATATTATATATGTGGTATATATCTTTTTTAAAAAAAAAAAATATGTGGTATATATCTCTAACCATGCAAACAGAGATCTGTCTGAAAGTGGATTAACTGGAATGATATCGCCTAGCATACAAAATCTAAGCCAGCTTCAAGAACTGTACGTAACTCCATGATTAAGATAATAAAAAAGTTTATTTAATTCAATGGGTTTACAGCTATTTCTTGATAAACTCTAGGGATTTATCGAATAATAATTTGACTGGAGAAATGCCCGAGTTTCTAGCCAAAATGACATCCTTATTGGTCATGTAAGGTATCTAATTTTTTTATACTTGTCATCATCATTAATTTCTAATTGTTTAATGCTCCACAGAAACTTAAGTGGAAACAATCTTAGAGGTTCTGTTCCTCAATCCCTTCACAATAGAAAAAAGGATGGATTAAAGCTATCGTAAGAATTTTTTTTTTCAGATTTATCTTCTTTTAATTATAATTTCCACTCTTTTCTTTGAAATTTATGTCTTAAATAATGTTTTCATTATATGCGATATACATATGGTAATTGTTTTATGGAGACGGAGACTACTTGGCTGTTGTCACTTCTATGCTATTTTTTCTCAAAATTATAAATAATGATTATATTTTTCTTAAAAATGTTAATATTTTCCTTTCAAAATGATTATATTTTTCTTATTTTTTTAAATATATAAATAACTTACTTACAATTTTTTTTTTCATATTTAGTGTTGATGCAAATATTAAGCAATGTGGGTCATGCAAACCAAGATCCTGGGTGGTGGTGATAGTTGTATCTGTTTCTTGTGTGGCCATTATCATAATCGTCTTGGTTCTCATCTTCTTTTTCAGAAATAGAAAGAGATCAAGTTGCAAAGGTAGTTAAGAGAAATAAATACATGCTCCATATCAGAAACATTAATCTCCAAAATGTTTTCTACAGTTACACGTCCATCCCTCGAAATGAAAAACAGAAGATTTACTTATTCAGAAGTCAAAGAAATGACTAATAACTTTCAAGTTGTTCTTGGTAAAGGAGGCTTTGGTGTTGTTTGTCATGGTTATCTAAATAATGAACACGTAGCAGTCAAAGTTCTATCTCAGTCATCAACTCAAGGCTATAACGAATTCAAAACTGAGGTGCAACATTACACTAAAATCCACTAAATTTGAGGGCAACCATGATTCATTTGTCTTTGAATCATACCCTTTTAAATCATTGATTGTTAGGTCGAACTACTGCTAAGAGTTCACCACGTAAATCTAGTAAGCCTCATTGGATACTGTGATGAAGGAAATGATTTGGCTCTCATATACGAGTACATGGGAAATGGAAATTTAAAAGAACATCTCTCAGGTAAATGAGTTACCTATTTCAAGCCAAAGGCTTTTAAACTTCCCAATGATTTTAAACCATGTGGTAAAATTTTGGCAGGAAAACGTAGAGGCTCTGTTTTGAATTGGTCGAATAGACTTAAAATAGCTACCGAGTTTGCATTAGGTTTGTATAAATTTTGTTAGTTCCTATTAACTACATTATTTTGAAAAAAATACCTAACATACAAAGGTTTTTGCATGTATTAGGAATTGAATATTTGCATATTGGATGTAAGTCGCCAATGGTCCATAGAGATGTGAAAACTACCAATATATTGTTAGGCGAAACTTTTGAAGCAAAACTTGCCGACTTTGGACTTTCCAGATCTTTTCTAGTGGGAGGTAACACTCATGTATCAACAAATGTTGCTGGCACTATTGGATATCTTGATCCCGAGTAAGTCTATGCACCATAGTTTTAAAAAGATGTCTACATCCTTGCTTGTTTGGTGAAAAAAAGTTCATATATTTTCAAGTACTTGTCTTGCAGATACTACCAAAAGAATTGGTTAACGGAGGAGAGTGATGTTTATAGCTTTGGGATAGTGTTACTGGAGATTATCACTGGCCAACCTGTGATTGAACAATCACGTGAAAAGCCTTACATAGTAGAATGAGCCAAGTCTATGCTCGCAAAGGGTGATATTGATAGTATTGTGGATCCGAATCTCCATCGAGGATATGACAAAAGTTCACCTTGGAAAGCTCTTGAATTAGCAATGTCATGCATCAACCCTTCTTCCACAGAGAGACCAAACATGACAAGGGTTGCTCATGAACTCAACGAGTGTTTGGAAATATATGAGAACTTAAGCAAAAGGAGCCAAGATGCAAATTCAACCAATTCCATGGGACATGGCACAAGTTTCATCAGTGATACTCCTTCAGCTCGTTAATCTTTTTATCTATATGTTTGAAAGATACTCTATACACAGGTTGTGTTTAAGTCTGTAAAGTACACTTAAATATCTTCCAGTGGATCGAGGAGAAAGAATCGAGAACATACTTGTAGTACAAGATTGCTTGCCTTCGCATAAAGTCTAATAGCTTTCTCTTTGTTATTGTTTTCAGAAAGTTGCAATGAATTTAGTATTTTTCATTCATACATGCGAAAGCTATTATAGACTTCCTTTATAAATTATAAGAAATGTCAAGAAGGTATATGTACTTACATTGGAAACTTTAACACGAGTACGTAGGTTAGTTGGTGCAGGCTCAGGTGGATGTCCAAAGATGTCGTCACCACTTATCGCTTCCATCTTAGCACTTGATATCGGTTTCTTTGCTCTCTAAGTCTGCCTTGGTTAGCAAGTTTACGCTCAGCTCTCATTGCTTGGAAACTTCTGTTAGTAAATATACCACTACTAGTCATGTCTTTCAACCAATGTTGAATCTGGACCAGGACCAAGCCCAATGAAACATTGATCTTTGACTCCCAAAATTTTTGGAGCTTTTTTATATAACCATAGCCCACAACTTATTATGGAAAAGTTAATAAGAATTCTTAAAAAAATGTTTATAATCCTCCAATTCACAGATCCCCGACCACGCTTTCTTACGGTAAATAAATGTCCTCTTAAAAGATCTTGAAACCAAGTGACCAAATTATGTAAGAACTGAAACAACTAGGTTTAAGAGATATATATCAGTTCAGATTTTGGTATTTATGTTTGCACTTAAGTTTTAATCAGAACAAGCTTAATCAAAGGAAGATGAAACTAATAATATAATTCGAAACCTCATTAGAGTTTAGATATTGTAAGATGCCAAAAAAAATAAAGTTTAGATATTGTAAAAAGACCAAAGGCACAAAGCCAGTACTACAAAAGACCACACACACATTAAACAGTGCAACACAAAGTCCACCAAAACAACGAGCATGCTTAAAAGAGGTCAGCCAAAGCATCTAGAAACCCAGGTCCTCGCCTGTGTCAGAATAGTCACTTGCAGCTGAGTAATTACCGTAATACTCCTCTGACATTTCATCGACATCAGAGACGCAATAAGGGTAGTCATCAACCGGGTCATTAGGGCGTCTCAAAACTTTGATCCTCTCGTAACCGCCTCTCCATATCCCCAACAATGTCAACATTGATGCACTGGCGTAGATCAAGATATTCCAGGTTAGGACACCTGTCAAGAATGGCGTTTAAGCCGACGTTTGTTAACCTGTTCCCGAAAAGCTGGAGACGAGTGAGTCCGGGCAGTGTTTCAGCGATTGCTAGAGCAACATCGTCACAGTTTTCCCCAAATGTCATCTGATTTGGACAAGAAGACGGGACAATAGATTCAAGAGGCTCTCCTGATAATGAGCAGTATGAAACCTCGAGGACTTCAAGCAAAGGAAGTTTCGCAATGACTTCTATAAGTCCCTCGTTTTCTATTAGATAGCACATTGCGAGTTTAAGGCTTCTCAGCTTACTTGAACTGCAAATTAGCTATGTATAAAACGTTAGAAAAACATAATCAAAAACATATTTTGGATGTTTTCTTTTCAAAAATGGATAGGGCAGAGGACTAACTAACAGTCACAAATATGTTCATTGTCATTCAACCCAGGGCCGACCCTAAAATTTTGGGAGCTAGAGACATTTAGTAAAGTTTGATAAAAAAAAATTATTTTCACATTTTTGGTGGCTTATAGCTATATATTTTTTTTTGCTAAAAAAAAGCTATATAATTTTCTTCAAAACTTGGGGGCCTAGAAGAATGTTTCACTTGGCTATGTCTATTGATCCAGCAGATTTAAAGAGACTACATACTGTTTAAAACAGTAACACAATATCCTCCAATAACAACCATAGTTTCACAAGCTAGAATGATCTTCCTTTACGACCAAGATCTGTTCACTAAACCTAGATTTTGCTAGCAACCAAGAGAGAGAGAGGGACGAAACCTATCGGCGATGTAATTGAGGAGATCGTGAGTAGCGAAGTGCCAAATCTCGATCTCAACCAACCCGCCCTGGCTACGATCAACAGCGTGGCGGCAAATCTTCTCCAACTCGTGACTGCTACCTCCCATGTGTCCCACGTTACGCATGTCAATCTTACTCCACGTCAAGGGTTCTTTACAGATTCGACGCCACGATCTGCACACTTTCTGCGCGCTTTCCAGTATCTCCATCACGCCGAGTCGGATCAGGATCGATGACGTCAGCTCGGGCGGAAGCTCCAGCCAGTTTGGATATTCTTGTCCTTGATTCATCGCTGTCGGGAGCGCAATACCTAAATGATCAAAGACAGAGCAAAAGCAGTTACGAGATTCTCCCTTCAAGTAACACTAGGAATTTTCCCGGCGCTACCCCGGCTTATTTTCCATATATTTTAATTAAATTTAAATTACTTTATAATTTATATCTGAATATTTTTGTACTTAGACTGATTACAATATATACTATAATAAGTTCACATTATTGATTGCTACATTTTAATTAATTTACTAATGTCCGAAACCTTTAACAACATAACATGGTGTTAGATTTATATGAGCTACCGAACTTCTAATGTCAAACCAAAATAATCTACCGGTAATGTTCTTTACATTGGAGTATATGGATGTTAAAATGGGAAAACCCACCCCATTTAAGACACATCCCATGTTGTCAAAAAAAAAAAAAATTTTAGACTCACCCCATTCAAAAGCTATGCCGTTAGATTAATTTTAAAATAAATCTATTAGAATTTTTCATTTAGACCCTCAAATATTACATTGACTCATTTAAACTTGTTTTGACCAATTTAAAATGATATATGATCTTCTGTTTTTAATATTTATTTTTAATGTAAGACTATTTGAAAGAAAAAACACTTTTTAAAAATATTATAAAAATATTTAAAGATTGATTATGGAAAATGAGGTTTTAGTTGTTTTTTTTCAAAAAACGCAAAGTCGATTTTTTCGGCAAACCCGTAAAATTAAAATTTTCCTCTAAACCGCAAATCGGATTTCCATCTAAAACAGCAAATTAGATTTTTCCTCTAAAACCACAAATTGTATTTTCTCGATAAAATAAAAAAAAATTGAAATTTACTGCCAAAATAAAAAAAATTGTTTTTTCCCGTCACAGCCGCAAGAGCAAAAGTTTTCGCCAAAATCACAAAATTAAAATTTTTGCCAAAGCCGTGAACTTGAATCTTCCCGCCAAAATCGTAAACACAAAATTTCCAGCCCGCTAAAACAACAAATTCTTTTTTCCGCCAGAACCACAAAATCGAATAGTTTGGCCAAAGCCGAGAAAATCAAAATTTTCAGTCAAAACCACGAAATCAATTTTTCCACCACAAAAAGCAAACTTCCAGCCAAAACCGGAAATCAAATTTTCCTGCGATTACCATGGATTTTGTATGGAATACGATTCGATATAACAACGAACTGCAAAACACTAATGTGATCTCAAAGGATAGCAATGAACTGCTTCATTTACTTGTAGCATAAGCAAAGCTCGCAGTAATTGTCCATGTCATTGACATGGCATCTTTCCGGTGGCTCGAGCTTCCGCAGGTTCCTTTGGCAAAGGCTAGTAATAGCAGCTCTTGTTTCTTGGTACGTCGTCATGTAAACCGGGAGTCTCGCAACAACAATACCATGAAGCGAAGTTTTAATTCGCCTCCAGCATTCGTCTAATTTAGTTGGGGACTCCCTCCAACCAAGCATGTATATGTAGGCATGACTGACAACTCGCTCACCTCTGCACAACATGATTACACCATCTGCGTAAGAACCACCTGCTGAGACGCGTAAATGGTGCATGCCATTGATTGTGTTGTTGCGAAAATATTCATGAATTCCTTGCACGTAGTGTGCCTGGATGTTACCGCTAGCAAGACATCGATCCATAAGATCACGGAAACGGTTGATAAAAGCCAATCAGGAAAATGTATGCGTCTGGAGATCCAGGTCCTTGTATATATGTGAGTCTCCTGCTGCCAACCCCAGAACCGGCGTCGACGCCATTGCGTAACGTAAGTCGGTTTCAGAGGACTTCACGAGCTGTGCAAGTAACATTTATATCTCTTGGTAGAAGCTCGTTGCGAGACAGTTGTCGAACGTCCGACATGTTTTTTACTATAAAAAAAATCTGTTTATTTGACTATTCATTTTAATGTTTGTTTTAGTTTAACTATATTAATAGTTAGAATTAGTTTTTAAAAATTGCTGATGAGTTTAATGAAGTTATAAGTAATAAGTTGTGAAGTTTAATCCATTTAACTGGAAATATAATTAAATCAGATAAACTACATAAAAATTTAATAGTGGTCATTACTATTTAAAATTATACATATTTGTTTAAACAAACCACTTTTATATGTATAATATATATATAGACCAAATGTGGTAGTCAATTTTAAATAATATATATATACATGCTTTTATAAAAAAATAAACAAACTAAAATTAATTAAAAATTTGTTTTATTTCTTTTTCAATATTTCCCTACGGGCGGGAAGTTAATAATAAAAACTGTTTTACAAAAATTTATATTAATTTTATGAAGCATTTAAAAATCATGGTGGATTGAAAACTATATTTTATAATTCTGAGATCACATTATTAGGGCATCATTAGTGGTAAAATAGCAAGTAGAGTACCTCACTAATATTTTTATTATTATTTTTGTACATAATTTAGTTATTAATAATTTTAAAAATTAAAATAAAAAAACCTGCAAAATGATACCACATGTATTCACCGATTCTTTAGAAATGTATGAAAGCTCTTCCCACAGGTACCACTCTTGCTCTCTTTTTTTTTATCCTTTCTCTTTCTTCTTTTTGAGCTTTTAATATTTTTAAATTTGTTAGAGACTGATGAATTTCAACCGGTGCGAGTGCCCTTGTTTTTAATAAACATTTTTTGTTTGGAATTAAAATGACAATATCCTTCATTATTCTATTTTTTCAGAGAAAACAAAATTAGCAAAAAACAATTCAGAATAATATGATAAGATATATATATATATATATCTTCTTATTATTCTTAGTTCAATTTGACATAATAAAAGAAAATATTAACTTTAAATAGATAATAAGTGAAATTTCATGTTTACCACATTCATGGTACCATTATTGATCTTTACCATCACTAAGGGGGCATTTTTAAAAATATATTTTCAATAAGTGGCAAAAGACTTTTATATCTTTGTTCATTTTTGGATAAATTATCAGGTAGTTTATATAATTTTAAATAATTTAGGGAAATAGTATTCATATAATTCATTTTGGATAGTTCAGTTTATAAATAATAAGTTTATGATATTTGTTACTGTAAAACTAAGTTTATTTAATATTTTAGATTTGTAAATTATATTTCAAATTGAGATACTTATTGATTTTGGTTTGGTTCTCGTTTGTCTTTGATATTTTAGTTTCAGAAAAATATAGAATACCTGATATATAGAAATATACCTGATTTATGAAATTTGATTTAGTTTCGATTTAATTTTTTTTTTGGTAAGGTTCGATTCTTCAGTTACGGGTAAACACATGGCTAATTTCATGTGTGCAGAGCTTTGTAGTACTGGTTAACGGCATATCGATTTTAATGTTTGATCTCAAACCTCTCGTCATTCTATTTATTTATAAATTAAAATTGAGATACAATTATTGACCATATATTAACTTAGAAAAATAAATTGGCGGATGAATCAAATATATTTTTCATTTGCTAGATTTATTCCCATCAGTCCTCGTCCTTTTCTTCTTGAAGGGTAAATGTTTATTATCACTAACTCTTTGATACAACTGAAAAAGATCCAAACATTTTTAATGTTTTTTTGTTTGTAAATTTTAGATTTTTTTTAATATGGTTTTAATTTTGTGGTGGTTGGTATTTACAGGGAAGTGTGACCCAGAAGTCTAAGTTTCAAGTCGAAGAAAAAACTGGTTTTGGTTGCTCTTGTTGGGTAAAGTTCTTTTGATTCCTACATGCTTACTTATAACATGTGATTAATTATGAGAGAATATCTATGTGAAACAGAGTTACTCAGGATTAGTAATAGTTTGTATTCTAAGTTCTTGGTCACGCACATAACATCTAAGTTGTCATGTGAAGGCAATGCTTCTCCTTTGAGAAGTTAATCAAATCTCACTTGAAGTAACAAAGTAAGCATGAATAAGATCTGTGCATAAACTTGAAGTAAGTTCTGAACCTACTTTCTTAATCTGAACCGAAGGAAAACATAACCAGCCATATCACTCATCTTCTTCATCCTCCCATACGTACTTCTCATGTAAAAACTGACCCATATATTATTCTTAACATGTCTTGCAAAAATACAATTTTTGACAGGGTCAAACATAAGCAATATCATTTTTAACGTGACTACTAAACTTCCACTTGCTTTCAAGCCATGGAGACAAAATTTTCATCAGTTCCCGCTGAAATGGCTTCTCCATGAGCTTATGTTCTTGGGGCTTCTCAAGTTTCTGTTGTAACCCACACAAATAGGGAAACATAAGCTCAAATTTTTGTAGCCAAATCACAGATAAAAGAAAGGGCAAGGATAGTGACATCACCCTTATGCTTGAAAAGACTGGACTTCAATCGCTAATCAACAAAGGAAAAGAGTAGGCAAGAATAATGAAGTAAGCTTGTGCAGCTTGCTTACCTTAGTTGATTGAATCTCTTCCTAATGTTCTCCTATGATGCATTTATGAGTTTCGATCCACTCTGCCTTTGGTGCGTTTGAATTCATACCACACAAATCTGGCTTCAAGAGATTGTATATTTCCAAAAGCAAGCTTTGCAAAATCATGTTTCTGTTTTCTGATTTTAGCTTCCCCTGATTTACATTCATCTGCATCTCCAGCGTTGCAACTTTCTATCTGCACAACAAAGGTTAAAAAAAATACAATTGTTACTATCGCTTACATGAGTCTGATATTCAATAAGATAAGCAAATACAAAGTTAGATACTTGCACATACATTTTGATATAGAACGAAGATATGAAACTAAGCTTTGAATTCATCTAACTCATCCCAAGTTTGTCCTGAAGATTTTCCGTAATAAGAAACAGAAACACATGTTTCATGAGCAGAATTCGATCTTATCAGTAGCACAAAGAATCAACAATGGCTGGATCTAACCTAATTCCGATTTGAAGATAGAAAGCTGTTTTTTTCCTTCAATCCAATCAACCGAATGTGATCATCATTCTCAAGCACCCTCATAATCTCCAAGGTTTCAGTTTTGATTTCTTTCTGAATAATCAACGACCCCTTTTCAAATCAGAGAATAGAACCCTCGTATTAGCCATACCAAAAGCAATCAGTATGAGTTATAAGAAAAGATGAGTTCAAGGAGAGGGACCTAACACATATTTATACTGAAACCACACCTGCTCTCAGATCCAACCAACGCTTTGGAGACACATCGTGGAGGCATGAATCAATGAGATTAATCAAGAAGTAATTAATCAGATCGTTAAAATCGAGAGAAGAATCGCTAAGGTCACCTCCTCGCCGTCACACGCATAGCAGAGATGAACTTCGTTTCTTCAATCGAGCGGACCCCATCAACCCGGGCCGGAAGCGTGGACAAATTCGAAGCCCAAAACGCAATAAACACCAAAAGCCCAACAGGAATGTGAATAAATGAAACGCAGCGGTTTGTGTGGCCTGGACACGTGGTAGCGCGAGGAAGGCCAAGTTTCCTAGCTGGATGCTGAGCTGGATGGTCTAGGAGGGATTCAAACCCTTCTTTATATATAAAGAGATATATATATATATATATATCTATATAGATAGATGTATAAGCATTATAAAGAAAGCTTCGGTGCAACTGTGCAAGAGTAAGTTTTGAAAATATTCTTTTAAGCTCTTTTGCATCTAGATATATTTCTTTTGGGATATAATCACTATACTCTATGATTAACCTAAAAAGCAGATTAAAAAGGTTGTGCTGTTCAAAATTTTCTAGGAAAGGTTGGTGATTAATTACCAAATGAAGAAAAAAAAAGATAAGGAAGAGGAAATTTAAGAGTCTGTATATACGAAACCAACTAAATTAAATCCCTAAGCTAAAAAAATGATTGGTTTTCTGGTCTCTGAGATTCTCAATATCAGCGGAACCATTTCAGCTAGTAGATACTTAAAACCCTCCACATTTGAACACCTCGCAAACTCTTCTCATCTTTGAAAACACCAAAAAAAGATTTAAAAGCATAAATTGTTTTTCGTCATACATATTTTCTATTTGTTTTGGTTGGTATCTCTCACTAGCTCATCTCATGTACCACAATATTAATGACCATATCACTAACCCGTCGACTTATCGTCTTCACCTTGTTGTTACTCATCAAAGATGTACTATTGTCATCTCTTCCTATTCACTTCTCAGTCTTCAAAAAACCTTTACTACTCTGTCATAAAACCTTGTTCCTTGATTTAAGAATGCATGAACCTCTTTCGATTCTCTCAGATTTTTTTCTTTATTTATCCCACAGTTTTCTTGCTTCTCAGTGAGTATTTAAAGTTTAATGTCTCATTGTATGTGATTTTAAGTTTAATCTGGAATTACATATTCAGGAATTTTAAAATTCTGTGTCTGTGTGTTGATATGATTGGCACTACTCAAAAGTTCAAAAATATAAACGAAAATAAAAAATGCGATGAAATTTATAAATGATAATCTTTTAATTCATTGAAATCCTATGAAATAATTCCCTCATAGAATTATTTATTAATTTTAAATCATTAAATTAGTTTATATTTAAATTATATAGAAATAACAATATATTTTTTGTTTTAGAAATTCTTATTGTATTAAAATTATAGATATGCTCTAACAATTTTCACCAATAAAGTTACCAATTTGCCATGGTAATTTGTTGACCATAACTTTACAATAATGACTAAAAAGTTTCTATCTAATCTATTAAAAGGGGAGTACATTTTATACTTGGCCCTAAGTTTTCCACAAAAATTACTTTCTCATGCCACTGATATTAAACACAGAGTTTTGCATTTAAATTAAACTGGCACACAAGATTGCTTTAATAAATTAGATTTACAAAACCATCACTAAACCACTTAATCCTCGGTTGCTACATATAGTTATGTACAATGAATAAAACACAACATTTTGCCTTATTACTAAAAACATAACGTTTAACTTTAATATATGCTGGTTGTGATAATACTTTCCTTCCTCCTCGTGTACATCATAATTCCATTGTTATAACAGCTCCTGTTTTTTCAGTCTGGAGAACCAAAACCAGCATATTATATAGATACAATTTGATGTACTTGATTAAGCTTGAAAATTTTATTCTTTCGATCATAATTTATTTTATGATTTATATATATTAAAAAATTCAACATCAGAGCAATTCAAAAATACCAGTATAAATTATTTTGTTCAAAATCCAGACTAATCATTTATTAGTTTCCTAGAATAAATGACATTCCAAAATCTATTCCTATATTTAAGCAAATCTTCTTAACAATCACAATATCAAATCATTCACGTAACTAGCAGAAGATTTGTTTTTGGTTTATACTTTTGCAAATCACATTTAAATCAAATCATTTAAAAGGTCCACATTTTTTTGTTAAATATAATCACCATTTTTAAAATGATAACAAACTGGCCCAATTAAAAATATCATATTGGGTTTGCTAAATTTAATTACCAGAATCATGTATTTTTGGTTTTTTTGGTACATTTTCATTAGTTTAGATTATTACTATTTAATTATTACTTTAAAATATACTTTAGATCACAAAAGTTATAGTATAATTTAATAAAACACCCACAATTGGCAAACTTGATACTCAAATATTTTTAATAATGTTTGGTGAAATAGAAAAGTTGTTCCAAAACCTATACATCATCATAATTTCTACTTGGACACTAAACAAACTAAACAAAATACATCAATCTCAAAACTCTATAATTATGAAACTGTAACATGAATTTTTAACATATAATCATGTAGAACATACGTCCAAAATCTAAGTGACTACCAATTTACCAGTCAAATATGTAAATTAGTCAAAACACTCTTTTCATGAACATTAAATGTCTATAAACAATGTACCATCCTTCCATATATCTCCTTATATATATATATATATATATATATATATATATATCTATATTGGGGACCCGGATGGTTTCATTTCGACACCTACCAAATATAAGACACTCAAGGTCTAGGACCACATAGAAAAGAATTCTGATTTCGCTAAGGAGCTAGAGATGGAGACTGAGAAGGAAAACAAACCGAAGGAATTTGTAATTGAAAATAAGTTAGACAAAAAGTGGTGGAATATTTCTGCGGAAGGTTGAGTATGGAGGAGTTGAAGCAGAGGAACCAAGTGTTTGTACATTTGTCTTTTAGCTTATGTAGTAAGGATTTACAATGGTTAGGAAAAGACGGTGTGGCTCATCTTCTGATCCTGCGAGACGTGGACATTGTGATGATGGCAAAGATGAATCATGTTAATAAACTTGATTTAATGTTTTCATATTTTAATTACTGTTGTTGTCTTTATATATTTAGTTATAGGATTGGTGATATGAAATTCCAAAAAAGATTGGTAATTTGTATCATGAATTATATAATTAAAGTAAATTATTAAGCGAATATTGAAACTTATCGATAATATTTTGTGTTACAAGATATCATTTTTATATGTTTATTAAATAATTTAATTTTTTTTATAGGGTTCTCTAGATTAAATTATATTTTCGATTCGCCTTTTTCTGCAAGTACGAACACAAGTTTTTAATTTTATATTATGATGTTCCGTGAACTCAGGATATTGTAGTTGACCAATGTTTTGCCTGCATGCCAAATGCTTATGCAAGTTCACTACTAGAGCATTAGATCTCCTTTCATTTAGTAGTGTGTTATTTTGGTAAATTACAACAATGAGAGAATGCAAAGGAAGAGGGATTTAGACTATTATTCTGTAATGATAGAATGTTTGTAAAATGATCTATTTGTTGTTTCTGTATTGAACAACGAGTAATCTAACAGTGACTGATCAGCAAAAGAAGTGCTTTTTGGTTGTATGGTTTAAAAGTTTGAGTCATGCTCGTACATTAATCATGTATGCATACATGCATCTTATTTATATGTAGCATTATATATGTGAAAATATTCTTTTAAGCTCTTTTGCATCTAGATATATTCCTTTTGGGATATAGAAATAATTTTACTCTATAATTAACCTAAAAAGCAGATTAAAAAGGTTGTGCTGTTCAAAATTTTCTAGGAAAGGTTGGTGGCTAGTTACCAAATAAAGAAAAAAAGATAAGGAAGAGGAAATTAAAGATTCTATATATACGAAACCAACTAAAATAAATCCCTAAGATAAAAAAAAAGGATTAGTTTTCTGGTCTGTGAGATTTTTAATATCAGCGGAAAAATTTCAGCTAGTAGATACTTAAAACCTCCACATTTTAACAGTTCGCAAACTCTTCTCATCTTTGAAACACCAAAAAAGATTTAAACGCATAAATATTTTTTTCGTCATAGACGTTTTCTATTTGTTTTGGTTGGTATCTCTCACTAGCTCATCTCCTGGACCACAATATCAATGACCCTATCACTAACCCGTCGACTCATCGTCTTCATATTGTTCTTACTTATCAAAGATGTACTATTGTCATCTCTTCCTATTCACTTCTCAATCTTCAACAAACCAGTACTTCTCTGTCATAAAACCTTGTTCCTTAATTTAAGAATGCATGAACCTCTTTTGATTCCCTCAGATTTTTTTTCTTTATTTGTCCCACAGTTTTCTTGCTTCTTAGTGAGTATTTAAATTTTATCGTCTCACTGTATGTGATTTTATGTTTAATCTGGAATTACATATTCATGATTTTTAAAATTCTGTGTATGTGTGTTGATTTGATTGGCACCACTCAAAAGTTCAAAAATATAAACGAAAATAAAAAATGCGATGAAATTTATAAATGATAATCTTTAATTCATTCAAATCCTACGAAATAATTCTCTCACAGATTTATTTATTAATTTTAAATCATAAATCAGTTGATATTTAAATTAAATAGAAATAACAATATATATTTTGAGTTTGACAAATTCTCATTGTATTAAAATTGTAAATATGCTCTTACAATTTTCACCAATTGAATTACCAATTTTCCATGGTAATTTATTGACTCTAACTTTACAATAATGACTAAAGAGTTTCTATATATATTAAAGTGACTGCCAGTTTACCAGTCAAATATGTAAATTAGTCAAAATACTCTTTTCATGAATATTAAATGTCTAAAAACAATGTACCATCCTTCCATATATCTCCTTTTACCTATATATATATGTATTGGGGACCCGGATGGTTTCATTTCGACACCTACCAAAAATAAAACACTCAGGATCTAGGACCCCGTGGAAAAGAATTATGATCTCGCTAAGGAGCTAGAGATGGAGAATGAGAAGGAAAACAAACTGAAGGAATTTGTAATTGAAAATAAGTTAGACAAAAAGTGGTGGAATATTCCTGTGGAAGGCTTGAGTATCGAGGAGTTAAAGCAGAGGCACCAAGCGTTTGAACATTTGTCTTCTAGCTTATGCGGTAAGGATTCACACTGGTTGGGAAAAGACGGTGGTGGTTCATCTTCTGACCCTCCGAGACGTGGACATTGTGATGATGGCAAACTGAACCATGTGAATAAACTTGATTTAATGTTTTCATATTTTAATTAATGTTGTTGTCTATATATATTTAGTTATAGGATTGGTGATATGAGATTCCAAAAAAAGATTGGTAATTTGTATCATGAATTATATAATTAAAGTAAACTATTAAGCCAATGTTGAAACTTATCCATAATATTTTGTGTTACAAGATATAAATTTTATATATTTATTAAATATTTAAGTTTTTTATAAGGTTCTCTAAATTAAATTATATTTTGGATTTGCCTTTTTCTGCAAGTACGGACACAAGTTTTTAATTTTATGTTATGATGTTCCATGAACTCAGGAGAGCGTAGTTGACCAATGTTTTTCTTGCATGCCAAATGCTTATACAAGTTCACTAGTAGAGCATTACATATCCTTTTATTTAGTAATGTATTATTTTGGTAAATTACAACAATGAGAGAATGCAATGGAAGGGGGATTTAGACTATTATTCTATAATGATATAATATTCGTAAAATGATTTATTTGCTGTTTGTATTTTTAACAACGACAAGTATAACAGCGACTGATCAGCAAAGGAAGTGCTCTGTGGTTGTATAGTTTAAAAGTTTGAGTCCTGCTCGTACATTAGCCATTTATGCATAATGCATCTTATTTATATGTGGCATTACATATTGGGTATTTTTTAGAATTCTATGACCTCTTTACAAAACTCCTAAGTTGTGAGTTTTTATTTCTATCTTATCCAATTCATTAACCAATATGATTCAAAATATTTATATCAAATTTTTACGACCTCTTATAAAAAAAGAATGTATTGGAAAAAAAAATGGCATTTTTATCTAAAATTTACAGATTATTTATTATGCACACAACAATTCATTCAATTTCTAAACTTTAACTACTTTGTCATCATCTCATTTTGTCTAAATTAAAATATATTTTTTCTTAAACTAAACTAATTCATTGCTTAAGCAAAACCGAACGTCTATAACAAAATTAAAAAAAAAGGACAGTGCAAGAAGTTTGATAAAATATTTTTAATAGCTTGGGAGCTTATGTCTATGTATATATTTAAAATTTTGGAGGTCAAGGCCAATCTTTTATTGGGATGTGTCTAGAACCAAACCATGTTTGTGTTTGGTTCAAGGTTTTAATGGTAATGGCTAACGTTGACACTTTTTTGAATTTTTCACCCAGCCACTTTATAAAATTTACGTTTTTTGTAATGGTAGATACCCAACTATTACAAAAAAAAATCTAATTTAGAGAAACTTATTATGGATACGTTCCTTAAAAGGATATGGACCAGACACAAGAGTACCCTAACAAGGATTTTAAAAGTCTAATTCTGTTAAATATGACCAACATAAAACTATACAAACTTGATAAAAAATCTTTAACTCCTTTATTCATCCAGTGATTAAAATATAATACCCTATTTATATTTTTATAAACATTATAAAGAAAGTTAGCTTTGGTGCAACTGTGCAAGAGTACGTTTTGATATTCTCTTACAATTTTCACCAATTAAGTTACCCATTTTCCATGGTAATTTGTTGACTCTAATTTTACAATAATGACTAAAGAGTTTCTAGATATATTAAAGTGACCGCCAATTTATCAGTTAACTATGTAAATTAGTCAAAACACTCTTTTCAAGAACATTAAATGTCTAAAAACAATGTACCATCTTTTAATATATCTCTTTTTACCTATATATATATATATATATTGGGAACCCGGATAGTTTCATTTCGAAACAAAACTAAAATACCTACCAGAAATTAAACAGTCAGGATCAAGGACCCCATGGAAGAATATTATGATCTCGCTAAGGAGCTAGGGATGGAGAACCAGAAGGAAAAAAAAACTGAAGAAATCATAATTGAAAATAAGTTAGACAAAAGGTGGTGGAATATTCATGCGGAAGGCTTGAGGATAGAAGAGTTGAAACGGAGACACCAAGCATTTGTACATTTCTCTGTTAGCTTATGCAGTAAGGATTCACACTGGTTGGGAAAAGATGGTGGTGGTTCATCTTCTGATCTTTCGAGATGTGAACATTGTGATGATGTGATGTCACTAAAATTACTCTAAGGAGTTATTTACTCTCTCAAATAAGAGGTTCAATTGTAGTACTTAGAGATCGAATCCACAAGTTAGGGTACAAAATTGATCTAAACAATTTGTGATTAAGCTAGGTAAATAATGAAAACAGTAAATTGCAAGGCGAACAAGGTAGTGGTTCAGTTGATTGGTTTGAGGTTTTGTAAAAAGTTAGCTTCCGCTTGATTGATAGGTTCACTACTATTGTCAAAATCAGCTTCCACTTGTTTCTAAAAATACTAGCTCAAAGGAATTAGTTCTGGTGCAGAACCTACAGTCGTAGTTGTCCACAATCCTAAATTCAAAGTTCTAGTTAGCTACTCTAGAACACATGCATTAACCACAAATCTTTGAAGGATATTTATCACCTTAGAAATTCTATATTTTTGGCTAATCTCTTTTAACCTATTTGAACCCTAAATCTAACAGGTGAATTACTCAGACATAGCAGCACAATTCATTAGCATAAACTGAATAAAATGCATAAATAGAATAGAATTAGAAAAACTGGAGTTCCAATACTAATCACTGAAGAAGTCTTGGATCTTTTTTCCAAATCTACTAAAAAACCTCAAGTATTGTTTGTTGTGAAAAGTAGAAAATAAGAAAGCGTGTGTTGCCTAGAACAATGGCAAAGCACATAAATATTAGGTTAAAAGCGGACATGGGTAATTCTGTAAATGTGTTGTGACTTGGGATTTAAGTCGACTGGAAACCTAGGTGGGTCTTGCGCGCTTCGCTGTCGATCGACGGCACATGATGTGCGTCAATCTATGTTTATCTCTAACTGCCGACCTTCGGACTGATTCGATGGTCATCGACAGGTTCTTCTCATTGTATCTCCAAAATGGAGCAAAATCACCACTTTCCTCCAAAATACTCTTAAACTTATAAATATACTAAAAAGACTTCAAAACATAATAAATAGTTCCTAAAATACCTATATACCATGGCTAAAAATGGGTAAAATCCATGGTATATCATGATGGTAGAGCTAAACCATGTGAACAAACTTGATTTAATGTTTTCATATTTTAATTACTATTGTTTCGTTACAACAAAAAAATATACTGTTGTCTTTAAATATTTATTTATAGGATTGGTGATATGAGATTCCATAAAAGATTGGTAATATGTATCATGAATTATATAATTAATACAAAGCCAATATAGAAACTTATCCATAATATTTTGAGTTAAAAGATATCGTTTTGTATATATTTATTAAATAATTAAAAAGTGTTTTATAGAGGTTCTCTAGATTAAATTATGTTTTGGATTTGTCAATTTCTGCAAGTATTGACACAAGTTTTTAATTTTATGTTATCATGTTCGAACGTAGTTGACCAGTGTTGTTCTTGCATGCCAACATCTTATGCAAGTTCACTACTAGAACCATTTTTCCAATACTACGAGTCAGTTCTTCAACCGTGACCCATGCTTTGCCATGCCTTCTTGAATTCTTTTCAGACCAGATCATATAGAGAGCACACTGAAGGTTGAGTCTCAGTAGTATAATGTCTGGTCTGCTCTTGTTAGTTGACCCCAGAGATGTAACCATTTCTTCCCAGTCCGGTGAAATTGCTTGGCCAAGCAGTCTCCCTGCAATGATTTTCCAGATCATGAATGAATAAGGGCAAGCAAAATACAAGTGATCTCTGGTTTGATCTCTTTCCCAACAGAGCATACATCCAATATATAACAGCGACTCATCAGCAAACGAAGTGCTTTGTTGTATTGTTGAACAGTAACTAATTTGTGGTTGTTTTGTTGAACATTGATTAGTTTGTGGTTGTATGGTTTAACAGTTTGAGTCCATGCTCTTACATTAACCATGTATGCATATATGCATCTTATTTACATTAACCATGCTTATTTTGTTGAAATCTATGTCTTCTTTACAAAAATTTTGAGTCCTGATTTTTCTTTATATGTTATCCATGAAATTGACCAATATGAGTCAAAATATTTATATCAAATGTTTTCTGAACTCTTATAAAAAAAGAGTTTATTGGAAAAATATATGACATTTATATTTAAAATTTACAGATTATATATTATGCACTCAATAATGCATTCAAATTTTAAAGTTTAACTACTTTGTCATCGTTTCATTTTGTCTTAATTAAAATTAGTTTTGGCTTAGTTAAAAACAAATTCATGGCCTAAGAAAAACCGAACGTTTATGAAAAAAAAACAAAAAGGGACAGTGCAAGCACTTCGTCACCCATGGTTTTAAAGATGCATAATAAAGAGGGCTGTTTTTTGGGATGTCTCTGAGATTTTGGCCATGGACATTTAGTAAGAAGCTTGATAAAATATTTTCATAGCTTGGAAGTGTATGTATATATTTATTTTTAAGATTTTGGAGGTCAAGGCCTGCATAGAACTAACCCATGATTGTGTTTGGTTCTAGGTTGTGATGGTAATGGCTAGCATTGGCCCTTTTTGAATTTGTTACCCTGCCACTTTATAAACTTTATTCTTTGGTAATGGTAGATACCCAACCATTGCAAAAAAATAATAATAATCTAGTTTGTAAAACCTATTATGGTTTCGTTCCATAAAAAGATATGGATCAGACACAAGAGTACCCTAACATAGATTTTAAAAGTCTATTTCTTATATATCTGACAAACATAAAACTATAAAAACTTGATAAAAAAATCTATAACCCCTTTATTCATCCAGTGACCAAAAGTAATATCTTATTTATATTTGTATAAACATTATAAAGAAAGCTTTGGTGCAACCGTGCAAGAGTAAGTTTTGAAAATATTCTTTTAAACTTTTTTTGCATCGGTTCAATTCAATTTAACCCTGGTTAACAAGAGCAGGACTCGACTCTTAAGTCTTCACTAGGCCTGGGCAAAAGGCCCGAACCCGATTACCCAAACCGAACCCGGTCTGGTGGTATGGGTCGGGACCGGATCTGTCAAAAAAAACCGAATGGGCCTGAATATTTGCTACTGTCGGGTGTCGGGTCGGATCGGATAAAACCCGAGAGACCGAATGGTTACACCCGAAACCCCCTCCTCATTAACCTAATCCCCTTTTTTTCCAATCGTATCGAGAGTTGATTTTCTCTTGATCTTCAAGGACAGAATCCATGAAACCTTTCCTAAATCTTGATATCCTCACCGAAATGATTTCCTAAGTCCGATTATCGGATATCTCCAACTGTTTTCGCACCTCCTATCCGATTCTCTTCCTCGATTTGAAATCGAGACCCTAAGTCTAAGATCCTATAAATACTTCTGCTATCATCATCGTCTTCTCCATCACATAACTCAAGTAATCAAGCAAAGGTACTCCTCCTTTTACAGAGTACTCGATGCTTGTTTCAATTTTTTTTTTCTTGCTTTCGGGTTTTGGTTCAATTTTTTAAGATAGAAAAGCTTCTGTTTTGTTTCGTATTAATCAAGCATCACGATTCACGAGTAATCATAGGTTCTTTTACATGAACTTGCTGACTTGTGAAATGAAAACATATCGTGCATCTTGATGTTTGTTGTAAGGAAGTCTTATGTTTTGGGTTTGTTGTGCGAGTAATCATAGGTTATTTTTTCATGAACTTACAGTTTTGTTTCGTATTAATCAAGGTTCACGAGTAAACTAATTTTGTTTTACGGATATATATGTTTCTACATTTAGCAATGAGCTGTTTTGTTTTACGGATATATATGTTTTGCAAACTAATTTTGTACATGTTGATGTTAGTTCTTTAGCTATGAGCTGAGTTTTTGGATAGAAACTAATAACTGTATCGTTTCTTTTGATGTCACTGATGATAATTTTTTTTTTCATTCTCTTGCAGATGGTTTCCTCATCCTCCAAAATCCCACACACT
>NC_027755.1:7955348-7969030 GCF_000695525.1 Brassica oleracea var. oleracea
CTCTTTCATTTATTGAAAGCAGTGCTTGGAAACACTTCTGCAGAAAGATAATCTATTTAATAAACACTTACCTGTTTTTTTATCTTCTTTTTACATGAAAAATTACTAATGCGTTTGTTATTTACACTTGCAAGGTAAACCTCTACAAGCCACATTCGAGTAGGACTGCCACCAGCGACATCGTTGAGATGTATGTGAGGAAGAAAGCAGCTTTGAAAAACATGCTTCGCACAACCAAACAAAGAGTGTCACTCACAACTGACATTTGGGTTTCACAGGTCACAGGTAACTTCTTTACAGCTTTTTTTCTTTGTTTTATTTATGCTATACTTTGTTCTAGCATAGAATGTCAGTTTTTAAAATTTCTAAAGTCATTTTAAAAAAAAATTACTAACAAAGAATGTCACTTAGAACTTCTATGCATCTGATATATTTATAAAGTTTTTTTTTTAAAATTTCTAAACTCTGACTTTGTTTGTTTAATTTGTAAAAGGTGCAAGTTACATGGTGATAACTGCCCACTTCGTGGACGCAACTTGGCAGCTGAAGAAGCTTATCATAGGCTTGAAGTATGTGATGGACCACAAGGGTCAGACAATCGCAACTGTGCTCTTGGAGTGTCTAGCTGAATGGGGCATTGAGAAGGTATTTTGCATTACAGTAGACAATGCAACTGCTAATACTTCTGCCATTAGGAGATTCCATAGGGATTTTAGTGCTGTTTCCCCTGAGTCTTTAGTTCTAGATGGGAGTTTCTTGCACATGAGGTGCTGTGCTCACATCATCAATTTAATTGCTAAGGAGGGTTTGACCGAGGTAGGAGAAAATGTGTTAGCCATTAGGAACACTATTCAGTATGTTCGTTCTTCAACACCTAGGCTTAATGCATTTGATCTTAGAGTCACAACTGGGAGAATGAGTCGAGGTAGCTTACCTATGGATATTAAGACTAGATGGAATTCAACCTTCCTTATGCTGTCTAGGGATCTTCAGTTTAGAACTGCATTTGATAGGATGGAGGCAGAAGATAGGTTGTATAATGATTATTTATTGGAGATGGAAAATGGGGTTAAGAGGTGTGGACCACCTTCTTTGAGAGACTGGAGTGCTGTTGAGAAGCTCAAGAGGTTTCTGATAATCTTTTCCAACAGCACTCTGGTTGTTTCTGCCTCTACGTCGGTGAATTCTTACAAGTGCTACGGTGAGATAGTGACCATAGAAAGAAACCTCACTGCACTGGCCAACAGCTTCGATCCTGAGTTGAAGGTGAAAGCGCCGGAGATGTTGCAGAAGTTTCTCAAGTACTGGGATGGTATCAAGAGTGTCAACAGGATGCTGATCTTGGCCACGGTTTTCGATCCAACGAAGAAGATGCAATTTGCAAATCTGTGCTTTGAGAAGCTCTATGAGAAGGAGAGCTTAGAGTCTAAAGCAATGCTGGAATCTGTTGGTGATCTTCTCAGGTATATGTTTTATAATCATGTATTTTAATCTTGTGAATCTCAATAACAATGCCTCCAAAACTTGTATAAATATTTCATTTATGTTTTTGGATCTCAGGACTATGTTCAAGGAGTACAACACAAGATTCAGAGGGTCTACTGGAGAAGCCTCTCAGTCAAATCACGCATCATCATCTCAGGCTCCTCCAGAGTCGCAAGATCAAGGCACATATAGAATGGAGCTGGTGGTTGAAGATTTCGGTTATGAGCGGATGGATTGTGTGTACAAGGAGATGGTTGCTGAAAAGGGAGAGGATACAAGGGACGGACTTGAAGTGCACTTGAAGGAGGCAGTTGAAACTCCTAAGCTCTTGCTTGGTGTGGAGTTTGACATTCTCGCTTGGTGGAAGGTTCACAAGATGAAGTATCCTGTGCTTGCTGAAATGGCAAGAGATCTACTCGCCATGCAAGTTTCATCAATGGCATCCGAAAGTGCTTTTAGCACAAGTGGGAGGATGTTGGAGCCATATCGGAGTTGCTTAACTCATTACATGATAGAATTTCTCATGTGTACTGAGAAATGGATGCATGCTGACATCAAGGTGAGTGAACAAGTCACTAGCAAATACTTGCTGATGTGGAGTTGCGTGATCGACTTCAGAAAGCTCTGTCTATCTCTTCACTTAGTTTCTTTATACTGTCTTATGTAATGTATTTGTTTATGCTAAGCTCCTTTCTTATGCTTTGTTTTTATGTTGCAGAGTTTCAAGCACAAACGCTTGATGATTGAAGCTTCAAGGTCGAAGCATGAAGTGGAAGAAGGCGGGTGAAGGTAGAAGCATGGAGCTTGAAGTTTTCTGCATTTGGTTTTTATTTCTTTGAAGTTTGCATTCTCTTTCTCATTTTGGTTTTAAGCATTTCATTATGGCTTTGTTTGCAATTGCATTCTCTGAGTTGTTAAGTTTGTGACTCTACTATCAATAATAAAGGTGCTTTGGTTTTATATCAGTGTTGCCTTAGGGGTTATGAGAATTTTCAATGCTTTATTTCTGTGTTTTTTACTTACTTGCAGTACAAGTGACGAAATTATTTTGTTCTGTTATGTTTACATTTTCTACAATTAGTACTTTTAAGAACCGAAATACATACCAAAACCCGACCCCAAAATTATTCCGGGTTATACCGGTTCCACGCCAGTCTACCAACCCCGACCCGAACCATATAGTCCCCAAACCGATACCGAACCGATCTTCAGTTTTACCTGAATGGGGCTTGTTTTTGTTAACGAAGAAAACCCGAACCCGATTAGGATGGACCCGACACCTGAATAGTACACCGGTTACCCAGCCCTAGTCTTCACCTAATCACTTTAGATATATTCCTTTTGGGATATAGAAATAATTATACTCAATGATTGATGTAAAAAGCAGAGTAAAAAGGTTGCGGTGTTCAAAATTACCTAGGAAAGGTTGGGGGTTAATTACCAAATAAAGAAAAAAAGATAAGGAAGAGAAAATTTAAGATTCCATATATATGAAACCAACTAAATTAAATCTCTAAGATAAAAAAAGGATTAGTTTTCTGGTCTATGAAATTTTCAATATCAACAGAAAATTTCAGCTATTAGATACTTAAAAACCTCCACATTTTAACACTTCGCAAACTCGTTTCCTATTTGAAAACACCAAAAATGATTTAGACGCATAAATCTTCTTTCGTCATAGAAGGTTTCCATTTGTTTTGGTTGGTATCTCTCACTAGCTCATCTCCTGGCCCACAATATCAATGACCCTATCACTAACCCATCGTCTCATCGTCTCATCGTCTTCGTCTTGTTGTTACTCATCAAAGATGTACTATTGTCATCTCTTCCTATTCACTTCTCAGTCTTCAACAAACCATTACAACTCTGTCATAAAACCTTGTTCCTTAATTTATGAAAGCATGAACCTCTTTTGATTCCCTAAGATATTTTTCTTTATTTATCCCACAGTTTTCTTGCTCCTCAGTGAATATTTAAATTTTATCGTCTCATTGTTTGTAATTTTAAGTTTAATCTGGAATTACATATTCATGATTTTTAAAATTATGTGTATGTGTGTTGATGTTATTGGCACCACTCAAAAGTTCAAAAATATAAACCAAAATAAAAATGCGATAAAATTTATATATGATAATATTTTAATTCATTGAAATCCTATGAAATAATTCTCTCATGGATTTATTTATTAATCTTAAATCATATATCAGTTGATATTTAAATTATAGAGAAATAACAATATATTTTGAGTTTGAGATATTCTCATTGAATTAAAATTATAGATATGCTATTACAGTTTTCACCAATTAAGTTACCAGTTTGTCATGGTAATTTTTTGAACCTAACTTTACAATAATGACTAAAAAGTTTCTATATATGTTAAAGTGACTGCCAGTTTACCAGTCAAATATGTAAATTAGTCAAAACACTCTTTTCATGAATATTAAATATCTAAAAACAATGTACCATCCTTCCATATATTTTCTTTTACCTATATATATTTTGGGGACCCGAATGGTTTCATTTGGACATTTACCAAAAATAAAACACTTAGGAGATTGTAGTTGACCAATGTTAATTACTTTTGTTGTCTTTATATATTTAGTTATAGGATTGGTGGTATGAGATTCCAAAAAAAAAATTGGTAATATGTATCATGAATTATATAATTAATACAAAGCCAATATAAAAACTTATCAATAATATTTTGATTTACAAGATATCATTTTGTATATGTTTATTAAATAATTTAAAAGTGTTTTATAGAGGTTCTCTAGATTAAATTATGTTTTGGATTTACCTATTTCTGCAAGTATTGACACAAGTTTTTAATTTTATGATATGATGTTCCATGAACTCAGGAGATCGTAGTGGACCAGTGCTATTTTTGGTAAATTACAAATTATTTTACAATGAAAGAATGCAATGGAAGGGGGATTTAGACTCTTAGTTTGTAATGATAGAATGTTCGTAAAATAATTTATTTCTTGTTTGTGTATTGAAAACAGACCAATATAACAGTGACTCATCATCAAACAAAGTGCTTTGTGGTTGTATTGTTGAATAGAAACTTATTTGTGGTTGTACTGTTGGATATTGACTAGTTTGTGGTTGTATGGTTTAAGAGTTTGAGTCCATGCTCTAACATTAACCATGTATGCATACATGCATCTTATTTATATGTGGCATATATATATAGCTTATTTTATGAAAATCTATGACCTCTTTACAAAACTTCTATGTCGTGACTTTTTATTTCTATGTTATCCATTTCATTAACCAATATGAGTCGCAATATTTATATCAAATTTTAACGACCTCTTATAAAAAAAGAATGTTTTGGAAAAAAAGATGGCATTTTTATCTAAAATTTACAGATTATATATTATGCACACAACAATTCATTCAATTTATTGAGGTTCTCTAGATTAAATTTTGAGTTACAAGCTATCGTTTTTTATGTTTATTAAATAATTAAAAACATTTATAGAGGTTCTCTAGAATAAATAATGTTTTGGATTTGCCTATTTTGGCAAGTATGGACACAAGTTTTTAATTGTATGTTATGATGTTCCATGAACTCAGAACATCGTAGTTGGCCAATGTTATTCTTGCATGACAACTGCTTATGCAAGTTGACTACTAGATCATCACATCTCCTTTCATTTAGTAATAAATTATTTTTAGTAAAATACAACTTATTTTGCACTGATAGAATGCATGGAGGAGGATTTAGACTATTATTCAGTAATGATAGAATGTTCATAAAATGATTTGTTATTTGTGTATTTAACAACGACCAATATAATAGTGACTCATCAGCAAATAAAATACGTTGTAGTTGTATTGGTGAACAGTAATTGATTTGTGGTTGTACTGTTAAACATTGACTAGTTTGTGGTTGTATGGTTTAGCAGTTTGAGTCCATGCTCTTACATTAACAGTGTGTGCATATATGGGCGTTATATATTAATTATTTTGTGAAAATCTATGACCTCTTTACAAACCTTTTGTGCTTTTTGCTTTATATGTGATCCATTTCATTAACTAATATGAGTCAAAATATTTATATCAAATGCTTTCCGAACTCGTATAGAAAAAAATTATATTGAAAAAAGATTGTATTTATATTTAAAATATACAGAGGTTATATATTATGCATACAATAACTCATTCAATTTTCAAAGTTTAACTACTTTGTCATCGTTCCATTTTGTCTTTAAGAGGACATATATCAGAAACTGACTAAATTAAATCATTAAGATTTTTTTGGTCTAAAAATTATCTACATCATCAGGAAAATTACAGCTAGTAGATACTCAAATCCTCCGCATTTTTACACTTCACCATCTTTTCTCATCTTTGAAAACACAAAAGAGAGTTAACCGTCTAAATATTTGTTGTCATGTAATTTTTCCATTTGTTTCTTTGGTATCTCTCTCTAGCTCACTCATGGCCCACAATATCAGTTTCTTTGGTATCTCTCTCTAGCTCACTCATGGCCCACAATATCAGTTTCTTTGGTATCTCTCTCTAGCTCACTCATGGCCCACAATATCAGTTTCTTTGGTATCTCTCTCTAGCTCACTCATGGCCCACAATATCAGTGAATCACTAACATGCCGAATCATGGTCTTCGTCTTGATGTTATTCATCAAATATGTACTATTGTCATCTCTTCCTATCCACTTATTTAGTCGTCATCAAACCATTACAAACGTATCATAAAACCTTATTCCTTACTTCAAGACGACATGAACCTCTTTCGATTCCCTAAGATCATTTCCTTATTTATCCCACAGTTTTTTTGCTTCGCAGTAACTATTAAAATCTAATTGTCTCATTATATGAGAGTCTAATATTTAGTCAGGAATTAAATATTCAGAATTTTTAAAGGTACGCATGTGTGTTGATTTAAAGGGCACAAATCAAAAGTTCACAAATATAGGCGAAAATAAAAAATGAGATAAGATTTATAAACAATAATTTATCTTTGTTTGAAAATTCATTAGAATCCCATGAAATATGTATCTCATAGATTGGTTTATTAATTTTAAATCATAAACCCGTTGGTTTATTAATTTTAAATCATAAATCCTTGGGTAAATATTCCTCAAAGCTCATACCTCACAGTCACATCCAATATTTCTAAATGGAAACAATCGCTTTGTCATTGCAGATAGCAACTTTGACTAAAGATCATGGAACAGTGCTTGGGAAATGTGGTTTCTCACTGGCGTACATTCTTCTTTTTAGTGAGCGAAGTTGTATTGTGACCAGCCGAGTTAACTTGAGATATCTCCCGAGTTCACAAATCATTACAAGTTTGGTACAAAACTTCATCAACTGAGCTTACTCTTAGGCTGATTAGGAATGGACAGGCTGATGCTGTTTGTTGGATAATTCCAAGCTTGTGGAAATTTAACATATTATTAGATGTTTAATATGTTAAGATAAACACAATAAGAAAACCTAGAAATAAGAAAAGGAAGTTTCTATTTAGGTTAGGTTTGTGTTTTCCATATCCTACATATTAAAGGGAATTGTCTTTCATATAAATATAGGTCTAATGGAGAGGTGTTCCATATGATCTGAGAGAAACATATTGAGTGCTTTAGTTTTGAGTAGTTTCTAAAGTTAATAAGAAAAGTTGTTCTTATAACTCTTTGTGTTTCTAAGAGATTTGACTGTTAGAGGTAAAATAAACTGTTTCTGCTTTTTCAATGAACCTTCTCGAACAAAATGTTATGTTTAGCTAACTGCTAGTTAAATTTTTTAGCTGATTCTTCTGTTTTGTTTTTATATTCTTAATTACCATTTCAAGCGAATCCTTGTGGTTGTGGAGGCAAGTTTACGTGGGAAGAAAACATTTGGACATGCCCAAAATACTAGTGGAGATTGGTGTTTTCTTCAACATCTCCGTGGTTGTCGCCTCCTTGACCAAGTACAACGTGGAGCATGTGGGATATTAAAAGAGAGGAAAATTAGTGGTGTCATCCGCTGCTTCTTCAGTTGCTTATCATTTGGATCTGTTCACAGATAAATTTATAGCCCGGTCATTTTAGAATATAGATTGTGCAATCCATATTTTATGGGTTTACTCTAACCTCATAGAAAATAGCTCCCAGTTATTTTTCCTTTGTTGTTCAATGTCTCTGGTTCATTTATTTTCTAATATTATCACTTCAAGAACATTTGTCTTGATATTTTCTAATATACATCTCATGGTTCCTAATGTAGAGCTTCCTCAGGTGAAGGATCTTGGAAGGTTTTGCAGAGCTTGGCTAAAGAAGCAGGATTTTCGCATTCCACAATTGGTGAGCTCCTTAAAGAAATTTGTTCTTGCTCTAGTTCTTTGCTGGTTCTATTCTTTCGAAAACTAGCTGATTCATGACCCCCTTTTTACCATCCATTTTGTTGCAGGAGCCAGTATTTCAGATGGTGAAAAGTTTTGCACGACATGGAAACTTTGTTACTTGAATGGGCTATGCAAATATTTGAACGGTATAACATAAGTGAAGGAGTTTGTCAGTTTGCCTATGCAGCCCTTGAGCAAGTATTTCATGGAAAGTAGTGAGACTTCAGCAAGTATTTCATGGAAAGTAGTGAGAATGTCCATCTACATGTAACAGCCACCTATTGTAGAGGACGACTGTGGGCAAATGTTTTCAAGTTCACCTTAGATCTGTATCTATTGAATGATGCTTACTGTGCTAGACCCCATGAAACCTTTTTCTCTACAATGTCTGGGATCACGAGAACATTTCACAGCCATCATTCTAATTTTTATAAACAGTGTATTCGTGTGCAATTCCGGCTTGGTGCATATAGTTTTCTGGGACTAAAAATGATCCTTTTTTTTAATTTCAGATCCTCAGTGATGGACATCTGCCTTTCATTGGCTTAACAGAGAAGATAGCTTTTCTGGAAGGTACTCTATGGCAAGCAGAGTTGGTTTGTTTTATCCTATATTTCATTCATTCTTTCTGCGATCTGTAGGCCGGGCGTTCTGAGATAATGATTAAGCCAAATCCATACAAGCTTCTTTATGCTTACTAGATGACAGTGGCGGATCTAGAACTAGTATTAATGGGGGGCACCAAATTCTTTAATAACTAACTCATTTAAAAAAAAAAAATTCATAACCAAAAAAATACCTTACAAATTTATCCTACGAGATTCCATAGTTTGAAATCTTTTCACTACTACTTCATTTGTTACTTTCTCAAACAATTCTTTTTCAACAAAACAAATAACACAATCATTTAAAAACTGATCACTTATCCAGTTCCGCAAGCTAGTCTTTACAATCTTCATCGCTGAAAAACATCTTTCAATTGTAGCAGTGGCAACATGTAAAGTCAAAACTAGTTTCAAAAGCCGATAAACCTGAGGATGTGAAAGATGTTTTTTTGTCTTCACCATCATGTATGCAAGATCTCCAAGATCCTTCAAATTAGAAAATCTTTCATCTTCCCGAATATTCGAATATTGTCAATATAAAGACCTAGTTGATGCTCAAGAGTTATCCGCTTGATATGACCAAAATCCTCAGGATAGAACTGAGACAATATCATTACTTTTAACTGATCAAACTCCTGAAATGAATTAGTGGGGCTCAAGGAAGCGATGCAGCCAAGTAATTATGTGTTTACCTCATCAAAACGGTCATTAAATTCATATCCAATACATTGTAAAAACACTCCACCTTGTAATGATGCAAATTGGTTATATTGCTTCTTTTCCTTGAATTCTTTGAATCAAATTCATCATCCATAACCAGGAACTCAATCTTGTAGTTCTCACAAAAGGTAAAAACTTTATTGATCAAAGATTTTCATCCATCATCTCTGATCTTGTACAATTGTTGCTTGGTGGACTTCACAAGTGACATGGCATTCAGAATGTCTTGATCTTTCCTTTGAAGATCCTTTGACAAGTTATTTGTGATCCCAAGAAGAAGAACAATCAATTGTAAATAGAACACAAAATCAAAGGTGTGGAAGTATTTGAGAAGACCATTAGCTTGGCGTCTTTTGATACCATCACTTCCATCGATTTCAACATACTCAAGCACTTTGATGATAGAAGCAAACAAATCAACCAACCGCAGCAATGTTTTATAATGAGAACCCCAACGAGTTTTACCGGGTCTTTGAAATGAAATCTCTTGGTTTAATCCTTTTCCAGTCTTAATTTCCCCTTTCTTAGTTTTTTTCTCACTTTTTTCCGGTGGTCTTCTCGAACCATATATTTCTTCTTACAAGAAGCTCCAACCACATTTAACAAGACAGCAATCTTATCAAAAAAAAAATCTCCAACATCAAAATGCTTCTGAGCAACTGCAACGACAACTAACTGAAGCTGATGAGCAAAACAATGGACATAATATGCAGAACTGCATTCTCTCAGAATTAGAGCTCTCAACCCATTGAATTCACCCTTCATATTACTCGCTCCATCATAACCTTGTCCTCTTAACTTCTTCATACTCAATCCATATTTAGCAAACAAGAAATCAACAACACTCTTCAGAGATAAAGAAGATGTTTCTTTCACATGAGTCAGACCAAGAAACCTTTCTTTAACTATCCCTTGTGTATCAACAAAGCGAAAAACTATCGCCATTTGCTCTTTATCAGAAACATCTGCAGATTCATCCACCAACAAGCAAAATACACCATGACCAACTTCTTTAATAATAGATTCAATAACTTCTTCCGCAAAGCAATGAACTATATCTGTCTGAATTTTGTGGGACACCATCTGGTTGTTTTTGGGAGCATTCTCTAACACAACTTTACTTACAAGCTCATTTTACTGTGCAGTATATTTCAGAAGCTCCAAAATGTTTCCCTTGTTAACTGAATCCATTGATTCATCATGACCTCGAAACTGGAGTCCTTGTCTTAACAAATACCTACAAGCATCAATTGAAGCATTTAATCTGATCTTGTATTCGTTTTTAGCCGCATCATTCTGCTTATAAAAAGCATGAACAATTGATTGTCCTGGTTTCATCAGATAATCAGCCCTTTTCAATGCACTATTGTGAAAACTATTCACTGCTCCTACATGATCACGTAATCTCTCTGTCTTGTTCCAGTCATCAAAGCCTTTGGTCACAAATGCATCACTTCCACATTTGTTTTCACTGTAATCTCTAAACAAGTAGCAGAACAAACAAAACGCTTTATCCTTTTTCACACTATATTCTAACTAATCGCCATAGAGATCAAACCAAGAGAGATTGAATCGTCTCAGTTTACCTTGAAACAATGTTTTAGGAAATTCATGACCACGTGGTTGACAAGGACCTCTCATAAGATATTTGCGTTTTACCTCGTCTCTTTGATTTGGAAGATACTCAGTTATCCTTTTTCTATCTCCAGGATCAATAGGTAAATTCTCCAAATCATCTTTAGAGTCTCTTTTATTTTTAGAAGGCAAATCATCTTCAGAGTTCTCAGAAGTAGATGCAAATTTTCTTTTAGGCTTGAATTATTTTTCCGTCGAAGTTGTCTCTGAAAGAAAAGTTATCACAATAGTCAATACTAAAGTTTATAAGTTCTCACGATTTCTTAAATCACATAAATCATTCAAATTTTTATGTAGTTTTACGTTTTAGCTTCTCTGTAAAATTTGCTAGACGTAATCTATGTCTGCGGCGTTTAGTTTTTTTTTGGTTTAGGAGAAAAATTAATTAGTAAAACCTAAAAGAAAGAAGACGTGGGTGTTAATTTGGAAAATTTCAGCTTCCATTATTAATTTCTTTTAGTTTTTGATTGGACTTTTAAAACTAAACTTGTTTGTACTTTTATATGGGCTATATGCTTACGATAGTTGTGTCTCGACTTTGATCCGTTGACTAGAAGCTATATATATATAGGTTGATGTTTGCAGTTTTTAAAATGGTTTTTGGTTTTTGATTTTCTAAAATCTATTTTTTTACCAATCAAGATTTTTGAAAAATAAATTCCTTAAAATTTAGGGAAACCAGATTTTGAAATAACTACCTACTTCTTATCAAAAACTAAAAACCACATTTTTTTTGTTTCCTTAAACAATGTACGTGACCTTTTGTTTTTTTTTTAATATTATTTCTATATTTGAGCATTAATATAGTATAATTAAATAAAAATACATTAGTGATAATATAGTACCAAAGCTATTACACTTGAATAATATTTTACTAAAGCTATTACAGTTGAATAATATTTTATCTAATAATGAACCGATAGCCACATTTTTTAATTTAATTTATTAAATTATAAAATAATTTAATAAAAAAATTAAAACTAATTAATTAAAAAAAGAAAATTATTTTTTAAAATTTAGCCAATACAAAAAAATTATGTATAAATTTAGTTGTATTAATGTACCTTTTAATAATTTTAGCTAGATTATGTATAAATATAGTAAAATTACAAAGCAAAGTATATATAACTTATGTTTAAACACAGAATTAAAATTTTAAGTTTATGTTTAAACATAAAATTATATTTATTTTTGCTGTTTTTTTTTAAAAAAAATAAGCTTATGTGTGTTTTGGTAATGATATTATATTTTTTATTTCCAGAATAAATATTTTACTATTGATAATATTTTCATTTCATTATTTTGTAAACAAAAGCCAAAAACTAAAAACTAAAATCTAAAATCACCAATCATGTTTTTCAAAAAACTAAAATCTACTGCAAAATCAAAAACCAAAAACCAAAATTTAAAATCCAAAAACCAAAAACTAAAAACCAAAAACCAAAATCCAAAAACTAGAAGCCAAAAAAACAATCATCACCATAATTTTTTTTTTTTCAAAAGTAGTAGGGGGCACGTGCCCCCGTAGTCAACCGTGTACGACCGCCCCTGCTAGATGAGACGACACAATTGGCGAATGGTGCAAGTCTGAGAATCGAGGCAGCATCCACGGATTATAAACACATGTCCCTAGTTTTGCAAGAGAGGCTTAATGCACTTTCTGATGCTGTAAATGCATTAAGTCTCTTGTTCATCCTGCACTACAAGAAAACAGCGACATACCGAGGGAAAAAATCGTTGGTATGTCGTCGGAATAACGTTATTCCGACGACATACCGAAAGCTCCTCGGAATATACAGAGGGAGAACTTCCTCGGGATATTTCGATGGACTTTCCGATGGTCCAATCCTCGGAAGTTCCGATGAAATGTTCCTCGGAATTTTCATCGGAAATTTCCGAGGAACGGAGCCCTCGGAAAATTCTGAGGAATGAGTCCCTCGGTATATTCCGAGGAAGAAGTCCCTCAGTATATTCTGAGGAAATGTTCCTCGGAAATTTCCGAGGGTTCATTTCCTCGGAATTTCCAAAAAAATTACTTTCTTTAAAAAAAATAAATTTTTTGAAATTTAAATTCGAAAATATAAAATTAAAATTAAAATTGAAAACATATTAGATAATATTCAAAGTTGTACAAATAAAAATAAAACATTCCGAGTTTTTGAAAAAAAAAAAACTACGGGTCTTGCACGTCCGGGAACACCTCGTTCGGGTACATCCTCTGCATCATCTCCATCATTTGCTGGTTCAGCCTCCTCTGTGCCTCATAGCCTGCCTGTTGAGCCGCCATCTGGGTTTCCAACAAAGATATGTGATCATCCTTGTCCTTCAACTGAGCCGTAAGTACTTCTGGATCAACAAAGGGCGGTGGTGCAGAAGAAGGAGGAACCGACCGGGTGCGACGACCCAAACAGACCAAACGTCCCTTCTTCTTTGGAACCGACTGAAATTGAAAATAACCAAATTTAAATCAAGAAATAAATGAATTGAGCAGGAGCGGGTGCAGCAGCAGGAGCGAAAGGAGCAGGAGCGGGTGCAGCAGAGGGAGATGCATGGTATGAGCTGTAGGGCGAAGGAGAATCGTGAAAATGGCTGGAATACTGAGACTGGCTCCCCGTACCACCACGAGCACGACGCTGTAGAAGCCGGGTCTGATAATCATGAGACCTGTAAATTAAAAAAATTATATTTAATAAATATAGAAATTTTTAATTTTTTTTTTTAAATCCCTAATAATAGTTTTTAATCACAAAAAAAGTTTTATAGATATTAAAAATGTTTAATAAATATATAAAAATAGTTGTAATAAACAAAAAATAGTTTTAATAAATAAAAAAAAGTTTAATAATTACAAAAAATAGTTTTAATAATATTAAAAATGTTTA
>NC_027755.1:7969599-7970154 GCF_000695525.1 Brassica oleracea var. oleracea
GATAGGGTCCTTACATGATTTGTGTAGGTTTAGAGAGGATTCGCCGGAGAGGAAGAAGAGAGAGAAGGGGGAGATCGCCGAAGAGGAGGGAGAGGAGCCGGAGAGGAAGAAGAGATAAATGGGGAAGAAGAAGTGTTTCGTCGTTATAAAACCTAGGGTCCGACGGATAGTTTCCGTCGGAATTTCCTCGGTTTTTTAATTTCAATTTTCGCGAAATATTTCGCCGCTGGTTTGTCCGGTTAAATGAAAATATTCCGAGGAAATTCCGACGGATACTTAAATATCCATCGGGATTTCCTCGGAAATTTCATTAATTCGAGGAAAAAGAACCAAATTTTGTAACTTCGTGTAAACCCACTCAAATATAGATAAGTCCAAACATCCCACTCTTTAATAACCTTTCTATTTTTACAATTAGAGCAAGGACATCTTAACATACCTGTTTTTGCTTCCGGTTGTCGGGGAACTAACCCCATGAATTCGGTTATACCTCGTTGGTATTCTTCCGTAAGCAATCTCGTGTTCGGATCCAAATGAGGTCGATCGATCCAATAG
>NC_027755.1:7970223-7988778 GCF_000695525.1 Brassica oleracea var. oleracea
AGAGGACTGCTTGTATTTATAGTTTAAATCCTGCCGACAGACCGAGATAATTCCGACGGAATTCCGACGCCAACGGCTAAGTTCGTCGGAATTTCCTCGGAATTTTTAAAATCCCCCAACGGCTCTCCAACGGCTATAATATATCCTCGGAATTCATCGGTTTTTTCGGAGGAATACATTTTTCCTCGGTATTCCATAAGAATATTCCGACGGATTGATATTTCCTCGGAATTCCGTCGGTATATTCCGAGGAAATTCCGAGGAAACCTAATTTTGTGTTTCGTCGAAATATCCTCGGAAATTCCTCGGGATATTCCGAGGATTTCATTTTCCGTCGGAATGTCCGTCAGAATACTGCTGTTTTCTTGTAGTGCTGGGTATGTTTGGATTGATCCACTACCTGAAGAATCGATGTGTTATCCAGGGAAAAAGGCTAAACGAGCAGAAGAACAACAATGTTAGTCTTCAATCCCTAAATCCTGGAGCATCTTTCTGTTATTCTGTTTTATTATCACATTGATAGCGACATTTTGAATTACATTTACTGTTTTGAGATTATATTATAATATAAAGTCATATTATATTGAAGAAGAGAATTTTTGAAAATTATATATTCTATGAGTAGTTTATTTAAGATTTTATATCTACATTTTATATAACTTTCTCTTAGACCTGGATATTTAATATGGAGCAAGGACCAAACCGAAACCGACTCAAAACATAAGTTCGATTTGGGTCCAGGTTCAGAGAAAATTACCTAATAGGTATTTTTTTGGACCCGCAGGTCTTTGTTTGATTTTGGATCCTACCCGAGACCTAGTCGAAAATATTTTGTGTATATTAAGTATATTAGGGTATTCGAATATGTTTCTGGTATTACATATATGTTTTAAGTTTTTAGTTTGGATTTACAATAGTTTTGAGTTTCAGGTAAAATTTGAATTTTTTTCAAAAAAAATTGGGTAGTCGGATAAAATTTTGGGTATTTTTTGGTTTATCGGGTCAGATTTCAAATAAATTTTAGATTTTTAGGTATTTAAATATTTTAAATTTTTTTGCAGTTTAAATATTTTTCATGTTTTGGGTATTTTTCATATTTTCAGATAATTCGAATCTTTCTGAATCCTAAATACCCGAAATGATATGTCTAGATCTGATATACTTACCATTTAGTCTGTGGAAATATTTGAAATACATACTGCAAAATTTTATTTATATATATAGGTTATAACCCGTTCTATGACATGATATTGTAAAAATTATAACCAAAGAAAAAAAAACACTTCAGCATCATGGTTAGACATGGAACTATAAACCGAGAACCAACAATGAATCAAAACCGAAGCAAAAAAACTCAAAACTAAATTGATATTCACAAATAACTAAGTGGTTCCTATATATTTAAAACCGAAAAATCAAAATCGAACCTTTAGAAAATATATTATTTTTTTGATAAATATAGATTTCAAATATGGTGGTTCTTATGATTGAAGAGATATACAATTTTTAAAAATGTGATTTTTTTTCAAAATATAGTGGTTTCCATATATCTGTTGAAAATTTTAATATTAATATAATTATGTAAAGTATTCAAAATTTTATGACAATGTAATTTTAGATAATAATTTTTCGATCATAAAGATATTTAACAAAACTGTGAAATTGTTTTTAGAACTCATTTCTGAAACATCTAAAGAAAGAAACCGTAGTACTTTTCTATTCAAAGATACACTTAATCATATATAACATGAATATGTTTACATGTCACGTAATTGCAATAGGAGGTGGACCTGAGTGGTTATAATATTTCATGTATAACTATTACATAATTAAGAATATTATAATATTTTATAGCTTTCATGTGAATATTAAATATTTTAGATGCATCACCACTTTGTAGTGCAATTGTAATGCAGTTATATAATATTCTTAATTGCGGTATTAATTTTTTTGTTTTATAAATTTATATTTGTTTTCCGTTTTAAGTGTTCTTTATTTTTTTTTATTAATTTACATTGCAGATGTATCATTTATTTGTCAAAATCTATTTATTAGTTATTCTTTTATTGTTTCCATATTTAAAAGTGTGATTTATTACGTGTATTTGAGTTATGGTAACTGAATATATTTGATGAAAAATTGATTACAAATCGATTTTTTTTTATATTTCTGAAAGACCATAATTTTTTTTTTAAATGCTATCTATGTTTCCAAACAAATCTCAAATGTACTTCAATTTTAATAATATAGATGACCAGCCCAAAGGGGATCAGAGTTGCATTGATCTCGATAAACTCCAAAACGAGTTTGTTTTCACTACAGCAAAATATATGCTTTCTCTGAAAAATTCCAGGTGGACATATTCAGGTAAACTCTTATGCGGGCAGAATATATGCTTTCTCTCCTATTTTCCTTCATGGTATGTTTTGAGTTTGCAGTATGCGGGCAGTTAGAACTTTGAATAACCGTTGCTTTAGAACTAGTTAAATGGCTCTGCGGTTGTAATTGACAGAAATTTAAGAGCTCGATCTGCTGTCATCCGTTAAAAGATTAAATATTAATAGTCTCCTTTATTTATGCGATAGCTTTGTGCATTATTGATTTAGCCGCTGGATGTTGGGATTTATTAAATCCATGTACAGCTCTATATTATCCGATTAGTACGATATTGTTCATTTTGGGCCTAATTGGCTGGTCCGAATGGATTTACCTTTGGTCTCATTCCCGAAAGATCTCGTACTAATTAGAGTTGGACATCTCTTTATATATTAGACACTCCTTGTCTAATTCTCCTATGTGGGACTTAGTTTGATATCTCACATTCTCCCCCTCAAACTAAGGACCATATTTATCTCGTGTCCCACAACTGACTTTCAGGATCTTCTGACTTGATCTCTGCCACATACCTCCCAATCCTAACTCTATGGGTCTCGTTCCTACTTGAAGGGTATTTTGGTCTTCTTGCAGATTTCTCGTCAACATGGCTCTGATACCAATTGTTGGGATTTATTAAATCCATGTCCAACTCTATATTATCCGATTAGTACGATATTATCCACTTTGAGCCTAATTGGCTTGCCCGCATGGATTTACTATTGTGCTCATTCCCAAAAGGCCTCGTACTAATTAGAGTTGGACATCTCTTTATATATTAGACACTCCTTGTCTAATTCTCCAATGTGTGACTTAGTTTGATATCTCACACTGGATGGACCAGCCTGCTTAGGTGGTATAACTGTGTCTAAGCAACTTCCTAAGGCATGATTTCAGAAGGGTTTTATAGAAACTGCTGACTGGTTCTATAAATATGCATTGTTTTTCTAACTCCAGACTCGAAAAGCACCATCGGACCTGGTTGACCTTCTTGTCCAGGCAGAATTGTATGACATGGCATTCATTGTTGTTTTAAAATTTTGGAGAGACTCGGCTTTGGAAAGGTAGAATTTCTTATTTCTGAAGTCACACTCCTTGAGAATTACGTAAGATTAAGAATGACTGCTTGTTTTCAGGGAGCTAGAAAAGATATTTGAGAATATGGCAATCAAATGTTTCCTTCCTAAAGGAACGCCGTGGACATCGTGAGTGACTGTACCTTAGCTGCTTGGTCTTTCATTAGTTACTTGTTGACGTCAGGCCCGGCTCAAAAACGTTAGTGGGCCAAGTGCTATAATAAAAATGACACTTTGGAAATTAGACTCTTAATTCACAAAAAAATTCAAAACTCAAAGCCCTAAAATAACAAAGAAATCTTAATAAAAATGGTGGGACCATGTGCATTTGCACTCTCAGCACTCCCTTAAAGCCGGCACTGGTTGATGTACCTGGTTATCCAAAATAACATGTATCTTACTTGAAATGATCGCATGCCTAATCTTATGTTAAACATCCAAGGAGGATGAAGTCACTCATTCGCCTGATAGAAACCCTGCTGTTCAAGGCTCAAAGTTGGCTGGTGACTGGGAAATTCTTGTGGTTTATCTTGTGAGTAATTAACTTATGAATTCTTGATTGGAATTTAGTTTTAGTTTCAGTTGTTAGCTAATTATTTACTATTTTAGGAGCATTGAAAGTTTTGTCATGCCATCATGAGAAGTATTAATCTAGAAAGTATGCCTTAGTTGCTCCGATTATAGGCATCTCTTTCTATTAACAGTAGTTTGGCCTCTGAAATCAGACAAGTATCCCTTCATTTCATTATTTCCCTCCACTAGGAGTGTAATTGGTTCGCTCAAGTGTGCCTGAATTTTCTTATTGGTGCGTAGGGGTATATAAAGTTTAATCATTGTTTGGTTTGGGAAATAATTTGAGTACCCGATATGTATAAATGCAGAAGAGGTACAAAGACATACACGCTAGACTACCAGTTACTGTTGCTTCAACCCTTCTTCAGGCGGATTCTTGTATAGAAATGCCTCTCTGGCTGGTTCAGATGTTTAAGGTAACCTCTTGTTAACATCTTGGGATATTTGAGTAGATTAACTTTTGGGAAGTTTACTCAAACATTATACATATTAGGACATATTACAAGAATCATACAAAACTTTTTTTATTACTGCCTTTTATTTAATACCCAACGTGTACTTTTATTATGTTGAGAGAAAAATGTATTTATAAGAATGTCATTATTTTTAATGCCACGTAAGCAAAAAACCGGTGCCACGTAGGACTGCGCTGACTGTAGAGACGTGAAAATCACCAGAGTGTTCAACCGAAACAATGCTGAGCAAGTCGGAGTGTTTGGCGGGAGTCATTCAAAGAAGGAGAATGATGTGGCAAATGAAGACTTATCAATTGTGAGGATATACATCAAATCGAGAGATTCTAGGAGTAGAATTGAAGATTCGAGATGATCTCTAACAAGAAGATCAGATCATCTATTGAAGTTAAATAGGTGATGCTGGGCGCAAAAGTGTGTTGCGCTTTTGGAAGGATTAGAAAGTGTGTGAGAGAGAGAGGATTACGAGTTTGTTCGTGAGTGTTTAGAAACTGGCCAGTGTTGATTCACGTGTCGTGAAGTCAAGTAAACCTGATTAAACAGATTGGTTGTAATTTGTTTAAAGAGTTTCTAATAAGAGTATTGTTTTGCAATTCATTCAAGCTTTACAATTGAATATATGTGCTCAGGGTTTTTCATTTGGTATCAGAGCAGGAACCTATCTAGATTCATTGATCTACAACAGGTAGAGATCCTGAGGTGAGCATGGATTCGTCAAAGGAGCTTGTGGCTGTGCAAAGAACGTTTATGCTTGATGTAAACAATTTTGGACATTGGAAAGTTCGAATGAAACAAAAACTCAAAGGTATTGAAGAAGATGTGTGGAATGCGGTCGAGTCAGGATGGACAGAGCCATGTGTCAAAATGGAGGATCGAGAGTATGCTCCAAAACCTAAGGAGCAGTGGACGGAAACTGATAAGCTAGCATCTAAGCACAACTCCAAAGCCATCTCTGAAATCTTCAATGCAATTACTGCAGAACAGTTCAAAATTGTTCAAGGATGCTCCTCAACAAAGGACGCATGGGAAACTCTCGTAGACTATTATGAGGGAACCTCAACTATCAAAACAACAAGACTTGATCATCTAGCTGCTCAATTCGAAAATCTAAGGATGTCTAAAGATGAGTCGATAACAGTTTTCAGTTCCAAACTAATGGCAATAGCTCACGGAGCTACAGTGCTTGGAAAGGAGTACAAGGATAAGAAATTGGTCAATAAAATGATTCGTTGTCTTCCAGAAAAATTTGCAAACTACAAACCCTTGCTGAAGGTTGGAATGAACACTGATGATATGAAATTCTCACAACTTGTGGGGATACTTAAAGCCGAAGAGATGGAATCTGGTGGTGAACAAGATAAAAAGGGTAAAGGGATCGCTTTCTCTGCTGAGAAGGAGGAAGATAAGATACAAGTACTTCATGATACACTAAATCAGAAACTGGAAGACAGTATGGGACTGATTGCTCGAAACTTCAAAAAGGCTCTAAGAAGGGTTGAAAAAGGTCAGGGAAGAAGTCAAGGTTTTGAACAGACGAATGACTCAAACCAAGAGTGGCGACGTGACAAGGAACGAAGTGGTTATAGAACTGGTAGAAGTGATGGGAATCAGTTCAACAGGAAACGTGATCTGAAATGTCATGAATGTGAAGGGTATGGTCACATCAGATCTGAATGTCCTCTTGCCAAATGCAAAGAACTCAAATGCGGGGAGTGTAAAGGTTTTGGTCACACTAAAGCTGAGTGTCCAAACGTACTTAAAAGAGGAGAAAAATCTTTTTTAAGTTTCGGTGATACTGAATCTGAGAATGAAGACGATGATGAACATATGATGAATCTAGTTGCATTGGTGAGTGAACAAGCAGATAGTAAGTCATCTGCGGAATCAGATTCAGATGATGACGGAGAAATTGATCCATCAGTCGAGTATCGAAAGCTATATGACAATTGGGTGGTGTTGAGCAATGAAAATCTGAAACTGTTGAAAGACAGAGCGTTGTTAGAAGCTCAGATTAACATACTTGAGATGGAGAAACTCACGGAGATTGTTGCAAAAAAGTGTTCTACTGGTAAAGCGATACTGATTGAGGACACCATAGAACAAAAGAGGATCAGTGAACTAGACTGGCTGAACTTTTGAATCAGGAGGAAGAGAAGAACATGAGTCTGGAAGTCAGTTTGAGTGACAATTATAAGAGAATAAGAATGCTGAATACTTGAACGAAAGAGCTTGATAAAATCCTAAACATGGGACAATCTCCCAATGTGAGCATGGGACTTGGTTACTGTGGTGGAGAGATGAGGAAGAATCAGACGTCTTTTGCTACAACTTCTGGAACTACCATCTTTGTCCGTCCAGAATGAAAATCAACTGAAGCTCCCGTGAAAGAACAGAACAGTTCAAACATTCAGATGGTGAAGAGTAAGAGTCCAGTGAAGAAATCCGTGACACTCAAAAGAAGCTGCAATTCTTGTGGACACCAAGGTCATATTGCTAGATATTGCTATGAACGGATGAACAATATTAAGAAGGCTTGGAAAAGTGGGTTGATCTACCCGGAATCAAAATTCTACGGTTATGTTTGGGTCCCTAAGTCAGTTCTGTATGCAAGGCAAATGGAGGATGAGTATGATGATGAATTTGATGTCATTTGCAACATAGCTCAAATTGGAAGTGTGAAAACCGATCCATTTGAAGAAATAGCTGAAACATGCATTGATGAGGAACCTCAGTTAGTGTGTAATCTGTCACAGATTGAATTGGAGGACAACCCCATTAACGATGCAAATAGTTTGGTTGCCTACATGTCTTCTGAAGTGTCTAAACAAGTTCCTTGGTATTTTCACAGTGGTTGCTCAAGACATATGACTGGAGAACAACAAATCGTGACATCCTACAATGAAACAAGTGGAGGCAAAGTGACTTTTGGAGATGGAGGAAAGGGAAAAATCAGAGGAGTTGGCAACATTGATGATCCAGATCAGCTATCGTTGATAAATGTTTACTATGTTGAAGGGTTAAAGGCTAATCTTATTAGTGTCAGTCAGCTATGCGATGAAGGACTTAGGGTTGTCTTCACCAAGACAGAATGTCAAGCAATTGACGTCAAGGGAAATATTGTACTTGAAGGTATACGATCTGCGAACAATTGCTATATGTGGAAGCCATTGGAGGTATGCTTGTCTGCATCAGAATCTCAACTTGATCTGTGGCATAAGCGCATTGGACATATGAATGTTAACGGTATGCAGAGAATTGTCAAAGCTAATGTAGTGAGGGGAGTGCCTAAACTTGAAGAATCATCAGGGACAGTCTGCAAGGCATGTTGTTAAGGCAAACAGATAAAGGTACAACACAAACAAGTGAAAGAGATTACATCCAAACGTGTGCTAGAATTGATACACATGGATCTTATGGGGCCGATTCAGACAGAGAGTATTGGTGGTCGAAGATACATATTTGTGCTGGTAGATGATTTCTCTCGTTTCACATGGGTCAGTTTCTTGAGGGAAAAATCAGAAACGTTGCAAAGTTTCAAGATACTGGCTTTACAACTGACCAATGAGAAAGGCAAGATTGCACAAATCCGAAGCGATCATGGAGGCAAATTTCAAAATGCTGCATTTGAAAGGTTCTGCCAGGAACAAGGAATCAGGCGTTAGGTTTCAGCACCTAGAACTCCTCAACAGAATGGCATTGTTGAGAAGAAGAACCGAACTCTGCAGGAAATGGCTAGAGCAATGATGCATTACAATCAAGTTCCTACCAGGTTTTGGGTAGAAGCTATAAGTACAGCATGTTACATTATCAACAGAGTCTATGTTAAACCGGGAACAAAAACGACTCCATATGAGATCTGGAGACGGAAGACACCGAACTTGAGTCACTTTCATATTTTTGGCTGCACATACTACATACTCAACGACAGAGAGAACCTGGGCAAGTTAGATTCAAGAAGCGATGAAGGAATCTTTCTGGGTTACTCTACTCATAGCATGGCATTTAGAGTCTACAACAAAACCACGAAGATGGTTTCTGATGCAGTAAATGTTGTCTTTGATGACCGAAGTGGGTGCAGTTTGCAAGAGATAAATCAAGATGAGAACTTAACTCATGATCGAAATAAGGAAGTGCTCAACATGGACAATGCCCCTCAGACAAGCATAGTTGAACCAGACAAATTACAAGTTCACATAAATCACTCAGCAGAGGATGTGATCGGAGAATTGGATGCTGAAAGAGTTACAAGGAAGTTACAAATTATCTTTAAAGAAATGGTTAAACTTGCTTGCTTCATTTCACTCACTGAGCCTAAAGATGTATTTGATGCATTGGAGGATGAATTCTGGACAGATTCATGTCATGAAGAGCTTGATCAGTTTACTAGACATGATGTGTGGGAGTTAATGCCTAAGCCATTTGGTGTGAATGTAATTGGTACTAAATGGATTTTCAAGAAAAAAATAGATGAAGATGGGAATGTTGTGAGAAACAAATCCAGACTGGTTGCGCAAGGATGCCAGATAGAAGGAGTGGACTTTGATGAAACGTTTGCACTAGTGGCACACTTGGAGTCTATACGGCTTCTTCTTGGAATCGCTTGTAAACTCAACATCAGATTGTACCAGATGGATGTCAAAAGTGCTTTTCTGAATGGTCTACTTCAAGAAGAGGTGTACGTTGCCCAACCTAAAGGCTTTGAAGATCCAAAGTATCCAAATCATGTGTACAAGCTGAAGAGAGCGTTGTATGGATTGAAACAAGCTCCTAGAGCTTGGTATGAGCGGCTCACACACTACTTACTCAAGTCTGGGTTTAAGCGTGGAAGTGTAGACAGAACCTTGTTCATCCTTGAGAAAGAAAAAGAAATGCTTGTGATGCAAATCTATGTTGATGACATAATTTTTGGAGGAACCAAGGAGCATCTGGTAAAAGAGTTTGTTCAAACCATGAATTTGAGATGAGTATGGTTGGAGAACTAAACTACTTCCTGGGTCTTCAAATAAAACAAATGGATGAAGGAATTTTTGTTACACAGAGCACTTACGCTAAAAATCTTGTGACAAGATTTGACATGCACCTGTCCAAGGAATCAAAAACCCCTATGAGCACGACATGTAAATTGTGCAAGGACGACAATGGTGTGAAAGTAGATGAAAAGCTATATCGTGCAATGATTGGAAGTTTATTGTACTTGACGGCCAGTCGACCTGATATTTGTTACAGTGTTGGTGTGTGTGCTCGGTATCAAGCCAGCCCTCGGGTGTCACATATGAACGCTCTCAAGCGAATCATCAAATATGTGAAGGGAACGGTAAGTCTGGGGTTGTTATACACCAAAGACACTAACACAAGTCTGGCTGGTTTTTGTGATGCAGATTGGACAGGAAGCTTAGATGACAGAAGAAGCACATCAGGAGAATACTTCTTCCTTGGGAACAACATGGTATCTTGGCATAGCAAAAAGAAAAATTGTGTGTCACTATCAACAGCAGAGGCTCAGTACATTGCCCTTGGAAGTTGCTGCACACAAATCTTGTGGATGAAGCACATGCTGGCTGATTACGGTATGGACTTTAACCCGTTGTTAGTTCATTGTGATAACCAGAGTGCAATAAATATCTCAAAAAATCCAGTAATGCTTTCGAAAACAAAACACATTGCCATTAGATATCACTTTGTTAGGGACTTGGTTGAGGCGAAGATAGTGGTCATAGAATATGTTCCAACATCAAGACAATTAGCTGATATATTTACTAAGGCTCTTGACCTGAACACATTTTTAAACTTAAGAAAATCAATTGGCATCTGTGAAGCATGATCGGCTCTGGCCATGAGAGGTGACACATATGTATATATTGAGAAGATAGATCTGTATGAGATAAAAAAAAAAATTTTAAACCCCATGTTGACAAATCGTGTGTAAAGAGGGCTACTTATCATGCACTAGAAAGTATAGATTACTTTGGGAGTTTAAACTGTGAGACAGAATTGATAGTCAGCTTGGATATGGATGCAACCACATTTGTAGCTAAGTATGATATCTATGAATGTTCAAATATGAAAGACACTCAGATCGGATCTGGACGCTAAAACGTTTACATCTGAGTCTGATCAATGGCTGGATTTGTAAATAGAAACTAAGATGTGAGCAGAAAATGACTTTTCCAGCAAAATAAAATAAATAAATTAAAAAAAAGTTTTTGATGCATGAAATAAATAAAAGAAAATGCTCGAAAGTCACCCAGGGAGATGGACACTCTCTTTGGTCTTGGGTATTACCCTACTTAAGCCTAAAGAAGATCACTGTTCGGACTGGGAATTGCTCATTAAGCTTATACTATTTTATCACGGTTAGAAGTAATAGCTTCATGTGTATGATGATGTGAAGACTAGTGCACATTGATCAAAGTGATGAAAGCTGGTCCTCCAGCCATTGCGGCGAGCCAATGGGTTGACTATTTCATTGACTGCTATGTTATCTTAGACGGATCTTCTCTTGATATGGTACATGGTTGTCACACCCTCCTCTGGCCAACACAAGTCAAGGTTGTAAATATTCGGGAAAAGTTTTTAAAAGGTATTGTTAACTGGACATGTTCTTGTCTCGCTTAGAATTCCCTCACTAAGTCATGAGGACATAAATATTTGGCTTGTTCTGTGTTTCAATGTTTTCGGTAACTGAGGAGCACTAAATCGCAATTGGGATAAAATTGGGTCATTTGAGCCGCTAATGTGCATGTGTGGGAAAGTGTGTTTGTGAATGTTTTTTTTAGGGTTAAACCGAGTTGGTGGAGCTATAAAAGCCGTTCTTAGCTTATATCTCTTCACAAAAGGAAACATCCTCTCTCTCTTGAAGAAACATGAGTGACAATCAAAGACTAAGAACTCGGCGACAAGTGCTCTCAGCCATGGTGAAGAAGTTGGCAAGGAACCCTACAAAACCATCCCCAGAGAAACTTCACCATTCCGGAGTGGTTGATCTTTGTGAATCATCTCAACCGTCATCCTCAAGGTCAAAATCTCTCCGAAATAAGAAGACAGCCTCAATCGATGAAATCTTTCCAGATCCTCTACCGAATTCAACGGAGGAAGATCGCGACGCTGAGGTGGTAGCTGATAGCGAGGATGAAGAGCAACGGTCACAAGACGACATGCAAGACCAACTTGAAGCTGATGGTGAAGACGAGGCTCAACAAGATGAGGAAAATTGTCCAGATCCAATGGAAACGCTTGGAGAACTTGATTTCGTCTATGAAGAGTTGGAGCTACAAGTGGATACTCACAGGGCGCGACATCAGGCGCGCATGGCTGCAACACCAACATTGAGAAAGCCGCTGCGACGTCCTTTTGATGCAACTTTCTACTCATGAGCTGCGAATTAGAGGTATCAACACTTGATCACCCGAACCATTTTGAACCAAAAGTTTCTACCTTTTGATGCACCAAAATTGGTAGATGCAAGAAAAATCATTAAAAAGTCTCAGCTGATGTATATGGTGTTAGATGTGCCGAGCTATACTCTAGATATTGTGTATGAGTTCTATGTGAATCTTGCGAACATGATTAAGCGTGATGGCACTCCCTGGGTGTTTGTGAGGAAGCATATGTATGAGTTCTCTCCGGGCATAATCAACAGTATCTTCAAAACCCCATGTCAAGAAGCTGACTTTCCTCGCATGCTGTGGACTACGGAAAATCTGGATGATGCTGTGAGCACTATCACTGGTGGTAAAAAAGATTGGATGGGGAAACTTGAGCATGTTGGACGTGACACCCTCGATGAACATTATGTGTCTTCCATTGGATGCCTACGGTGAATCGATCAACTTTGACAATAGATCGGTTAAAGTTCATTCACATGCTCACTGAAGGGAGACCCTTTGAATTTGGAGTCATGGTGTTCGGTCAGATTTATGAGCTCTAACAACAAGCAATCTCTGGAAAGGCAAATAAGCTGTTCTTTCCCAACCTCATCCAACATGTGCTTGAGATGCAACATCCAATACCCGTTCGTGGCGTCGACGCCGATCCCGTAGCTCTAGTTAAGATGGTTTTGGACTTGAAGCAAGGGTTGCCTAATAAACCAGCTGGAACCGGTTCAGCTAAGTATTCTCTCAACAAAGACATGGGTCGCTATCATCGTCTCTTGGACACAATCGTCGACAGGGCAACAAGTAAGTGTTTTCATTCTCTATCAATACTATTGTTTTGAATGATATATTAGTTGGTTTTTTGAGTGACTATGCCAGCAAGCAGGGGGAGTGTATGGTGATCTATCTACTCTAGGTGATAGTAGCAGTAATGACGAAGCATGCGAAGCATGTGCTGAAGACCATGACAGTCTCAGTGATGAGTTCTAGGATGGATATGTTTAGGGGGAGACTAGGCATAGTCTATTACCTAGCGTGTTTTCTATTTTTTAGATGTTTAAGACTGCACATGTATCTAGGGGGAGATTGTTTTTGTTTTGGGTATGTATTCAGTATGGTGCTTAGACGCTTTCGGCTTGTATTAAAACGATCTTTGGATTTAATGCTATGTGGTTATGTGACTTATGATTACTAATGTGTGTGAAAGGATTGGAAGTAGTTTACATTGCTGTCGCAGGTGCTTAATGATGATGATAAACACTCAAAAAGGGGGAGATTGTAGAGACGTGAAAATCACCAAAGTGTTCAACCAAAACAATGCTGAGCAAGTCGGAGTGTTTGGCGGGAGTCTTTCAAAGAAGGAGAATGACGTGGCAAATGAAGACTTATCAATTGTGAGGATATACATCAAATCGAGAGATTCTAGGAGTAGAGTTGAAGATTTGAGATTATTTCAAGAAGATCAGATCATCTATTGAAGTTAAATAGGTGATGCTGGGCGCAAAAGCATGTTGTGCTTTTGGAAGGATTAGAAAGTGTGTGAGAGGGAGGATTACGAGTTTGTTCGTGAGTGTTTAGAAACAGGTCAGTGTTGATTCACGTGTCGTGAAGTCAAGTAAGCCTGATTAAACAGATTGGTTGTAATTTGTTTAAAGAGTTTCTAAAAAAGAGTATTGTTTTGCAATTCATTCAAGCTTTACAATTGAATATTTGTGCTCAAGGTTTTTCACTGACATGTATTAATGAACTCAGCCGTAAAGCGCTACAAACTTCGTTACGGCTGAGTTATGGTTACGTTGTGGTTGAGTTAAACAAAGCGGCTGACTTGTGATAAATTGGCTGACTTACGAACAGAAGTCAGCCGTTAGTGATGGCTGATTTACAGATTTCAGGCTGATTTATGGGATAACGGCTTACTTATATATCGGCGGGATGATTTCTCAAAAATTTGGCTGAGTTATAGTTAAGACATGGCAGATTTATGTTTCGCCATCTGATTTAATGATCATCATCTAGCTGAGTTACTAAATTTACGGCTGAGTTATATTTAATCAGCCGTACAGTAAACTCAGCTTAATTACAACTGACTTATCAGCGAAAGATTAATTAATAGAATCTCATTCATTTGACGGCTGATTTATTTGATGATACATATGACTTATGATTTTCATCCTAATTACGGCTGATTTTGATGGCTGATTTATTTAGGCTGAGTTATCTGTTCGTTTGGTGGCTAGCTTACCTATATTCCAAGTCATCATCCATGTCATCAGCTTTTATTTGACATGTCATTACTAATGTTACAACAGTAAAATAAGGGTCTATGCTATTCTTTATTCTTCATCTTCTTTATCTATCTTCTTTCATCTTATTCTTCATCTTTCTCTGAGATCTTATGGATCTGGTAATTTTTTTTCCGCAACTGGGTCTAAAAAAACATAGATTTTAAAAAATTAAAAATCTGAGACAGATCTACAGTAGTCGTCGTCGTTTTCGTTGATGATCGGTTAAAGAAGAAGCTTCCTCTCCTCCAATGTCATGTATGGTGGTCCGACATCCTGTTGCTCCCTCTCTCTTCGGATTCGTCGTCTGGCAGAAGAAGAAAGACACAAAGAGAGAGATGAAGAAGCTTAGTCCCGAAAATTGTAAGAAAAGGAGAGAGTTGGACAAAAAAAAGTAAGAAAAGGAGAGAAGAAGAAAAAGATGATGAATTTGAAAGCTGATTTTATATGTTTGATGACTCAAATGGTGCGTCATCTGAATATGATAACTTTAGTTCATACAGTGAGTCTCCAACACATACGTTATGGCTGAATTATGCATACGTTACGGCTGAGATATGCATACGTTACAGCTGACTTATACCATTCATATACGTTACGGCTAAGTTATGCATAATTTACGACTGAGTTATGCAAACGTTACGGCTGAGTTATAATCAAATTATGGTTGAGTTATGCATATGTTATGGCTGAGTTATGGTTACTCTATAGTTTAGGTGTTTGAGGTCAAATTTAGGAAAATATTAAAGTTTTAATATTGTGTTCAGAGTTGAAGAAATAGTTTTGTTCCCGACCAAAATACAAAACATCGCGAAACAAATTACACTTGACGGCTGACTTATAGGAACATTACGGCTTGCTTATACCATTCAGATATGTTACGGCTGAGTTATGCATACTTTACGGCAGAGTTATGCATACGTTACGGCTGAGTTATAATAAAATTATGGTTGAGTTATGCATATGTTATGGCTAAGTTATGGTTACTCTATAGTTTAGGGTTTGAGGTTCAAATTTAAGAAATGATTTAAAGTTTAATATTGTGTTCAAAGTTGAAGGAATGATTTTGTTCCCGCCCAAAATACGAAACGTCGCGAAACAAATTACACTTGACGACTGACTTATAGGAACGTTACGGCTGACTTATACCATTCAGATACGTTACAGCTGAGTTATGCATATTTTACGGTTGAGTTATGCATACGTTACGGCTGAGTTATAATCAAATTATGGTTGAGTTATGCCTACGTTATGGCTGAGTTATGGTTACTCTATAGTTTAGGTTTTGAGGTTCAAATTTAAGAAAAGATTAAAGTTTTAATATTGTGTTCAGAGTTGATGGAAAGATTTTGTCAAAATACGAAACGTCGCGAAACAAATTACACTTGACAGCTGACTTATAGGAAAGTTACGACTGACTTATGCATACCTTACGGCTGAGTTATTCATACATTACGGCTGAGTTAAAATCAAATTAGGGTTGAGTTATGCATACGTTATGGCAGAGTTATGGTTACAATACGGCTTCGTTATAACCAAGTCCACCAAAAAAGCTTCTAGCAGGCTCAAGATTCATTATCCAAACTTAAATTGATTTAGAAGCCAAAAGAGAAACTAAAAAGATGAGTCTATAGATTAGGAATCAAGAGACAAATCAGTCGCATAAACAGTATAGATCTAAATACTCAAAAATCGGAGACAGATCTATTGCAGTGGTTGTCGTCTTCGATCGTGGTCGGTTAGAGAAGAATATTTCTCTCCTCCAGTTCCATGTATGGTGATCTGACATCCTGCTGTTCTCTCTCTCATCGGATTCGTCGTTTTGCAGAAGAAGAAAGAGTTAAAGAGAGAGAGAGAGATAAAGAGGCTAAGTCCCGTCAATTGTAAGAATATGAGAGAATGATTTTTGGCCTTTACATTTCATTTAATCAATGACCATAAATTGTGATCCATGGAAAATAAAGATTAAACAATGAGAAAAAAGGACGAGGATAGACAAAAAGATAATTTTTAACCCTTAGATTAAAATCAATCAATGATTCAATGGTCATGAAAAAAAGCAATGTAAATTGTAATTTAGTTCATTTCAATTTGTTTTAAAAATTGCTTAAATTTAAAGAATGCAATTACATGTTTAAATCAAAATTTAAAAATTAAAGATTAATTTTTTTAAAAAATGATTAAAATTTGAGTTTAACTCTAAACTATAAACCTAAACTTTAAACCTAAACATTAAACTTTAAATAATAAAAATATCAGATTTAATGTTCAAAGATAAACTTTATAATTTTATAACTTCTTAACTTTATAACTATATAGTTTCGGATTAGAGGTTTAGATTTAAGAAAAGATTTAAGTTAGAGTTTTGTAAGTAAGAATTGTATAAGTGATTGTAAGAGAACATATATCTCAAGATCAAGTTAAAGTCTCAACCTTAAAATTCAAGAAACTATACACATTCAGTTGATTTATATTCACTTGATATTGATAAGTTGATCTTCAATATAATTTTTTAAAGTACTTGAATTCAGCATTCAGATTTTAGGGTATGTTTGAGGTATGGCTGAGTTATATAAACGATATGACTGAGTTATCTAAACGACACGAGTGAGTTATATAAACATTTTCTGATTTAGGGTATGTTTGAGGTATGCCTGAGTTATATAAACGACACGGTTGAGATATATAAACGACACTGCTGAGTTGTGTAAATATAGCATAAGTCAAATACAAAATACATGGGTAAGTTATGTTTTTTACATAGAAAACTGAAAATACAGGTTTCTGCACCATTCCGGTGATAACTCCTCCATGTCTCCAACCTTCATTGAATTCACCTGTGTCGTCTCTTCTGAATCTGTCACTTCTTTTTGTCTCCTTCGTCTTCTCTTTCACTCATATCTTGAAATATTTTTTTAGATTATCCAAATATAGGTAGCAAATCACAAACAAACTTAAATGAATACATCCCACAATTGCTAATTTGGGTGTTTTTGGAATGTATTTATCTTTTATCCTCGGAATGCACATTTCTTATAGCTAGGTTTTCGGAGATTGACGGGAAGTAACTCAGCCACAACTGCATATATAAACCAGCCATAAAAGAAAAGTAACTCAGCCACAACATAAACTAAAACTCAGCCATAAACTCGAAAAACTCAACAGAGAAGATGATTTCAGGCGATTGCAGCGAAAAAGATTTCGTAGAAACGCTTGCGGAGACGACGATTTCGGTGAAAACATAATCGGAGAAGATAGTTCGAGAATTTCGAACGATAAACAACAATATCGAACCAAAAGATTAGGGTTTAAGCGACGAACGATGAAACCTGTGAATTTTTTTTCAACACATGAAGTTTAGTTATAAAAACGATTCATTGTCATTCTTCTCTTTGATCAAAATAATTACAGTTATAATGACGTGGATATAGAAATTAGTGATATGGATTTGTTGTTGAAAAATAGTCTCAATTAATAAAAAACTAACCAAAGGCTTTAATTGTAATTTACTAGGGATATACAAACATTATGGTAATTTTAAAAAGATATATATTATTCTAGTCATATCTCAACTTTTCCATAACATTCAATTAATTTTCTCTTAATTTTTAAGTATTTGTTATATTATAGTCGGAATAATTTTAAGTTGCTTTAAGAATATCGGATCAAAGTTTGGATTTGGTTGTACTACATCCTTGATAAAAATAACGTACATGCGTGAACAATGTTGCATCAGCAAGCCTTTACGTCACTATTAATATCTGAGATGCAGAATCTTGAGTAGATTTATGTATTCTTTTTGCATGACTGCCTAATAACCTTTCTTTACAATTCATTTGTTGATTGGAATCTACGGCTAGTGATACCACTAAAATTATCCTAAATAGTGACTTACTCTCTCAAATAAGAGGTTTAATTGCAGTACTTAGGGATCGAATACACAAGGAGCTAGAGAACCTATTAAATCTAGTAAATTATTAATTCTAAGTGTTTGTTATTTTATAGTTTAAAAGTAAATAGCAATCCTAATTGAGCAAGTCTATTGCTCGACTAACAAGATGATTGGGGGTGTAACTTATTGGAAGATATTAGATGCAGGGTTTCTATTCAGGCGTTAGAGATTATAATCCTATAGATGTCTAACAGTTGCATGCATGATATATTAGAGCTCAACTCCTTAATCACAGTGATCAGCGATGGCAATGTTTCACTGGTTAACTAACTAGATCTTGGATCTCAACTGTCGTCTTTTGATCACAAGAAAGTGTCGATCGATGATCCTATAGGGATATCGATCGATACACCTGTCGCAAATATCGATCGATTGTCAGAAAACAATATCGATTGATGCTTCTAGTTAAGCCCTAGGCGCGGGTTGATAATGCTCACTAGTCTCCTAGATCAG
>NC_027755.1:7988929-7989846 GCF_000695525.1 Brassica oleracea var. oleracea
AATCTATAGTTGGGGCTAATCCCTCTAACCTATTTGAACCCTGAATCTAACAAGTGAACTACTCAGACATAACTAAGCAATTCATGACACAAAATGTAGATAAAAACTGCATAGCATAGAATAGATGAATCAATAGAGTTTCAATCACAAATCTCTCTATGATTTTTTCTCCTAAAACTCTCTGCTGAAAATAAGAATACAGTGGTGGCCAAAAACTCTCATGCCTCCTAACACTTAGGCAAGTATATAACTATTAGGTTAAAAACTCGTCAGGGGTAATCTTGTAATTTGGTGAAGTCTTGGGTTTAAAGTCGGCTGGAACCAAGTCACGCGTCTCGACATCAATCGATGGTACAAGATGTATATCGATCGATCATAATCTTCAATCGTTGATGTCTCTCTTATGTATCGATCGACGGCACTGGATGTGCATCGATCGATTGATTCTTCTTCGTATCGACCTCTAATGGTCAGCTCGGATGAAATCTCTTTTAAGCTCCTAAATGCTCCATAATCATCACTTTATTCCAAAATACTCCTGAACCTGAAAACATACCTAATATTATAGAATATATAATATATAGATAGTAAAATACTTATATACCATGGATGAAAATGGGTCAAATCCATGGTATATCAACTCCCCCAGACTTACCCTTTTGCTTGTCCTTAATCAAAACAAATAGGCAGTCTCTCTGAAAGAGGTTTGAAAACAGCAGGGACTTATAGATTTAAAACATAGAAATCATCACCTCTGCAATTTCGCACACCACATCTAAAAAGTCTTAATCACAAAAGCACATTATGCAATATCCTAGCTTAGCAACCAAATTCAACTAGTCTACAACTCAGCAAATCATGTCTGATATTCCCCTCTACTAACCTCATTTCTTAGCATAAATATAAAAGTGAATGCT
>NC_027755.1:7989851-7994330 GCF_000695525.1 Brassica oleracea var. oleracea
TTTACCTTGGGAGTATCGATCACAGGATGCAAAGATTTTCAGACAAGTATCTGGAATTGCAGGTAAAAGTTAGTTCCTAATTTCTCTCTCTCTAGTTTCTCTCTTGAGTCAAAGTCTGCTTATTGCAAGATCAGTGACCAAGATTGGACAGACTTCCATGAATCAAGTCTTAATGGTAGTTGCCACCAAGCCCTGTTCACTTCTTTTTGACCTATATCCAAGAATTCATATAAAGCGAGCCTTGAAGATTGCCGCCTCCAAGTCCCGTTCGAATTATTTTTTATTGGAATCTTTATGAATCAAGTCTTAATGGTTTTAGCCACCAAGTCATGTTCAGATTCCACCTAACTAAATCCTAAGTCCTATTTAAATAGTAATTTTTGGATTTTTTTTGGTAGATAATAAAAACTAATAACTAACTACTCTAGGATCGAAATAGAGAGAGAAAATGTGATAAATGAATCTACACAAGACGTTACCTTCCAGACTTGTCTGACGAATCCGATCCCATGTATACCAAGCCCCAAGACAAGCGATTATGTCAGGTTTAGTGTTGGAGGTCAGCTTTGGTTCCTTTAAACAATTAAGGCAAGTGTGTATAGTTGACAGGTTGATCCACTTTAGCATCTTTAGTACTATCTGCAATCAGTAAATCTAGAATGGTGCTAAAGAGTGGTTAGACATTCAAGTAATAAGATCATAGTCCCTTTCACATAGCTAAGCATAATTTATTAAAATCTTTTTATAAGAATCAAAATAAATTATGGTCGTCCACGGTCGATATGTTGGTAATCATCCTACTTAGGTTTTGTAATATATCTGAAAGAATGAAAACGAAAGTAAATACTAGTGACTAAAAAAACCAATTAAAATTACCTAATAGTGGGTTGTCTCCCACTCAGCGCTTTGTTATAGTCATTTAGCTTGACTGTGTAGGTGTGTGGCTAGTTGGTGGAAAGACATCTACTTGTTGGGAAACAAGCATCCACCTCATCCCTGCACATTTTGGACCAAGCTGCAATGAAACTTCTTGTGGCCTCATCATTTCTGGTCCATTTCTCATCCATCTTCTGAATTGCATTTGAGATGTTCTGTAGCCTTTCTAGGATGTTTTCAATGCTGATCTGATGCCATCCTATCTTGTCGTAGGCATATTCTGATAGCTCGTTCAGTTCCTCATGCATTGACTTCATTTTGTTTTGTATCAGCTGCTCGTCGTCTGGTGTAGACATGGTATCGATCGATGCGACTAAGTGTCTATCGATCGTTTCTGGTGCGGTATTGTCGATCGATTTGGGGCGTGCTCTGTCGATCGATTCTGATATCTGGTGTTGAGATGCGAGTTGTCTCTGAATGGCTTTGACTTCCTTCTGTAACCACGCTGCATGGCTATCCAGACCACTGAGTCTGACGTCGAATGGAAAGTAGATGTCATCACACCGCTTCTCAAATCGGTCCTCCATGGTGTCTATTGTTGTGTAAAGCTTTGATGTGATATGATCAACTTCTGTTGCTATCTAGGGAAGATGTTCTGTAGGTTTCTTGCCGTCGAGCGATGTCCTGCGGAACCTATCGATCGATGTTGAACCTTCTTCCTGGAAATCATGTTGATCATTAAGCTTACCAATGTCCCTCTGGACATTCATCATCTGTGTAGACAAGGTGTCCAAGTATCTCATGATAGGTGAGGTGAAACAGTCGTGCATATCCTCATAAGATTTTAACCTATCTTCCATGGCTGCGAACTTGCTGTCGATCGATGTGATGGTGCGGATATCGATCGATGTGGCTGGCTGTGGATCCTTCTTGCGAATGGTGTCCAAATCTTGCTGTAGCAGATCAATTCTCGTGCTTAACCAGTGCACATTGTTGTTGAGAGGGTTGTATACGTCGTTAATCCTCGTGTTGATGTATGCGATCTCCCATTCATCCTTCTTCTCTGCCAAACTTTCCGGTTCTGCAGGAATCTGGGATGGCTGTGACTTGACGTCGATCGATGTTGCGTTGTTCTCTCAATCTCTGTTCTCATCTCTGCCATACTTCTGAAAAGCTCATTGTAGCCTCTGTCCAAAGGCTGATAAGTGTCATCTACCAATGTCTTGAGTTCATCTCCTAGCTTTTCCTAAGCTCCACAAATACCAGTCACCATCTCATTGATCTCATCCTTGGTGTAGATCTTTGGTGCTAGTTTTGTAGGTGTGAAAGAAGTGGCATGTTCTGGAAGACATATGTAACTCTCTTCAAATAGGGATGCTCTCTCCAGAATTTTTCTGATGTTGTCTTTGGTAACATGGATCATCTCACCAGCTACGCTCCTTGCATATCCAGACTCATCTCTGTAGACACCATATTCGTCCTTCTGTTCCCATCTGAACTTTCTGGCTCCATAGATGTCATAAGCGCGACGTCCACATTCGTAACGTCTGTCGATCGATGGTGAAGGTGCTTTGTCAAGCGAAGTTGGTGTTACCCTGTCGAACGATGTAGAAGCAACCTTGTCGATCGATGCTTGGCCAACTGGTCTGCACGATTGGTGTGAACCAATTTCTGTTGTATTGGCCCTTGAATATTCGTCTGGAACAACTAGATTGTTGTCTAGAATGCTGCGTTGCTGCATAAACAAGTTGTCTAGTCCATTGGCCAATTGAAGAATATCTGATATGTCCTCTCTGGATACTTGTAGAATCCTTCCATCCATAGCTCTTGCATGGCCATCTTGGTCCCTGAAAATACCAAATTCATCAGGAGTTAGAAAATCGTAAACAGTACTCATATTCTTCTTAGTAAATAAAGAATTTGGGTTTCTGGATTTAATGCTCTATCTGGATGTTCCTTCTGATTTGTTTGTAGGAGCATTCATCTTTTCTGCTTCGGTGTCGTGAGAAGTAATATGGGGTGCAAAACTCATTATATAGGTATTGGTAAACCTACTTGGAATTGGAATTTTCCCTTTTTATTTTTCGAAGGCGGCGGCTTTTATATCGATTGATGTGCCAGGTGTGGTATCGATCGATGCATAAGATCGTTTTGCTGGATGAGGGTGGGTATCGACCGATGCTGAGTAGTTGTTGTCGATCGATGGTGGAGGCGTGTTGTTGAAGGAATGGGTTGAATATCTATCATCCTGCATACCAATCTCTGTAGCTCTTTTCTTCCATTAATCCTCATCATACTCCTCAGTAGGATCCTCATTGGATGAAAGAATCACAGTCTCTACTGCAAAACTTTCACGGAATCCACTGTCTGCCCAACTGCCTATTGAATAGTCATCACGTCCTTTCTTGTTGGGTTGTTGAAATGAAAAGTCTGGATAACACTGATCTGGTAATGTGAAGTGGTCTACCAGATGCTTCAGCGACGTGGGAAAGTGTTCATCGATCATCGGTGAGTCATTAGAATCGATCGATGAAGCAGTGTGAGTGTCGATCGATTCCGAGTACTCTGTTTTGTACTCTGCTCCACAATGGTATGCTGCAATGTAGCCAAGATCATTTTCAAGCTCCACGAGGTTGACCTGTTGTCTCACAACTCGAACTAGGTCATAGTGGACGTTTGGATCTATCAGTGTCAGACACAATCTGTTCGTGTTCATGTCACATACATCTCCTACTGTAGCTAGGAAAGCTCTTCCAAGCAGAAGTGAAGAGTTCCAGTTAAGCTTGATGTCCAGGACATGAAAATTTACTGGAACAAGGGCATTACCAATTTGTACCTCAAGTTCTCTTATGATACCTCCTGAGCTTCTCTCTGAAAGGTCCACGAAGGTGAAAGATTCTGATGAGGGCTCTATTTTCAGACCCAGCTGGTCTGCCATAATCTTAGGTAATATGCTGACTGATGCTCCTGTGTCACAAAGTGCATGGCGAAATTCAATACCCTTCACCACACATGGTATTGCAAACTTCCCAGGATCACTCTTCTTCTTCAATGTGATCCTTAGTTTCATCCTTTCCCTGACGTAATGAAACACTTTTCTAATGTCCTTCTCAGTCTCCTTAGTCTCTCTGAAGAACATCCATAACCGGTGTGTGTAATAAAATTCATCAAAATGTTTCTCCACTAGGATTCTGAGGACTCTCTTAGTGAAACCATTCATCTCCTTCTCATTAGCTTCCCTCTTAAGGTTCTTAGGAATCTTCTCCTTCCTTTTTCTTAACCTTCTTCCTTCAGTTGCCTCATCAACTCGCATAGGCTCTGGTTTAGTGTCTGAAAGGTTGGTTGTAGGTTCTGGTGGGTTTGCTAAAGGTTTAGGTGGTGGTCTGAGTGCGTTGATTCGGTCACTATCAATAGAAGGTAACAGCACTCGGTAGGTGAGAGGTGTCGGTCGATCGATGGGAGGTGATGGGGGTCGATCGATATCGGTCTCTCTCTGTCGGTCGTCAGCTGGCTCATGCGGTCGATCGATTTTGACGTAGAAAGGGGAGGGTGGGTGAGGATGTTTTTCTGCGAATTCCTCATGAGTCATGATTCGAACTGCAC
>NC_027755.1:7994875-8012109 GCF_000695525.1 Brassica oleracea var. oleracea
CTCCTTCCCTAGGGATGCAACAGACTTCTTCCTCTCAAAGCCAGTGTTCTTGGTGCTGCTGCTATTTGCTAGATTTTCTGTCAGTCTCACAGCTTCCACCGGATTCCTGGTGTTGAAGTTTTCCTCGCTAGCTGTATCAAGAGCCATCTGATACCTCAAGGCGATACCTCTGAAGAAAGTGCTCAGCAGTTGCACTTCGTTGAATCCGTGGTGTGGACAGTCTCGCTGAAAGAACTTGAATCTGATCCACGCATCTTTGAAAGACTCTCCAGTCTCATGCGTGAATGTAGCAATTTTGCTTCTCAAGTCTTCAGCACGTGCCTCATCGAAGAAGTTTCGCAAGAAAGCATTCTTGATGTCGGCCCAGGATGTTAGAGATCCTGTGGGTAGCTGCTTAAGCCAGTGCATCGCTTCTCCAGTCAGAGTATACTTGAAGAGCTTGCACAATAGGTAGTCCTCGGGGACTCCATGTTGGAATTCATACCGGTTTATAACTATTTATAAATCAATCTTTGAATTCGGTTTGCCTAGAATCTCATGTCAATACTGAAATAAATCTAGATCTTAGAATCTCGAATATACCTGGAAGTTTTGCAGTGGAACAATAAATAAAACAGCCAAGGTTTCAAGCACTCCAAATATCGTAACTCTACCGGTATTCACACGCACACAGACTAGATCGGAACGGGATGCTAGTGCCGCAAGATCTTCTCAACGAACAATTCGTCTCCTTTGATTTAATATTTAGGTTACGACCAAACTCAATCATCAACACAACACCTTGTGTCATTATATAATGAACGTACAATAACCTAATTAAAGGTTAATGGGCTCAGCCCAATTTAAGAAGTGATTACATTAATCATTCTTCTCATATATGTGCAGACGAGCATAACACATATGTATATATACATATAACATTTTATATTGTATATAACATATTACTTTAAACCTTAAATATTATTGATCTAGTTTGCTTAGGTGTGTGACCATTTAGGATCATATAAAATTAGTAACAGATAGATTATAAGCGGTTTTTAGCTAAACATTATAACCACCTAATTTTATATGATTGTCAAACCTTGACGTTGCGACTTTAACAAGAGTAAGTACAAATGATTTTAGGACATTCCCAACACTCCATCCATACGAATAGCAGCAATAAAATCCTCGAACCTCTCCAGATGGTCCATAGGATGCTCGTGCGGTAACCCAGAGTAGGGTAGCTGCGACACGAGCGTGTAGCACTGAGGCTTCAGCTCGAAATTCTCCTTCTGAATCTCTGGAAGTCGAATAGCTGATCTGTTGGTGTAGTACTCATCTGGACAAATGTAGTCAGCCAATGCCCTTGGTTGAGCAGCCTCTTCTACAGGTTGAGCATCTCATGTAGCATCAGCATCAGGGATTACATTCCCCTGAGCGTCTAGTTTCTGACCTGTTGCATTACGCAGATGACCATCCTTGTCATACAGGTTTCCATTCTCATCCTGTCTGAGAATAACAATCGCAACCATGTTTCGCGACTGATGATCGATCGATGTACGCGGTGTAGTATCGATCGATGTCGAACGATGTAGATCGGTCAATGTTGTAGGTCGGGTGTCGGTCGACGGTTGGGTGCGAGAATCAATCGATGTAAAAGCTGATGCGTCGAGCGATGTTGAACGTTGGTCTTTGCGGATCGTGTGTTCCAGGTGAGCAGGATCTTCTGAGAATAGCAGGTGTTTGTCCTTGTTGCTTCTGGTATTGCTGGGCATGCACCTGAAAAGACAAGAAAACATTTTGTGTCAGAATGGGGGTACAGAAAAGAGTAAGAATCAATAATACAAAATCTAATGGCGATCAAAGCTCCCCGGCAACAGCGCCAAATTTGATACCACTCAAATTACCCTAAGGAGTGAATTACCCTCTCAAATAAGAGGTTTAGTTGCAGTACTTAGGGATCGAATCCACAAGGAGCTAGGGAACCTATTAAATCTACTAAATTATTAATTCTAAGTGTTTGTTGTTTTATAGTTTAAAAGTAAATAGCAATCCTAATTGAGCAAATATATTGCTCGACTAACAAGATGATTGGGGGTGTAACTTATTGGAAGATATTAGATGCAGGGTTTCTATTCAGGCGTTGGAGATTATAATCCAATAGATGCCTAACAGTTGCATGCATGATATATTAGAGCTCAACTCTTTAATCACAGTGATCAGCGATGGCAATGTTTTACTGGTTAACTACCTAGATCTTGGATCTCAACTGTCGTCATTTGATCACAAGAAAGTGTCGATCGATGGTCCTATAGGGATATCGATCGATACACCTTTCGCAAATATCGATCGATTGTCAGAAGACAATAACGATCGATGCTTCTAGTTAAGCCCTAGGCGCAGGTTGATAATGCTCACTAGTCTCCTAGATCAGCGGTAAGCATCTCTGTAGCAGTCCTAGCATGACAGATTAGATTCAGGACTGGATGATCAAGGATGCTTGACACATGCAGATTCCTAGGTTCATGTTCTAATTAGCAAGGCTAAAACAAGCATTAAGAACAATCAATCAATGAATATCACAACTCAGCAATTCTATAGTTGGGGCTAATCCCTCTAACCTATTTGAACCTTGAATCTAACAAGTGAACTACTCAGACATAGCTAAGCAATTCATGACACAAAATGTAGATAAAAACTGAATAGAAAAGAATAGATGAATCAATAGAGTTCCAATCATAAATCTCTCTATGATTTTTTCTCCTAAAACTCTCTGCTGAAAATAGGAATACAATGGTGGCCAAAAACTCTCTTGCCTCCTAACACTTAGGCATGTATATAATTATTAGGTTAAAAACTCGTCAGGGGTAATCTTGTAATTTGGTGAAGTCTTGGGTTTAAAGTCGGATGGAACCAAGTCACGCGTCTCGACATCGATCGATGGTACAGGATGTACATCGATCGATCATAATCTTCAATCGTCGAGGTCTCTCTTCTGTATCGATCGACGGCACTGGATGTGCATTGATCTATTGATTCTTCTTCGTATCGACCTCTAATGGTCAGCTCGGATGAAATCTCTTTTAAGCTCCTAAATGCTCCATAATTATCAATTTATTCTAAAATACTCCTGAACCTGAAAACATACCTAATAGGATAGAATATATAATATATAGATAGTAAAATACTTATATACCATGGATGAAAATGGGTCAAATCCATGGTATATCAGCTAGATAGGTTGCTTTTATTTAAACCATGGAAAGAACGAATCATTTTGTATGTTTGTTCTCTTCTAGTTGCATGCTAGTCTTGACCGATTTATTGTGTGTTCAACAGGACCGCCAGAAGGAGAAAGGTTTGGGAATGATTAGGCAAGAAGCAAGTCCTGCTTCCTTGTTTCAGTTATTTGTTGACTATGGGCGTCTTACAGAGGCCACTAATTTGCTGTTGGAATACATGGAAGCATTTGCATCTTCGGTGAGTTTTATTATCTATGGCTGTCAGGTGTAGGGACTCATTCTTGAATTATATACAAACCGCCTAACATACGTTTTTCCGTAGTATGATAGATGTAGTTTCTCATTGTTGAATTGAATATAATCAACTCTAACATATGTTCACTCTCTCACACACACTTCATCAGGAACTACTTCAACGGCTACGTCAAGACATAAACCCTCAGTTTATCTTTCTCTATCTCAGCATATCTTGCATTCATATAGTAACCCACCACTCCGCATGCCTTACGTAGTAACGACTAATGCATCCAGCATCAGTGATGTCAATAGTTACGGAAGACTATTGACATCTAAAAGCTCTACTTGCATATTCAATCTTCCCCTTTTAGCTTTGTGTGCCGATCAAGCACAATATCCTTATGGTTCAACAACCACGTTTCCTCACCTGGAAAATATCCTTATGGTTCAACAACCACGTTTCTTCACCTAACTTCCACACTTGATATGCCATCTACGAGCTCTACTTGCATCTTCAGCAGATTTTACCCTTTAGACGCTCTTATGACTGAGCATGATATTGCATTCGCGTTGACATTTTCTTGTCAATAGACTGTGGAGAGCATTATTCATATGTTAGAGGATTGAAGTGTCTTGTTTTGCTCTCTTTTGAAAATAGAAACCAGCAGAGATATTGAAAAGGAAAAAGGTATCAGGGGTTTGGTTTCGTTACACAATAGTGGAAAGACTATGGGTGGGCTCTAGAGAAAACGATTAACTCAGGACGGATGGTAGAGCATTGCCAGAAGCTCAAGGGACAACTCCATCAAGCATTACTCAATCACTTAAAGCTGGTACATTTGCAATAACAATAATGATTAGGCTATAGACGTGTGCAAGTCATGTCGTGTGATTTTTTATCAGTCTAATAAACGCTGTTAATTTTTGGTGGGGTTTGATTTGATTGCAGCTGAAGGTGGACTCAGTGGATGCTGTATCCTCTGCTACCGGTTGAAGAAAGTCGAGTAAAACTATCTTGAAGTGGGAGGCCTTGTGGTTGATCCGTGTATATATTATATTTTTTTATGAATAAATCGCATCTGGGTGGTTTTGCTTTTCTTTCTAGTCAAAACAAATTTTCTTATGGGTGGGTTGGTAGAGTACAGTGGCGGAGACAGAATTTTCTACCGTGGTCAAATTATTTTTTAAAACAATTATAATATAAAAAATATTTTATATTTATTCATATTTAAATATTTTAACAACAATTTTTATTATAATTTAAATTTATTTAATTAAATAAATAAGAAATATAAAAATATCTTTTTTGCAAATTAAGGCGTTATCTAATAAAGTTAAAATTGAAAATTAAACTATAAATATAAACGATAAATTTATCTGTGAATTTACATTATTTTATGTACTTTAATATATAATCTATAGGGATAAAGGTATATTGGAAAACATCTAATGAAAACCTTTTTTAGTTTTAGTGAACACTAAAACACGAAAACAAGATTACCAAACGTCAGTTAATAATAATTAATGAAAATTTATAAATGAATTATTCTCTTATTTAATTAAGTGGGTTAAACTAAAATTAAACCCAAAATCAATATTTAGTCCAAAACTAAGCTCAAAAGTAATGATAATTATTAATGTTTTAACCATGTTTGTGTTTCACGTTTTTTTTTTTGTGAGGTCGGGTCATTTGATTTTTTTAATGGGGTCACAAAATAATTTTAAAAAGAAAAACACAACAACTTAAAAAATAGACTAGATCTTGATCCGTACGTCTGCACTGGCGTTTGCTTTAATTTGTAAGAACATGATAAATTCAAAACTAATTGGTAATTATTGGATTTTAAAATTATGGTCCCGTTATATATTATTGTTTGACTATTATTATATTTGTAATACGAATAAAGGAATACTAATACATTCATATATTAATTTTTTTGTTTCATTGTTTATTTGATATTGTAACCCAAATATTATAGTTATTTCAAGTAGGCTTCGGCATTCGGTGCTCCATTCGGGTTTCGGTTCGGGTGCAATCGGGTGTCAGGTTTCCGGTTTTGGAAAAATCATCCCCATTCGGATTTTATAAAAGTTCGGGTTGGTTTCGGTTCGGGTTTTGGCGGGTTCGGGTTTTGGCGGGTTCGGTTTGGGTTTCGTACCATACCAAAATACCGGTTAAATCCGATATTCTATCGAGTTTCGTTTATTAATCGGGTTTTGGGTTAAGAAACACTAATTTATACTTGGTTAGACACTAATCACTTACTATTTTTATTGTATGTGATTATATTTGAACTTTGAAGCAATTATATTTGTTTCACACATTCGTGAGCTAAGGTCACAAAAATGTATACAAGACAAACTTATAAGTCTAAAAATGTATACAAGACAAAAATGTATACAACTCAGAATTGTATTCAAGACGAACTTATAAGTTATAACTAGAACTTGCTCCGCGCCCCCGCGCGGATGGTTGATTTAACTTATGTTCTATGTAAATTCATAAACCGCTGGTTTTATAAAAATATCACATGTATGTTTTTTATGTTTTGTAATTTACATATAAGGTAAAATATATTATTATTTTTTTGTCATCGACTTTTACAGACTCATATTGACTATTTAAACCACATCGGGAGATATGCATTCATGTGAACAACGAAAGACGGTTGTGTCCTTGCATTGCACTGCGTGCGAGGCTATCCGCCTTGGTATTTTGCGTTCTTGGTACATAGATAATCTCTGATCGGAGGAAACTTGCTTTCAGGGTTTTCAAATCTTCCAAATAACTTGCAAAAGCTGGCCATTCATCTGGTTCCGAAACCATCTTCACCAATTGAGAACTATCTGTTGCAAACGTGACCTGGAATTGCCGTAAGTTCCTCATACATTCCATTGCCCATATTAGTGCTTCCATCTCTGCGTGGAGAGGAGAGAGACTAGCTCTAACATTTCTCGCCCCCATCAACCCATCAAATCCTACTAGCGTATTATACCAACCTTGTCCGGAAAAAGTATCATTCTCTTTCCAAGAACCATCTGTGAAACACCATCTGTCTGGAATCGCCGGGAGTGTCCTATCCTCCACATTTTGTGATGTCCGTTGTTCGTTCAAAATCTGTGCCTCAGCCCAATGTGTTGATTCCAGTGCTGCCAATTTAAGAGTTTCCCTAGGATCAATATCCAGGTTGCTAAATACTTTATTATTCCTTCCTTTCCAGATGTACCATAATATCCAAGCAAATTGATGATCATCTATATGAGGAAAGACTCTCCAAAAAAGATGATCCATGTTTGTGAAGAGAGAAGAGGTTGGGAAAATATATGGGTTTGGTGGTATCTTCGAGAGAGCCCAAACTTGAAGTGCTGGAGGACATTCGAAGAACACATGGTTTATTGATTCCTCAGAGGCTCCACATCTTGCACAACATGTGTCTCCTTGTATTCCTCTTGCATGCAAATTCTTCTTAACTGCTATACAGCCGATCACCAATTGCCATAGAAAATGTTTTAACTTTGGTGGACACCCTATTTTCCAACAGAAAGCCTTTAGTACATCGACTGTAGGTCCAATGAGTAATGGTGGTCTTACCTTGTCTGGATAAACTCGTTATGCCTGATATCCAGATTTAACTGTATATTTCCCGTTTTTTGTGAAGTGCCATCCATCTCTGTCTATCATCTGAGTCCTGCTCAGTGGTATACTTTCTTAATTTTCACATCCTGTGGATCCACCAAATCCCTAATTGCCTGTAAGTTCCAAGTTCGCGAAGTGGTATTAATGAGGGAATCCACTGTAAGGTCTGGGTAGAAATTGTGTTGATTTTTATTTGCTGGTCTCGGGCGAGTGGTTGGGAGCCATGGATCGTTCCATACAGAGATAGGGGATCCTGATCCCACCCTTTTGATTAGTCCTTTGCTTACCAGAGATCTAGCAGATATTATACTCCGCCAGCCATATGATGGAGAATATGAACGAATCAGTTCCAGGGGTGAGGCATTCCTAAAGTACCGACCTTTGAAGACACGAGAAAATAAAGTATTTGGCTTCTCTATCAGCCGCCACAACTACTAAGCAAGCATCGCTGTGTTGAAATCAGTGATATCTTTGAACCCCAAACCTCCTTCATCCTTATCAACACATACTTTGTCCCATGATTTCCAGTGCATACCTCTTGTACTTCCCCATGGGCTCCACCAAAATTGTGCTACCGCACTCGTTAGCTTTTTCACGGTTGCCTTAGGTAAACGATAACAAGACATCACGTGATTTGGTAATGCCGTAACCATTGATTTAATGATCACTTCCTTTCCTCCCTTAGTGAAAAACCTAAATGTCCACCCGTTGACTCTGTTATTTAGTCGGTCTTGTACAAAGCTAAAAACTTGTATCTTGGAACCTCCAAGATTTTCCGGTAAACCTAAATAAGATCCCATTCCTCGTAAATTCTGGATACCCAAAATATCCCTTAACTCCTGTCTGGCCGATTTCTCAATTTTATGGCCAAATTGAATGGACGACTTATCAAAATTTATAAGTTGACCTGATAATGCCTCATACTCCTTTAATATCCTGAGAATAGTTTGGCACTCCTCTTTCTGAGCTTTACAAAAAAAGAGGCTATCGTCCGCAAATAGCAAATGAGATACTGCCGGACATGCCCAAGCTACCTTCATTCCCGTTAGTTGTTGCCCTCTCTCTGCCTTTTTTATGTTTGCAATTAAAGCCTCAGTACAAAGAATGAATAAATAAGAAGATAAAGGATCCCCTTGACGTAAGCCACGATGTGGAATAATGAGTCCACGTGGTTGACCATTTAGTAGAACCCGATATTGAACCGATGATATACACTCCATCATTAACTTAATCCAGTGTAGATCAAACCCCATCTTCTGTAGTAAGGCTTTGATAAAATCCCATTTCACTCTATCATACGCTTTACTCATATCCGTTTTAATCGCCATAAACTTTCCCTGACATGCCTTATTGGTTCTCAATCCATGAAACATCTCCTGAGCGATAAGAATATTATCAGAGATCAACCGTCCCGCAACAAATGATGATTGAGTTTCCGAAATATATTATTTTATAATATAAATGTTTGATAATAATTTTTTTTATTTGTGCATAATATTATATTAATTTTTTTATAATTTGATACAATTTGATGTAATTGTACTATTCATATATTAATATGTTATTTATTTGTTAATTTATTTTAAAATGAAACTACATATTAAAATTTTTAATTTTTTCATTAGTTTTCTAAGAATTATTATTAATTTTATGATATTGTTTTTTCTTAAAAATTGAACACTCAAAATTTTTATATTGACTAAATTAAATAGGGTTTAAAAAGTGTTTTATATAATATATAGTTATATACTATATATTTCAGTTTGTGTTTTTATTTTCACCATAAAGAAACAACAACTATTATAACTAATTATTTTAAATTGATTTTAAATGTAGTGGCAGAATCTGTAAATAAAAAAAATACAAAAAGGAAGTACTTAATTATTGTAAATGCAATGGCTAAATATGTAAATTTAAAAAGTAGTTAATCTGCTATTTATGTTTCCAAACTGTTCTTGTTTTAATTGTTATCCATGTTTCCAAACAGTACTAAAAAGTACTACTTCAGTTTTAATAATATAGATGAAACACAAACGTAAAAACCAAACAGATAACTTTATTGAAACTGAAACCAAATAAAGGTCACAATTATTGAAATGCAAAACTAAACAAGATTCGTGATCCAAAACCAAACAAAAGCCAACATTATTCAATGAAATGATAAAACCAAATCGTTCAAACTTGAAACTTCAATCTTCAACCCTCAAACTTCAAAACACAGACTTCAATCACCAAGGTTGTGTACCTCAAACTCTGACAAAAGAAGAGCAAACGAATGAATTAGTAAATTAACCCATATACAAATTTTAATGAAGAGAGCTTAAGCTGAAGAAACATACCTTTCTCAAGTTTATCAAGCTGCTCCACATCAGCAAGAATTTGTTCATTTGTGATGATGCTCTCACTCAGTTTAATATCAGCATGCATACATTGCTCACTACACAGAAGAACCTCTATCATCAAGTGAGTTAAGCAGCTTCTGTGCGGTGCTAATATCATGCCACTTGTGCTAAATGCACTTTCTTAAGTCACAGATGAAACCTGCATAGCAAGGAGATCTCCGGCCATTTCTGCAAGAACCGGATACTTGATTTTGTGCACCTTCCACCATCACAGAATGTCAAACTCGTGTCCCACTAAGAGTTTAGGAGTCTCAACAGCTTCCTTCAAATAGACCTCAAGTTCATCCCTTGTGTATTCACCTGTTTCAGCTACAAGTTCCTTGTACACAACATCCATCCTTTCATAGCCAAAATCATCAACTACCAGTCCATTCTTTCTGATGCTTTCCCCTGAGACTCTGGACCAGGGACACTAGGCGCTTGAGTTGACTGTGATGCTTGCCCAGAAGACTCTCTGAAACGCAAGCTGTACTCATTGAACATGCATTGGAGAAGATCAGTCACTGATCCTAGCATTTCCTTAGCCTCAAAACTATCTTTCCCATACAGTTTCTCAAAACATAGCTTAGCAAAATGCATTTTATTCCTAGGATCAAAGATTGTCGCTAGGATCAACATTTTATTATCCCCCTTGATACCTTCCCAGTACTTCAAAAACTTCTTCTACATATATGATGCTATCAACTTCAACTCAGAGTCCAAGCTATTAGCTAAACCGGTGAGATTTCTCTCAATTGTCACTATCTCACCAAAGCAGTTGTGTGCATTGACCTTAGATGAGGCAGAGACAATCAAAGTGTTGTTGTAGAAGATGACCAGAAATCGAATCACCTTCTCAACACCACTCCATTCACTAGCAGCAGGTGGTCCACGCGTCTTAACCCCATTATCTACTTCCAAAAAGTAGTCATTGTACAGTCTATCTTCTGCTTCCATCCTATCAAACGTTACTTTGAACTGTAATGCTCTAGATAGCATAAGAAAAGTAGAATTCCACCTAGTATTTATATCTAAAGGCAAGCTATCACGAGTCATCTTACCAATTGTGACTCTTTGATCAAAAGCATTCAGCCTACTGGTAGAAGACCGAATATACTGAACAGCATTCCTGATAGCTAACACATTATCTCCTAAATCACTCAAACCCTCCTTAGCAATCAAATTTATAATATGAGCAGCACACCTCATGTGTAAAAAATTCACATCTAAGACCAAAGCATGAGGAGAAATTGAGCTAAAGACCCTATGGAACCTCCTAACATCAGAAGTATTGGCAGTTGTATTATCTACTGTGATGCAGAACAGTTTCTCAATTCCCCAGTCTGCTAAACACTCTAAAAGAACAGTAGCAATGGTCTGACCTTTATGATCAATGACATACTTGAAGCCAATGATTAACTTCTTCAGCTGCCATGATCCGTCAGTGAAATGTGCAGTAATAACCATGTAACTTGCACTTGAAATGCATTAAACACAAGAATTAGAATGTACGTATGACATCGTCTGAAATATGAATTGTATTGAGTCAAAACACATTACCTGTCACTTGAGATACCCAAATATCACTGGTAAGGGAAACCCTTTGTTTGCTTGTGCAGAGTAAGTTCTTCAAGGCAGGTTTCTTCTTCACAAACATCTCCACAATGTTCCTGGTCGCAGTCCTTCTTGAGTGAGGCTTGTAGAGGTTAACCTTGCAATTTAAAAGAATAAAACTGTAAGTAAATTGAGATGACTTTACAATGAAAATTACAAATGCAAAATTATACAAGGTCTACCTTATCGCAGAAGTGTTTCCAAGCTGCACTTTCAATGAATGAAAGTGGCAACTCTCCTAACACCACCAATTCATTACACGCTACTTTGAAAACCGTCTCAGAAACTTTAGATGGCTTCAGAATTCCTTCATTACCAATCTGTTGTTGATTCTTTTTCTGACCAGTTAACCATGATTGGTGTTCTTTGCAGATTTGCAGATGCTGCTTCAGGTTAGAAGTTCCTGACTTGGATGCACATGAAAATATCTTGTGGAAATGGTGACAACTACACTTGTCTCGAGTCTCTTTGGTTCGGGTGAAATTCTCCCACACACGAGACCTTTGGTACAACCAGCTTCTTCACCTCCTTCGCCTGAGAGGATGCTTCAGATGTTGGTGGTGCATAAGCACTTGTCTTTTGGTACTTCTGGTCTTCACATTGCATCTCAACATCAGTTTGTTGGATATTAAAAGATGAGGATGTCATCTGCAAGAGAAAAAGAATTAGTAAAACATACTAAGATCGCAATATATGAGAACAATAGAAGAACTAACATCAGTTTGTTTTCAAAACATTTATAGCACAAGACTTAACCTGAATCAAGTCTCATCACAACTATAAACGATAATTCAAGCTTCATGTCAAATTCTTTTCAGATTAAGAATAAAATCACACGGCTTAACCCGAATTGATGACCAATAATTATATTTACCCTACCAAAATCTAAAATTGAAAAAAGATACAACCAATTATGCATCGAGTACTTAGAAGAAAACTAAGCAGTTTAAACAAACAAAAAAGGAAGAAAACTAAGCACCTAGGATTGATTACTTTCTGACTAAAGAGGTGGATTGGCTTGTCAAGTCTAAGGATTCGCGTAGACATTATATAGAAGCTGGATTAAGGGTTTCAAGTTGGAATCGACGATAGAATCATTGAAGATATTTGATTTTCGGGTTATAGAAAGGATTTCGGATAGCATATACGGAAGTTGAGATTTGGGAAAGGTTTGGTTGAGATTTTTCGCAGAGAATCTTGGTGTATCTATAGTCGATTCGAAAATGAAAAAAAAGAGGGGCTAGGGTTGAGTTTCTTTCGGGTTGCGGAGGTAATCAATCGGATCTCGGGTTTTTACCTGATCCGACCCGACACCCATTATAACACAAAACAAGACCCGTTTGGTTTATTAAGAAGATCCAAAACCCACCCAAACCGGTTTTATCGGACCGGGTTCGGATCGGTTGTTCGGTGGTCGGATTTATTGCCCAGGCCTAATTTATAGTATTGTATATCTAATTCTATTTCGGTGGTCCATAAAAAAATTAGAAAGATGGTTTACTCAATCTATTAGTTCCTTTGTATTGTATTTTTTATATATATTGAAAACAATTTTATAATGGTTATTGGAAAATACATTAGTAAAAATCAATTTTTGAATACATGTATATTTTTGAATCAATTTTTGGTTTGAATTTTTTTTAATGATTAATTTAGAAAAAATATGTTTTTAGTTAATTATATTGGACCAGTTGCACAAAAAAGTAATTAGATTAAGTCATTTTTGTATATTTTAAATCTTGTCCAAACAGATAATTTATAAAAATATAATGGACTTCAATTTTTTTAATAACAGAAGCCCTTTTTTAATATACTGCTATATATATTTTCAAACAACATTATATTTCTTTTTAATTATGTTATTGTTGTGGATAACATAACTGGGTAATCTGCATCCATGTGGACGACGAAAGACGGTTGAATCCTAGCTCTACGGGCTAGACTATCCGCCATTGCATTGTGCGTGCTTGGAACATGGATAATTTCTGATCGAATGAAACTTTATTTCAGGATCTTGATATCTTCCAAATAATTTGCAAAAGCTGGTCATTCTTCTGGTTCCGAAACCATCTTCAACAATTGAGAACAATCCGTTGCAAACGTAACCTGAAATTGACGTAAGTTTCTCATACATTCCATTGTCCATAATAGCGCTTCCATCTCCGCATGAAGAGGAGATAGGCTAGCCCGAACATTCCTCGCCCCCAACAGTCCATCAAATCCTTCTAGCGTACTAAGCCATCCCTGTATGGAAAAAATATCACCCTCTTTCCAAGAACCATCTGTGAAACAGCATCTTCCAGAAATTGGTGGCAGGGACGTGACCACATCTTGTGGTACTATTCTCTGCTCGTGGAAAATCTGTGCCTCTGCCCAGAGTGTAGATTTTGTTTCAGCCAACTTAAGCGTATCCATGGGATCAATATCCAAATTACTAAAAACTTTGTTATTACGGCCTTTCCATATGTACCATAGAATCCAAGCAAACTGATGGTCCTCCATTTGTGGTAGAACTCTCCAGAAGAGACGATCCATATATGTGAATAGAGACTTTGTTAGAAAAATATTTGGGTTCGATGGTATCTTCGAGAGAGCCCAAACCTGAAGTGCTGGAGGACATTCGGAAAATACATGGTTTGTCGATTCCTCCTGAGCTTTACACCTGGCACAGCAAATATCTCCTTGAATCCCTCTCTCTTGTAAATTCTTCTTAACTGCTATACATCCTGTCACGAGCTGCCATAGGAAGTGTTTTAACTTTGGTGGGCACCTTATTTTCCAACAAAAAGCTTTCAATACATCAATTGTGGGGCCAATCAAAAGTGGTGGCCGTGCCCTATCTAGGTAAATCCGTTCTACCTGATATCCTGATTTAACTGTATATTTCCCACTTTTGGTAAAGTGTCATCCATCACTGTATGTCCTCTGAATCCTACCCAGTGGTATACTTTTTATAAGTGTTGCATCCTGTGGGTCCACCAAAGCCCAAATTGCCTGTGAATTCCAAGTATGCGAAGTGGAATCAATGAGAGAGAATCCACTGTAAAGTCCGAGTATAAATTGTGTTGATTTTTATTGGCAGGTCTCGGGCGAGTGGTTGGGAGCCATGGATCATTCCATACAGATATAAAAGACCCAGTTCCCACCCTTTTGATTAGTCATTTGCTTACCCATCTAGCAGATACAATACTCTGCCAGGCATATGACGGAGAATATGAATGAATCGGTTCCAGAGGTGAAGCATTCCTGTAATACGATCTTTAAAAACTCGAGCAAATAAAGTGTTTGGCTTCTCTATGAGACGCCAAAGCTGTTTACCAACCATCGCTGTATTAAAATCAGTGTTGTCTTTAAACCCCAAACCTCCTTCTTCTTTATAAACACATACTTTGTCCCATGATTTCTAGTGCAGGCCTCTGGTGCTCCCCCTGGACTCCACCAGAATTGTGCTACCGCACTACCGCACTCGTCAGTTTTTTCGCAGTTACCTTAGGTAGACGATAGCATGACATCACATGATTCAGTAATGCCGTGACCACTGATTTAATGATCACCTCCTTTCCTCCTTTTGTAAAAAACCGAAAGGCTCATCCGGTGACTCTGGAATTTAACCGATCCTGGACAAAGCTAAAAACTTGTATCTTAGATCCCCCAAATCTTCTGGTAAACCAAGATAAGAACCCATTCCTCCTAAATACTGAATACCCAAAATTCCTCAATCTTATTTTAGAAAAAAAAAAAAAAATAGTATTGTAAAGGAAATGATAGAGAATTTATCAAGCAGTCACGTTCCAGCATTTGATGGAATTAAAGAGTTGGTGTTTGTTGTTCGGAAAAGAGATTATGTAAAATTTGCATTTAGACTAGGAGCAATGGGATAGTTGAATAATAAATTCAATGCGTTGAACTCCCCAATGGAGTAGTTGAATTTTCAAAAAATCAAAAGTGGATTAATTGGACTTGAATCAGTTCAACTAGTTGAATACATTGATTATGGGACCCACAAATACACATGTCGAAATTTAAGAGGAAGAAAAAGGAAGAGAGTGATCACATGTTGAAAACTCTATCTTGTAAAAAGAACTACTCTCATCCTATTGGCTATTCTAAGTTTTGGAGATTTTTTTCTAATAAGAAATCATTGTAACTCAATTATTTTATAATAAGAAATTTTTTTTAAATTAAAATTTATATCAAAATTCATAATTTTTTATGGTCTACAAATAGAATCTAGGTTTGTTTCATTTAGATACAGAAAAAAAACGCCAATTTCAGATAAATTTTCTATTAGTCTCCAAGCAAATTTCCTTTTTTTGTGTTTAAACTTCTTTTTTTAGTTAAATGGATCACAATAATGATCCCTTTAACATTCAAAATTTGAGTAATTTTCCTTTTAACTATCCAAATCTCGGCAATTATCAGTTTCAAAACCAGTCTTCAAACACACCCCAAAATATACCAAATTTTGGTTTTGCACCAAATTTCTTTATGCCATCATCTGTTCCAAATTTTCCTCCATATTATGGATCGATGATGCCATATTTAACTCCAAGACCTCCTATTTCTTCAACTTCAATGGGTAATCAATTTGTTCCAAATATTGGAACAACGGAATTTCCAGAATTTTTTACACAAATAGGTCTTGGTGATACAAGTGGTGTCAATGAAGGCACTCAAAAGGAAAATGAAGAGGATTCAACTCATGCTCACCGGAAAAGTCCAAAATGGACCACTGGTCAAAATTTGGTTCTAATAAGTGGTTGGATTAAATATGGAACTGACAGTGTTGTTGGCAGGAACAAAAAAAGTGAAGCATTTTGGGGAAAAATTGCTGAGTACTGTAATGAGCATTGCTCATTTGATCCTCCGCGAGATGGAGCTTCGTGTAAAAACCATTACAACTATATGAACAAAAAGTTGAGCAAATGGGTTGGCGCGTACGATAATGCTAAGCGTATGCAACAAAGTGGGTGGTCGGAGAATGTTGTCTTGGCAAAAGCGCAGGAAATATATTCAGGTGGTAAGAATGAACATTTCAATTTAATGTTAGAATGGAATGCTCTCCGTGATCAACCACGTTACGGTAGTCACGTAGGAGGAAACAGCGGCTCAAGTAGTGGATCTAAGAGATCCCGCGAGAATGATGCAAGTGACTCCAACTCTATCAGATAAAACTCTGTAGGATCTAACGTTCGTCCAATGGGGAGGGACGCATCAAAAGAAAAGGTAGAAAGAAAATCAAGGGCGTAACTTTGGAAATGGTCAATGATAGACCATGGATTTTAACGACTTTCAGCCATGGTCTATAAGTGTTTTAATAAATATTTAATACTATATAGAGTCTATTTAGAGTATTTACAGGTTCAGGTACGCTCTGGAGAAATATGGTGATTTTGGAGTCTTTTGAGGTGCAGAGCTGCACAAACGCGTCAGATGTCTAGCTACGGATGGAGACCTTTCGACCGTTAGATTAAGCTCATCTTTTGATACAAGATATCGATTTGATTTATCTTTCTAATGCCACCGGTTTGAGGTCAATCAGCATCCTGTAGCAGAAGTTATGCCCGTTTTACTGAAGAGTGGTCAGTCTGCCTCGCGAGAGGAAGCTGTCGAGAAGAGGAACATATGTCGATCGATGCAGAAATCGACATCAATCGATATGGATGCCAGAATACGGGTCGAGCATATTTTATGACCGACTGAAGCCCAGAAGCAACCCCAAATTATCAGAATACCCTTGGACGACCAGAAACCCTATTTATGTTATTTATAAGCCATTGTTGACGGCTACATCTATCTAAGCTTTCTTTTATTCTTGTTCTTAGTTAGGAGAGAAAGGAGGAACTCCTTTAGAGTCCTCCTGGAATTCCATTGGCTTTGGTTTTATATTATTTATGCTTTTCATCTATTCATCTATGATTTCTGTGATAAACTTCATGTCTGAATAGATCCACCTGTTAGGTTTAGGGTTCAAATTGGTTAGAGGGATTAGCCCCAACTATAGATTTCCTGAGTTGTGATATTCATTGATTAATTGTTCTTAATGCTTGTTTTAGCCTTGCTAACTAGAACATGAACCTAGAAATTTGCATGTGTCAAGCATCCTTGATCATCCTGTCCTGAATCTAATATGTCATGCTA
>NC_027755.1:8012217-8014908 GCF_000695525.1 Brassica oleracea var. oleracea
ATCGATCGACACTTTCTTGTGATCAAAAGACGACAGTTGAGATCCAAGATCTAGTTAGTTAACCAGTGAAACATTGCCATCGCTGATCACTGTGATTAAGGAGTTGAGCTCTAATATATCATGCATGCAACTGTTAGGCATCTACATGATTATAATCTCCAACACCTGAATAGAAACCCTAGATCTAGGAACCAACCTTCCATCAAACAACTCCTTGCCAAGCTGAACAATTGTCTTATTCAACTTGTTTACTGCTTTATCTATTGCTTTGCATTAATTATTTACTGCTTAATAAACTATTAGCCTAGCTTACTCATAAACTGATTAGTCCTAGCTCCCTATGAATTCGATCCCTAAGTACTACAACTCGACCTCTTATTTGAGAGAGTATAAATCACTCCTTAGGATAATTTGAGTGATATCAAATTTGGTGCCGTTGCGGGGGAGCTTTGATCGCCATTAGATCTTGTCTAGTTAGATTTAGTCTATGTTTTACTATTGTTCTAAAAAAAAAGTGATAAATTTTTTTCTTCTGCTTTAGGTACATACATCTTAGTACCAGGAACAACAATAAAGAGAGGATTTCTAGGTCCTTCAAAGAAGGAGCCTGCTGAGTCGCGCAAGATCCGTAAGTCTACGAGGGAAGAATCGATTGACACCCTCCAAGCAACAGCGATCGACAGCGTGAACCAGAAATCGATTGACAGCATACATCAATCGATCGCCACCCAACAAACAACAGTGATCGACAGAGCCAATCAACCGTAAAAAAACACTGTTCATCCGAACACCGTTAATCCGAACATTGTTCATCTAAACCATGCTCATCCGAACACTGTTCATTCTGGTACTGTTTATTGAGATACTGTTCATTGAGGTACTGTTCATCTCAACAATATTCATCCCCCGTCGATCGACACTGTTCATCACCCGTCAATCGACACTGTTAATCCCGCGTCGATCGACAGTGTTCATCCCGTGTCGATCTATTTTACCGATATTAGTGTGTTCATGAGTCTTATCAAAATGTTTTCAAAAGAGTTTTATTGAGTCAAGAAGGGGATAATGAACTTATTAGAATTTTGCTTGTTATCTAACCACTTTTTAGCACCATTCTAGACTTATTGATAGCAGATAGTACTAAAGATACTAAAGTGGATCAAGCTGTCAACTGTTCACATTTGCTGAGATTGTTTGAAGGAACCAAAGTTGACCTCCAACACTAAACCTGACACAACTGCTTGCCTTGGGGCTTGGTATACATGGGATTGGATTCTTCAAACAAATCTGGAAGGTAAAGGCTTTTGTAGATTTATCATCTTTTCTCTCTCTATTTCAACTCTAGATTTATAGGTAGAAATATTTATTTTCAAAAAAAAAAAAAAACGAAAAAGAAAGAAAAGAAAAGAAAAGGAAAGAAAAATATAAGTTATATATATAGGTGTTAGTTAGGTGGAATCCGAACAGGACTTGGTGGCTACAACTATTAAGGCTTGCTTCATAAGGATTCCACCAAAAAGAATTCGAACGGGACTTGGTGGCGGCAATCATCAAGGTTCGATTCACATGAATTTTTGGATATAGGTCAAAAAGAAGTGAACAGGACTTGGTGGCAACCACCATTAAGGCTTGATTCATTGAAGCATGTCCAATCTTGGTCAATGATCTTGCAATATAAGCGGACTTTGACTAAAGAGAGAAATTAGTAGAGAGAAAAGATAGGAACTAACTTTTACCTGCAGGTCCAGATACTTGTTTGAAAATCCTTGCATCATGTGATCGATACTCCCAAGATAAAGCCTGCACTTTTATTTATGTTAAGAAATGAGGTTTGTATAGGGGAATGTCAGACAATATTTGCTAAGTTGTTGGCTAGGTGAATTTGGTTGGTAAGGTAGGATATGGTATAATGTGCTTTTGTGATTTGGACTTCTTAGATGTAGATTGCAATATCGTAGAGGTGATGATTCTAAGTTTTAAATCATGTGAGTCCCTGCTGTTTCTAAACCTCTTTTAGAGAGACTGCCCGTCTGTTTTGCTTAAGGACAAGCAAAAGGGTAAGTCTGGGGGAGTTCATAGACCATGGATTTTACCGACTTTTAGCCATGGTCTATAAGCGTTTTAAAATATATTTAATACTTATATATTTAATACTATATAGAGTCTATTTAGAGTATTTACAGGTTCAGGTACGTTCTGGAGAAATATGGTGATTTTGGAGTCTTTTGAGGTACACAGCTGCACAGACGCCTCAGATGTCTAGCTATGGATGGAGACTTTTTGACCGTTAGATTAAGCTCATCTTTTTACATAATATATAACTTTGAGTTAGCTTTCTAATGCCACCGGTTTGAGGTCAATCAGCATCTTGTAGCAGAGGTTATGTCTGTTTTACTCAAGAGTGGTCAGTCTGCCTCGCGAGAGGAAGCTGTCGAGAAGAGGAACGTATGTCGATCGATGCAGAACTCTTGACATCGATCGATATGGATGCCAGAATGCGGGTCGAGCATATTATATGACCTACTGAAGCCCAGAAGCAACCCCAAATTACCAGAATACCCTTGGAAGACCAGAAACCCTGTTTGTGTTATTTATAAGCGATTGTTGACGGCTACATCTATCTAAGCTTTCTTTTATTCTTGTTTTTAGTTAGGAGAGAAAGGAGGAACTCCTTCAGAGTCCTCCTGGAAC
>NC_027755.1:8014976-8035509 GCF_000695525.1 Brassica oleracea var. oleracea
ACTTGTTAGATTCAGGGTTCAAATAGGTTAGAGGGATTAGCCCCAACTATAGATTTGCTGAGTTTTGATATTCATTGTTAGATTGTTCTTAATTCTTGTTTTAGCCTTGCTAACTAGAACATGAACCTAGAAATTTGCATGTGTCAAGCATCCTTGATCATCAAGTCCTGAATCTAATATGTCATGTTAGGACTGCTAGAGAGAGCTAACCGCTGATCTAGGAGACTAGTGAGCATTATCAATCAGCGCCTAGGGCTTAGCTAGAAGCTATCGATCGATATTGTCTTCTGACAATCGATCGATATTGCGAAAGGTGTATCGATCGATATCCCTATAGGATCATCGATCGACACTTTCTTGTGATCAAAAGATGACAGTTGAGATCCAAGATCTAGTTAGTTAACCAGTGAAACATTGTCATCGCTTATCACTGTGATTAAGGAGTTGAGCTCTTGTATATCATGCATGCAACTGTTAGGCATCTATATGATTATAATCTCGAACACCTGAATAGAAACCCTAGATCTAGCAACCATCCTTCCATCAAACAACTCCCTGCCAAGCTGAACAATTGTCTTGTTCAACTTGTTTACTGCTTTGCTATATTTATTTACTACTTTTAAACCTATTAGCCTAGCTTAATCAAACTGATTAGATTTAATTGGTTCACTAGCTCCCTGTGAATTCGATCCCTAAGTACTATAACTCGACATTTTATTTGAGAGAGTATAAATCACTCCTTAGGGTAATTTGAGTGATATCAGTGAACGAAGAGTAGAATGAATTCAAACAATTCAAAGAACAAGAATTGGAACGATTGGACACAATAGCCAAGAGACAAGAAGAAGCAAACCAATTGATGAAAGAAAAGACTCAAGCTAAAAAGATGAAGATTATCATGAAGCTAAGTGAAAAAGAGCATCTCGATGACAAGAACAAACAACTGTTGGAGAAGCTAAGCCACGATCTATTTGGAAATTAGTTGATTTCATGTTTTTGTGTGTATTTTTATGTTTTAATTATATGTGTTTGTTTTTTTCCTTTAATAATGTGTGTTTGTTTTTTTCTACTTTAATAATGTGTTTTTGTTTCATTCTACTTTAATAATTTGTATGTCTATGTCTACTTTACGAATTGTGTTTGTATGCAATCTGTGACTTTCAGTTATTGTTGGAGAATCCAATCTTATATGTTATTTATGTCAATTTGATATTTGTTTGACGTCCAAAAATTACAGCCACTTATTTTTTAATAAATGGAGACTCATTTTTCTAAAGATTTACCAACAACACAAATCTTAGCTTACCAAAAATACCAATGGATTCATTCGAATTTTCTTTTGATATTGAAGCTTACAAAAAACAGTCTGAAATTGAAGAGAGGTATATCGTTAATCGGTTTAGAGAGCGTCGACAAAAAATTGTTGAAGATCAGGCGCCTCGTAGCAAAATAAAATACTTCAAAAGAGATCATGTAGCGGCAAATCAAAGGCTTATTGAAGATTACTTTGCAAATCAACCAACATATGATGATGCAATATTTCGTCGACGATTCCGGATGCGAAAACATGTTTTTCTTCGGATAGTTGGAGACCTATCAAGCAGTGACAACTACTTCACTCAACGAGTTGACGCAACCAATAAAGAAGGTATATCTCCTTTGGCAAAATGTACAACCGCCATGCGAATGCTAGCGTATGGTGTTGCTGCCGATGCAGTCGATAAATATATCAAAATAGGAGGTACTACAGCATTGGAGTGCTTGCGTCGATTCTGTAAAGGAATCATCCAACTTTATGAGCAAGAGTATCTCAGAGCTCCAACTCAAGAGGACCTACAAAGAATTCTCCATGTTAGTGAAATGCGAGGGTTTCCTGGGATGATCGGGAGTATTGATTGCATGCATTGGGAATGGAAAAATTGTCCAACGGCGTGGGAAGGTCAATTTACTAGGGGAGATAAGGGAACCACCCCTATTATACTTGAAGCAGTTGCATCTCATGATCTATGGATTTGACATGCATTTTTCGGATGTCCGGGCACACTAAACGATATAAACGTTCTCGTTCGCCGGTGTTTGATGATGTTGAACAAGGAAATCCTCCGAGAGTGAACTTTTTCGTCAACCAACGTCCGTATGACATGGCATACTTTCTAGCTGATGGTATATATCCTTCTTATCCAAATCAAATCAATCCGACTTCCTCAGAGTGAACCAGACAAGTTATTTGCAAAACATCAAGAAGGATGCCGGAAGGATATCGAACGTGCATTTGGAGTGTTACAGGCTCGATTCAAAATCATTTGTGAACCAGCTCGCATGTGGGACATATCTGTTTTGGCTATCATCATGCGGTCATGAATCATATTGCATAATATGATTGTTGAGGATGAACGAGATACATATGCTCAACACTGTACCGATTATGATCAATCTGAGGCAAGTGGTTCAAGCACATCACATCTATTTTCGACTGAGGTGTTACCCGTATTTGCAAATCATGTCCGAGCTAGATCTGAATTACGTGATTCAAATGTACATCACGAACTGCAAGCAGATCTAGTCAAACACATATGAACGCAATTCAGAATGTTTCTTGATTAAAAAATCTTAAAATTTTCGTGTGTGATTGTTCTTATTGTACCAAATAAGTTGTATGTTTTTATTTGAGTTTATTGTACCAAATAAGTTGTGTGTTTTTATTTGTTGTTTTGTATGTTATATCATGTGTATTTGAAATTTCGTCATTTTATTTATTTTAATAATATTATGTTTTATATTATATTTTTTAAAAAAAATATTAAATAATAAAAATTATTAAAATATGTCATTTAAATTATTTAAGTTAATTATATTCAAAATTATTATTTAATAAAAAGCTATTAAATTATAAAATATATAAAAAAGATGAATTGGAAATAGTGGGGTAGGGTGTTGAATTTTATTAAACAAAACATTTCTAGAAGTTAAAATTGAACTGGGTGTTGAATAAGCATCTGGAAGAGAAAGAAGATTGCCGCAGTGGACTGTTAAAAAAGAGAAACAGAGGGTGAAGGATAATTTTATGATTGTAGATAGTGTTATAGCAGCCAATTTCGCCACGTAACACAGTCTCATTCATTCTCACGACTCTCTCTCTGGTGAACTGCGATGATCAAATCTCGAACTTTCGAGATTGCGAAATAATAATCTGATTGTGACCCTTATATCCATGGCGATCTCTCTTCTTCCCAGACCCTTCATATCGCTCCGTACAAGCAAAAGCTTCGACCTTTCACCGAGGGTTTTCTCCCTTAGGCTATCATGCTCCTCTTCTTCTAATGGGTCTGCCGGAAACCAGCAGGTTTCTTCGAATCCAGAGAAGAGATCTTTCGCTGCTGCCACCGGTGATATGTTCATCGGAGTCGCGTCGAGGCTTTTGAAAAGGTCCAATCAACGGACGCCTCCGAGTGATGACGGAGATAGAATAGGAACAGTAATTGAAGATGAGGTTGATCCAGAGATGATATAGGAACAAAGGGTTAAAGACGTAGAGGCTGAGAAAGAGAGGAGGGTCATTACAAGCCCGGGTTTTAGCTTCTCTGCTGCTGGTCTTTTGTTCCCTTATCATCTTGGTGTTGCTCAGCTTCTCATCGAGAAGGGTTACATCAAGGTGCTTCTTGAATTCTCTCTGTCTTAATTCAAGAAAAGGTTGTTGATGGTTATGTTGTTTGATTCAGGACACTACTCCTTTGGCAGGAGCTTCTGCTGGTGCTGTAGTCTGTGCTGTGATAACCTCAGGATCCTCTATGTGGGAAGCCCTTGAAGCTACCAAGGTTCTTGCTGATGATTGTCGACGCAATGGCACTGCTTTTCGTCTTGGGGTAATTAGTTTTCTTCTTGCTCTCTGTTTCAGACAGTTGACTTTATGTTTGTTCTGTCATTTCTTTTATAGCATGATTTTGTATGCAATATAAGAGTTTATGAGTGAAACGCAAGGTGGTGATATTGTTGATCCAAGTCAATGTGATTTTAGGCTGTCCTCAGAGAGTCTATGGAGAAATTACTACCGGATGATATTCATATTAGGTCCAATGGCAGAGTTCGTGGTAAAAGAAGCAGCTTTTCCCTTCAATCCTAAAGGATTTCTCTTTCGATTTGACTTCTCTGATCATCATTCTACTGGTATTTTAGTTGCTATCACACAGGTGCTCTGGAAACCTAGAGGTTTACTGGTGGATCAATTCGACTCCAAAAGTGACCTTATAAATGCAGTTCATACATCTTCATTTATTCCAGGGTAAATACCTAGAGGTTTACTGGTGCTTGCTTTTGAATTTTACACCAACTTTTTAACTTATATTATGTAAGAACAAATGCAGATATCTTGCACCAAGGCCTGTAACGATGTTCCGGAATCGAGTTTGTGTTGATGGAGGTTTGACTTTGTTTATGCCACCATCTGCTGCTGCTAAAACAGTAAGACGCTTCTTGTTTTGTTTCTCTATTCTTTATCTTGAGTAGTTGTTGCTTCTGTTGTCTGTTGATTCCATATCTTTAAGATCAACTAAAAGCGTGGATGGCTTTGTCACTATTTTGGAAGCCCTTTCATATGTTAAACTATCATAAGAGCATTATGAAAAATAGAGTAAATGACTGAAACAAGACCAACCATTGCTTTGTGATTTTCGCTTTAGGTCACATGTTATAGCAGCTGTTCCTTGGAGCTCAATGAACTTTCTGTTTCAAATCTTTCTCACAGGTTCGAGTTTGTGCGTTTTCCGCTAGTAGCTTCAAACTAAAGGGTATTGGGATCAGCCCAGACTGCAACCCTCTAAACAGGGCAACCGCAAGACAGGTTAAATGATCAGTTCCTTCTAGTGGATATCATTGTCCTTTGAGAGTAAGTGTGTTAATCTTTCGTTTTTTTTTTCTTTCTGATACATAGCTATTGAAATGGGCACTGGAGCCAGCAGAGGACGAGGTGTTGGATAGGCTGTTTGAGCTAGGATATGCCGATGCAGCTACGTGGTCTGAGATAAGTCCAGTGGATGAACTGGTCTATGATGATTCTCCTGCAGCTCAAGCGATTCAAGCTAGTTAGAAATTACAAGAATTCAGTACTTAATTTCTTTTAACTAAAAATAGTCTGTTTATTGCGCTATAATAGATTAATACTTTTCTCACAAGGAGAGACTTTTGTATTCAAAACAAAATCCAGTGGTAGATAAGAGTTCAACGTTGGCCTCTTTTATTCATCAAAAAACTACAAACTTTCATGCGTTTGATTTATAGCAACAACCAACAAACATTAGTCACTCCACAAAGCTTTGGTACTTGGAGATTTGTCGCCACAACATTGTCTGTAAAAGTGAAAGAGAGCAATCGGCTCCTAGTAGGGATTTGGAAAAGCATGAAGAGGGAGGATGGGATGCAATCATTGGCCGAGGTAATATTTTTGTTTTGATTTGATTTGAGCTGCAGGAGTATCAACAACATACTCGACCATCGATCGACATTGGAGACCCAACATCAATCGACAGACGTCCCGAGTTTGAAAAAGAGCCTATGACCGTGATGGAACTAGGAGATTCCACAAGGATAAGTATGGAGTCTATAGAGATGATCATGGACATGCCTGAGATGTAGATGGACACATCATCCGTATATCCAAGGATGATATCAGAAATCTTCTGGAAAGGGCTTCAATGGACGAGCCCAGCTACCTATGTCTTCCAGAACATGCTAGGTCATTCACACTGACAAAGCTGGTACCAGAAATCTACACCCAGGATGAGATAAATGAGATGCTTTATGGAATCTGTGGAGCCCAAGAGAAGAATGAAGATGACTTTCAGATGAAGCTTGATGGTGTCTACTACCCACTGAATGATAGCATCAGTTGGTTGACTACATGCATGGAGGAGATGAGGCAAGACATAGCCAGAATGCAGACACAGCGTGCGGCCGAAGCAACTACACCAGCATTGATCGACAGAGACCTTAGAACATCGATCGACGCTGACCCGTCACAATCAAATCCGATGAAGTCTCAACCAGATTCTTACACCAGAGCAGAGATTGATCAGATGGTAGAAGAGATCTACAGAACTCTGGGAGATGTGATGACATTTATTTCCCATGGGACATCACCATCAGTTCTTTGACTTCTCAGACAGAGGCAATGTAGAGGAAGATAGTGGAGATTCAGAGATTCATCGCTCGTCGACCAGAGGCATCGACATCGATCGACGGACGCATCGACATACCGACCGACAGTCCCAGAAGGACATCGATCGACGAAGTTACAAACTGACGAGGGCTAGTACCAAAGGTGAAATTAGATGTCTGATATAAACAACCGTGGAGAGGAGATCTCAGCTGACACATAGGCCACACTTGTGAGACATCAGTTGAAATTTGAATGTCTTGGAGACAGATTGCAGAAGATAGAGAATACAACTGCAACAATGAAAGACAAATGGCGCAGAGGAGACAAGGCAATGAGAGACTTCACTGGTACATGGTTCCACAAGAGCAGAGAAGAGATGGAAACTTGCTTCCAGAAAGTACCAGCTTTCCACATTACTAGCCAAATCACCTCCAAAGTCAAGCTAAATGACTATAACAAAGCGCTGAGTGTGAGCCTGTGAGGCAACCCACTATTAGGTAATTTCTAATTGGTTTTTATTAGTTTAGTACTTATGTTAGTTTTAAAAATTTTTGCAGGTCATAAAAAAACAAAAAAGAGATCCGAGTAGACGATTGCCCAGAATATCGACCGACGAGACTCTGCGGACATCGATCGACAAAACATCACCTGCCGCGACCGATGACAACATCTTAACATTGATCGACATCTATTCCGGTCTGGTATATCGTTCTTACTTGTTAAATTATGTCCTTATGCTTTAGTTTTCACCATAACTCCGACTGAAATTACACTGGGGACAGTGTAGTTTAAGTCTGGGGGAGGTTTACTAATATTAGTTTATTTCATGAGTCTTATTAAAATGTTTTCAATAATAAGTTTTTATTGAGTCAAGAAGGGGACAATGAACTTATTGATTTTGCTTATTATCTAACCACGCCATTCTAGATTTACTAGTTGCAGATAACACTAAAGATACTAAAGTGGATCAACCTGTCAACTATGTTACACTTGCTGAGAATGTTCGAAGGAATCAAAGCTGACCTCCAACCTAATTGAGCTCAACTCTGCTTGTCTTGGGGCTTCGTATGGGATTGGATTCTTCAAACAAGTCTAGAAGGTAAAGCCTTGTGTAAATTTAACACCCTCTCTCTCTATTTCGAAATATAGATAAATAAAAAAAAAAAATATATATATATATATATATATATAATAATTATAGATGGTAATTTAAGAAAAGAATTCGAACATGACTTGGTGGCTATAACCATTAAGACTTGATTCATAAGAATTTTATAGGTAAAGGATTAGAACATGACTTGGTGGCTATAACCATTAAGACTTGATTCATAAGAATTTTATAGGTAAAGGATTAGAACATGACTTGGTGGCTAAAACCATTAAAGCTTGATTCATGGAAGCATGTCCAATCTTGGGCAATGTTCTTGCAATAAAGCAGACTTTGACTGAGAGAGAAATTAGTAGAGAGAGAGGAAAGAAACTTTTATTTACATCTAGGTTTAAATACTTGTTTGAGCATCCTTGTATCCTGTGATCGATACCCCCAAGGCAAAGCCTACACTTTTATTTATGCAAGAATTGAGGTTGGTAAAGGAGATTGTCAGACAGGATTTGCTAAGTTGTTGACCGGGAGAATTTGGTTGCTAGACTAGGATATGGCATAGTGTGCTTCTGAGACTAGTATTTCCTAAGGTGATGATTATGAGTTTTAAATCTGTAAGCCCCTGCTATTTTCAAACCTATTTCAGAGAGACTGCCTGTATTTTTTGATTGAGGACAAGCAAAAGGGTAAGTCTGAGGGAGTTTATAGGCCATGGATTATACCCACTTTTAGCCATGGTTTATAAGTGTTTTAATAACTAATTATTATGTTTTAGAGTCTATTTAGTATATTTATAGGATCAGGAGTGATTTGGAAGAAAATGATGATTTTGGAGCATTTTGGAGATAATTGAAGAAAACATCCGAGCTGACCATCGAGCAAGACCAATGGCCGACATTCAGAGACAATAATCGATCGATGCACATCCCGTGACATCGATCGACGGCGAAGTGCGCAGAAGCCCGTTTGGTTCCAGCCGACTTAGAGCCCAAGACTTCACCAATTTACAAGATTACCCCTTACGAGTTTTAACCTAATATTTATAGTTTGCCAACATGTTAGAGGCAAAGGGTGCTTTCTTGTTTTTTTATTTTCACAGCAAACGTTTTCTAAGATTTTAGTAGAGTTGGAGAGAAGATCCAAAAAGACTTGTGATTGGAACTCCATTAATATCTATCTATTTATTTGTGCAGTTTTTATACCTAATTGATGTTATGAATTGCTTAGCCATGTCTGAGTAGTTCTATTGTTAGGTTTACGGTTTAAATAGGTTACGAGGGGTTAGCCCCAACTATAGATTTCTAAGTTGTGTATTCATCACTAGGATTGTCATTAATGCATGTTTCTAGTTTAGCTAGCTAGAACTTGCCCTAGGAGTTGTTGACTCAAGTCATCACTTGCATTTCACCCTGAATCCGTCCTAATTGAGTTAGGATTGCTAGAGTAAGGTGAAATCTTATCTAGGAAGCCTAGTGAGCATAATTCAACCCGCGCGTAAAGCTTGACTAAGAACGTGTCGATCGATATTCCTATATAATAATTGATCGACGGTACAACAAGTGTATCGATCGATTAAGTGTATCGATCGATATTCCTCTAGAGTCATCGATCGACACTTATATCTGGTCAATAGACAAACCTAGAAAGCGAACGCCGATCGGTTTGTTTATAAGTGTTTGAGCTCTACAATATCATGCATACAACTTGTTAGGCATCTGTAGGATTATAATCCTGATTACCTGAATAGAAACCCTAAGTCTAGTTATTTCATCTAAAACACCAAAAATCCAATCAAATCAATCGAGAAATTGTCTTGCTCACAAACCTGTTTTTACATTTAATCATAATCAACCTAGTTTAATCACTCTGATTATATTTATTAGGTTCTCTAGCTCCTCGTGGATTCGATCCCTAAGTACTATAACTGAACCTCTTATTTGAAAGAGTAATTCACTCATTAGAGTAATTTGAGTGGAGATCAAATTCATTGATCTTGTTTTTAAAAAACACATAAGTTATATTCATTGTTGAAGGCTCGGTTGAATTTATCTACCATATACTCTCTAACACTTGCACTTGGATTTTTAAGAGTATAATTATCCCTCGAAAGTGCTTCGTCGAACAATTGAATTAAAGTTTTTCCTTATATATATATGACCATTTGTATTAGGCAAATCTCCAAAATAGCACCTTTCTAAATTTATATCACAAAAATAGCACTCAAAAACTAAAATGACCAAAATAGCACATTTCTAAGTTTATCCTTTGAAAATTTTAATTATTTTATTTTTCAAAATTTGAAATCTTATCCCCAAAACCTCATTTCTCAACTCTAAACCCTAAACCCTAAACTCTAAACCATAAACCCTAAACCCTAAGTTTGTGACTTTTGATAAAACATTAAGTGCTATTTTTGTGACTTTTGACTTTAAGTACTAGTTTGAGAACAAAAACTTGATTTAGTGCTATTTTGTCTTTTTCTCATTTGTATTTGTATTTGGTCTACAAATTTTAAAATTATAAGATTAGTTAATGAATATAATTTAAAATCTATAACTATTAAAATTTTGAAAATATAGTTAAAACTTACTCTTAAAGTTGTTTCCGTAGGAGGAATCGATGCTTTTGTAAGACAGACTTGAATTTGTTGTTCTTCCAGAATTTGTATCCATTCGCCCGTTAGAATACTACATTTCATTAAATTATATTTAATTTTAAATATACAAGAATATAACATATTTCAAAACTAATATTTATTTAAAATAATATAAATAGTTATTATAAAAGATTAAATTTAATTTAAGACACGTATGGTATCAAATATATTTGTAATTATGACCAACACAAAAAGGTTGACTAGGCAATTTAATTTCACATAAAGATTACCAACTCTTTAGCTGCATTATAATCAAATTTCAAATAGTTAACTAGTAAGCTGTTAAAAAAAACTTAACTAATATATGAATTCAGTAAGCTCAGTAACCCATTCTCTTAGGTTTGGAACCACTCTATTTTTAATAAATGTCTATGTTCATTGGTATCATTTCGTTTGGTTGATTGGTTAGTTTTTATATTTTAATTATGATGCGAATAAAGTGTTAACATACATAAAAGAAGTAGTGCGCTTTATTTGAAACTTATCTAGATTTTAGAGGAAAAAAAACAGATATGCATATTTATGATAAAGAAGGAATACTGATCTTTTGAAAATTGACAAGAACTTAAATTAAATATATAGATACGGTCCTGATTATTTAATATTTTCTGAATGAACTATGGTTTCTATGAATATTATGTTATCATTTAGTCAGCATCGTAAACTAAAATTTTAAGATTTACGCTTCTATATATCCAACAAAATTATTACTTTAGCAATTTACTTAAATTAAACTAACAATTGTTTTAGAATTTGGCTTTTTCATAAACAAACTATTACTTTAGCAATTCAGTTAAATTAAACTAACAATAACCATTTTGGTAATTTATATTAAATAAACTATAATTTTAAACACTATATTGTAAGTAAATATCATTTCTTTGTTAACCTTCAATTAATTGGATAACGAAATACACTTATTAGTTTGTAGTTATTTTATTTTAAGATTTATTATGTGGATTAATTAATTATTTTAAATGTAACGTAATCAATTTAAATCAACAAACTTACATATTTTGTGAATATGAATAAGTCACTTTGAATGTTGTGTGAATGAATGCTTAGTCAAGTGAACTCACGTTCCTTTTTTTTCTGATATGATGAAATTGTAAACTGATTTGGTAGATATATATAACAGTTTTTCAGAAAGAATAACTGATTGGTAACCATGTGCGGTTTCCGGTACGGCTTTTTGAAATCCGCTTTTTGTTAATTCACCAATCACTACCAAAGTTGTGTTAGAGAGACACGTCACTAAGTAAATTAAGGAAAACTGTTAATTCACCGATCACTAAGGCAGTGATCTGTCTCCTGAGAGAGACACGTCATTAAGTAAATTAAGGGTAGCCTTTCACGTGTCCTCTTCGTTTTTTATATTTCTGTTTCGATTTTATATGGGCCATTATGATTAAATTAGTTGGACTTGGCCTTTAGTTATTTTATTTGTTAAAAATCAAAGCCCAACCCAAATGAAAGGAAAGCAGGTAGGATTCGTTCATCGTCTTCGTCAATCTGACTTTGGCATCCAGGGTTCATCTTCAAACGAATCTATCGCCATTAATGGAGTTTCAGGAGGTTGTGTGAGGCGAATCTTCATGCAGAATATTTGGGTCGAGCTTCGTTTGTGTCGTTTCGTTTGAGATTCTTCTCTTCCATAACGTTACGGGATTCATCGCCATTAAGAACTATCTTTAATTCTTCAATCCACAACCAGCACGATTAATCATTTAATGCTTTGTATTTCTCTTCCAGACGGTGTATATCCACCTATAAAAGGTCGTCTTCATTCACTGGACATCATCCTCACAATTCCTAAAAACACTAGAAACTTATTTTATCGGGATTGTATCGTCTTCAACCCTCAAATTTTGTTTGCATTGACAGTGAGTTTCCGTTATTGATTTGGCAACGGAGCACGAGAATATAGAGATCGAATTCTTCTTCTCGATTTGAATATCTTACAAACTATGATTCTGATGTCTCAGAGGTACTGATAAAGAAGAGGGCCAGAGGTTTCTCACAGTAAGCATTGATCTTTATGATTTGCTAGCTCACTGATTTCTTTGTGTATATTGAGAACAAAGTCGATATGCTTAGGGCTCTAGATGAGCTGAAACTGCTGTTTGATTCTTGGAGATGTTCTTTGTTCTGTTTATATGTCGTCTTAGTTTTGGTTCTATCATTAACCTTATTGGAACTTGAATTTTGTATGGCTCTGTAAAAATCACACCTTTCTTTTGTAATTTTCTAAAAAATTTAAGATTTCTTTTATATAGGTGGTAAAGAAAGATGAAGATGTGAACAAGGCCGGCTTAGATAGGGGGGCGAGCGGTGCGACCGTCCCGGGTCCAATCCGTTGTCCCCCTATTTCTTAATAGATAAGAGCCCGATTATTTTAAAAAATACATGTATTTTTATATTAAAAATAAGAAAAGAGATCTAAATTTTTTTTATATGAAAGTTTTTTTTATTTCCATAGATTTATTTTTAAAAATACTACTGGTATTTTGAAAAAAAACATATATCTATCAGATTTTTTAAACAAAAATAATAGTTTAGAAATTAATTTTTTTTTTGCCCTAAGGCCCATGACACCGCCGGTCCTGGATGTGAAAGTGATTGTAGCTGGTGATGATGATTGGTTGCCTCAGCCGCCAAAGGTTGTCTCCGATAAAAGCAAAGAGTCCGGTGAAGATTCTACCATTAAAGCTTTGAGGTAGTTGTGTATGTCTCGAGTATTTTTTTTCATCTATGTGCTGCCAGTTGCTATTAGAAGCTACGGTTTGAACACTGCTACCTTTAATTTTGTAGTGAGCCTTTCTTGATGATATCATCCAAAGAGTTGCTTTGTTACACTTTGATTCTTAAATTTTGAATTGAAAATATGAAAAGTATTAGAAACTACGGTTTCATATGTGTGTGCTTCATATGCTGCCATTAGATGTTACTGTTTTTTCCTTCAACATTATATATCTCTTGGCCGATTTCACTTTCACATGAAGCGATAAGTTTGAACACTGCTAACTGTTATTTGTTAATTCATATGTGATGATATCACCCAAAGAGTCTCTATTATTACGCTTTGATTCTTAAGTTCTGAATGGAAACATGCACTGCAAGTGGAAGAAGATGGAGCTCATGTCTTTCACAAAAACTGTAGTAGATGTGGTGCAGGAAGCAGAGGCAAGTAAAACTCACTGAATGTAGAACTGCTGTTGGTGCTTTTGGAGGCGGAGAATATACTAATGGAGTGTATGCAACAGCGCTTATGGTGGTTAAAGCTGGGAGCAGCGACCGTCCTGCCATTCCAGGCTTAAACAGCCCACCTTTTCTTCCTGCTGAGGTACTCAGAGAAACTATGGTACACTACTATTTAGCTCTTAGTAGTGACCAAAGATTGATCAATATTTGAGGCCTTTTTATGAACGCAGGGTGATCATCCATGTGTCATGCGAAGAAGCCTTACAAAATACAAGTCTTTGTTTCCCGCAATCGATTTTTCAACTGTAAGAACATTATATTGGTTACTTCTGATCAATATATCTTTACTGATAATAAATTGTTAGAAAGATTCTTATGCTTGCCTATGTTGTATTAGATTGTAGGTGACAATGATATTTTGTGGAAGCCCAGTCCAAGAGAGACCTCAGACGAAGTTGCAGCTAGAGGTGTAGAGTTCGTTAACTGGTGAGTTCCATGGATATTAAATACATTTTTGTTCCTTTTTAGTTACTAATTATTTTCCCATTGACTTCATGCATGGTGTCTTGAGTTATTTTGGGGAGAATTGTGTCGACGACATAAAGAAAAAGTTGTCTATACAGTAAGAGACCTTACCACACAAACCTGAAGAAATGCATTAATTGTTTACTAATGAAACTATGTAACATTTTTTCAGCTTCGAAAAAAATTATGGTAGAGTAGAGGATCAATATTATAGTCTCTAAGACATATGCATTAGACATGCATAAAACTTTTCTTATTTTTAATTGATACTTTTTTTCCACGATTCTATACAGACAACACACTGATCTTCTGTACTTAAGAATTACATGGTCTTCTCAAATATTCCCCACTAAAAAAAAATGCACACAATTTTACCCACAACAGACCGAGATGTATCACAATTAACAAAAATAAAAAAAAAGAAATATGACACTGGTTTCATCGTTATGATATTAAACATGACCCGGCTGTCTACTTGAATTGTTTTAGCAAACTTCTTGACACCAAGCTCATATTGTTTTGTTTTTTTTGTACTTTCTGCTTGATGCAATTTAAGTTTGTTTCAGTTAATATATGATTTTTCAATTTTAATTCATTTACTAATATATTTTGTCTAAATTATATGCTAGCACAAATTCTCAACTAACAAAATGAAAAAAACTATCTTAACAAAATTTACAATACCTACAGAAGTTTAGGATTATAACACAACGTATATTAAAGACCAAGAAGAATAAATCACAAGCTATAATGTAACTTCACGCCTAAAAATATGTAGTATTGGTATCTTAATGTAACCTAAAAAGACACCAAATTGGAAGCAGTCGCAAAATATATAATAACAAACAAAACTTCCTAATGCAAATTCGAACAAACAAAAACTGCTTGAAAAAATAAATAAATTTATTTCAAAATATATAGTATATGACTTCAATAAAAAGATACATTAAATCCCGCGTGCTTCCTCTGGTGTTGAATATTTGTATAACAAAACTTAAGTTTATCCTGTGGGGGTGAACTTTTAAATTCACATCCCTTCTTATTACCAGTCAAAATGCCACATAGATTAATAAAAAATAAATTAATTTTTTCCCAAAAAAAGCTGAAATAATTGAAAAAGAATAATAATGCCAATTTTAGTGACGCTAACGCCACTAACTAAACCCTAATCCTAAATTTTAAACCTTAAATCTTAAATTTAAACTCTAAACCCTAAATTCTAAACCTAAATTCTAAATTTTATATCCTAAACTCTAACGGGGTGCATTCAATATAACATTTGACCTTATTTGACTTTTAATGGAGTTTTAGATGATTTTAATAAGTTGCAGAGATTTAGGCGATTTTTTTTAAACCACTAGATAAAACCTAAAACCATGGGATTTGAGTTTTAATTTTTTTAACTAAGAAACTCCACCAAAACACCCTAAAATCACCTGAAAACTTTAAAACTCCACAACTTAAAATATTTTCAACAACAGTGGATTTTAGAGTACTCTACGAAATGTTAAGTTCAATAACAGTGGATTTTAAATGAGTTTTTAAAATTCATGTTTGAATAACAGTGGATTTGTCATTTTAATACAAATCACTTAAAACTCTCAGTTGAATATACTCCCCTTAAACACAAACCGTAAACCCTAAACCCAAACCTTATATCCTAAACCCAAATCCTAGACCATAAACCCAAATCGTAAACCCTAAATCCAAACCCTAAACCCAAATCCTAGACTCTAAATCTTTAACCCAAGACCTAGACTCTAAACTCAAACCATATACCCAAACCCAATCCCTAGACCCTAAACTCAAATCGTAAATCCTAAACCCAAATTATATACTCTAAAGCTTTGGATTAATGATTTAGAGTCTAGGCTTTGGATTTAAGGTTTACGATGTCTAAGATTTGGGTTTAGGATATAGGGTTTGGGTTTAGGGTTTAGGGTTTAGGGTTTGGATTTAAGGCATAGAGCTTAGAATTTAGGGTTTAGGGTTAAAATTTAAGATTTAAGGTTTAGAATTTAGGATTTATAGTTTAGTTAGTTGCGATAGCGTCAATAAAACTGGTGTTATTATTATTTTTTCAATTATTTTAGCTTTACAAAAATTATTCTATTTTATTATTAATCTAGGTGGCATTTTGATTGGTAATAAGAGCACTTCCAATGGGGGTTCTACCCATTGGTGTTCTAAACTTCTATATATATACATATATGCCAAGTTTAGAACTCTAATGGATAGAACCCCATTGGAGGTGCTCTAAGAAGGGAAGTGAGTTTAAAAGTTGAACCTAAGTTTTGTTCAATATGAATATGTTTGTTTCCGTGTTATTCAATGGAAACTTTCCTTTTTTCTTTTTTCTGAATAAAATTGTGTGCCTATATATACTTATAATTATAGAACTGACATGAGTAGTTTCTGTAGAACCGAGGTAGAATGTTGCTGAAAACTGAAAAGACATAACTCATCTAGAGCGGAATTGCTACCCCACGATCTGGTAGAGCTCATCCTCGTGCCCGCGGAGCCTCTGCTGAGATTCAGATCTGTATCCATGAAGTGGAAATTCACAATCGACTCCCAACGTTTCAAGGAACGACACTTGATCCGTCGCAAGCAATTACGTGGTCCCGATGTCCTTATCTTAAATCTCTGCTATGAAGACCATGAGGACCTAGATTATGATCGAACATTTGTGTTTGGGTCATCAATAGCTTGGACGTTCAAGTTCCCTATTACGTGTAGCATGTTCTGCTATGGTAGTTGTGATGGTCTAATATGCGTCTTCTGTATGTTCGAACTGAGGGTCGTGGCCAATCCCGCCACTGGATGGCATCGGATTCTTCCTCTTTCCAACTATCAACACCTCATCATTCAGGGGGACGAGAATGGATTTATGGAATGCCCAATCCCTAGGCTTGGATTTGGTAGAGATAAACTAAGAGGCACTTACAAGCCGGTTTGGTTGTATAATTCATCCGGGTTTGTACCAAAGGTTGTTACTCACTGCGAAGTTTTTGATTTTAGCACCAACACTTGGAGGTACGTACGTTATCCCTGCTTCTCCTTATCCGATCAATTGTTACCATAAACCCGTCCATTTAGATGGGTCTCTTTATTGGTTCACCGCGTGTGAAGAACCCATGGTACTATCTTTTGTTCTTCACACCGAGACTTTCCAAGTCATCTGTAAAGCTCCCTTTGCCCACCCTTGTGATCCTCACCTCCTCACCATGTGCATCCTTGATAACCGCTTGTGCGTGTCTGAGAGAAAAGAGAACACCCAAGTAATATAGACGTTTGATTCTTCAGGCAAGACATGGAAGACAATGTGTTCGCTTGACCTCAACCCAATTTCTTCTTGGTGGAGTTCTTACTTCGCGCTTTTACCAATAGCAAATCTGGACAAGGGTCGGATTTTGCCTCAAAGCGGTGCTTGCATTGACCCACTGGTGATACATGATCCCCATACCCAATCTTATGAGTTACTCTTCCAACCTAACGGACTCACTGGTTCTGTTTATTATTTCGAGAGTTTATTCTCTACTTTATGTAACTAGTCAGCTCTCATATTTATATGGCTTTCTATACATAGCTTTTTGATGACACTTGCATATAGATTCATATGGTAGAATAGCATCATATTTGGGTCGGTTTGGTTTGATAGGTTCGGTTCGGTTTGATAGGTTCGGTTCGGTTAATTCCATTACTATTTGCTGGTTAAAGTCCAAAATTGAAATGAAAACAGGTTTTCGTGAATTTCAACGCACCCTATCAGGTTTTACTGAAATGAAAACATTGCCTATCAGGTTCTAATTCGATTTGATTCTTAATTTTATACAAAACTAAACCTAAAATTGTTTAGATTACAAAATCGAGAAAATATAATAAATAATAAATCATATTTTGAATACATTTTTATAAAAAATCTATATAAGTCAATTATATTTTAATATCTTACAATTATTACCAAATAAAAATAAATTATTATTTTTATTCTAAAGTGTTTTTATAAATTATAATAATCATCTAAATTTATAATAGGTTATACAAGTTTTTTTTTTAAATGTTAAAGCAGTGACTAGTTTCAGGTCTTTTCTTTCTACCGATTCAATTCATGTTCTTTGGATATAAACAAATTTACAAAAACAAATAGAATAAAAATACCGCTGAAAACATAATCCACTTTATATGAGACGCATATTGTTTATAACAAGCTTATTTATGAGGAAATTAAAAGTGCTTTTTAAGTGATGTAGTCTATAATTTTGTCAATATAATCGGGCTCAAGTACAAGGACAAAAACCAAAGTGTACTCATACAATACCTGAGAGGTAAAGGAACCTTGGTCAAGCTCATCTTGGAACAAGAACCGATCACATGCAAGACTGATGCTTCCTGGGATAAGTTTTGGAAGAAGGCGGGGTTAGCTTACTATTAAGATCAAAGATCGGATCTATGGAGTAACAGAGTATATTGATGAATCAACTCGAGAATTACAACTGTATTGATACTCTTTCACCTGAGTATCACTCTACTCTCATCACCTGAGTAGATCCTAGTTCATATGCTAAGTTTTACAATTGTAATCGTCGATAACCATAACCGTATAACAGAAACAATACTAGTATTTATACTTCTTTCTTATACAAGCACGTGTCATCTGCTTATTTGTTTTAAAAGACTTCAAGCTTATTCCCTCGTTTCTACCACTCCACTCTTTACTTCATTCTTCTTAAACCTCCTTCTCTCATAAGTGTGCTTGTATCTATCACTTACATGCTATCTATAGTTGGGAAAAAGATCGAAATTTAGTGAAGTAAGGAAAAAAGCAAATCCAAAGTAAAAGTCTGTATTGTAAGATGAATAACTTACATGCTAAGAGGCCGCCTCCAAGAAGAAGAACACCATAACCAGAAGCTACGGCTGGAGCTAGCTCCACCTTACAGCAGAGACCACCGGAGGAACATGTAACGTTAGAGCAAAAGACGACACTGCTTCGCCGAATATTTTGTCAGAGAAGAGAAAGGATCAAAGTGATTAACATAACAAGAATCCCGGTCTTCTAAACCAATTGAATCATGATCTGTAAATTGAATTGGTTTAGTATCCTCATGTGGGAACCTTATTTTACTACCATAGGTCAAGTGATATTTGTAAAGAATAATAAGAACGTAAATTAAAATTACAATACCGAAATATAAGAATAAAGAAGAATTGCAGAGTCGAGATGGTTAATCTCTTTCCTTAGATCTTTAAACGACCCGTAGTGTGACGGTTTCATAGCTCTCAGATTCCCAGGATACAACTGCAGCATTGTTTCTGTTTACCATCACCGAAAAACAGAATCTATCGAACTTATTTCTGTGTTGTACTCTCAGACTCAAAAAAAAAAAAAAAATACTAACATAACTATTCAAAGTATGAGAAAATGATTTGTTGTTCAATGTCTATCTTTTCTATAATGCTAACAAGCCCTTTTATAGAAAAAAATGAGAAGCACAAGTTTCATTTTTCAACATAAAATGAAACCTCCCATGGTGCACTAATGGAGTCTTTATTCCTTGTCAATTATTAAGTGAATTTATTTCACATTTTGGCCAAGAAATTAAAGAGTATAATTATTATTGTTTTGACCAATTCAAACAAAATAATATACTTTAAAATGGATTTCTTTTTTATATTTTATCAATATAAAAGATCAACATATATTTGATTTAAGTTAATGAACATGAAGTCCAACTAACGAATCAAAACCCAAATCCAAGATCAAATATCTAATGTATGTATTTGCTACTTTATACAAGATTCTCAAATCACACACATTAGACCTTCATTTCTCATTCAAATAAAACTTTATTTTGACATATGAATACATTATTCATAATGTTCAAAAAATAGTTCCAACAATCCCCCACATGAATAGAAATGACTCTATACACTAGATGACTCGAAAGACTTGACTTCCTAAACAAGACTCGACAAGACTCAACTAAGGACTTTTGCAAGTACAAACGAAAAATCCACTGCATGATGAGTTGGTAGCAATTTTTCAGCCTTGAACCAGTCATTGTTAATAGCTATCGGATTTACTCGGCCAGGAGGTGGCCATGATGTCTTGAACCTCCCGGGCTTTGGTGTAAACCTAGACAATAGCTATAACACAGCTTCATTCTCTCACAGAACTAGGTTCTCTATTGTGTTCATTTTGGTCGTGAACAGTCCTGGTTAATCATGAGTGAACTTGGAGAATATAGCATTTCCTTCATTCTCCTAGAAACGGTCCCATTTCACACTCACAAGGTGATTTGCCATTAGTTTTGTTTAGAGGAGTATCATGTACTACTCCATTTATATCTCAAAACAATGGACACAAATCATTAAAAGCTAATGTTTATCCTGTATTCCTTACATGTAGCACTGTTTAATCATCATAGGAACTGGGTATAGACCGAAGTCTTACAGTGCTTTGGGCAGATTTAGCTTGAATTAGTTGTCTCCTTGAACCTATTCTTTGGGATCTCCAGTCAGTTAGGTAGAGTTACCGCCAAACCTCATCTTAATTCACAAGCGACCCATTTCTTTTGATGATATAACAATTTGATCTCATGATACACCTTTAATTAAAGGATCCTAGGTTGTCATCGTAGTGAACATAATCTCTTGAGATTAGTCGAGATCAATTGTTGGAAGCAGCCCATAACTTTTAAGTACATAACTCAATACTTGTTGTAAATGAAGTGTTGGGGAAATACTTCTGTTATCATTACTGTATGCTGCTGATCACTCCATGTTTTGGTTGAACTGATGGTGCTTCAAACGGTGCTCGGATGGACTTTATAATCTGCAATAAAACTTTACTTGCAGGTCCTTTTTCATGTCCCACGGATTCTCTTTGGTTATA
>NC_027755.1:8035528-8035863 GCF_000695525.1 Brassica oleracea var. oleracea
TTCATATCTTTCGTTCATTCGGACTTATATCTCTTCGTATGTGCCAATGGCTTTATCCATTGTAACCAATCATTCTTTATTTTCTTTTGTCGATCCATGTTGAGCTATAGAACTTGTCTATATTCGTTCATAATCATGAGTGTCTAAGGTCATACCATCAATAATTATTTGCTGCAATGAAACTCATCACACAATGAATTCGCAGTCATACACTCAAGTCCTTTGTACATGGTTATCGATCTTTTCTTGCTTTAGCAATGCTTATAATCATTAAACCATGACCAGACATGTAAGACCCGTTCCTGGTCTCTCGACCCAACTGGATACGAATGCTT
>NC_027755.1:8035963-8036172 GCF_000695525.1 Brassica oleracea var. oleracea
TTAGGGTTAGGGTTTATGAGAGCAACGTCGTGCTGATAACGTATTGTGAATGAAGAGGGGAACTTGTGTTGTCATTACTGTCGACCAGAAGGTCCATATATATACAAGGTATTAGACCGTCATAAGGTCATCTTTATCCTAACAAGATAAGGATAAGAATACACACTATGTTACAGATATACATGGAATATATACTAGATAAACACATA
>NC_027755.1:8036318-8040406 GCF_000695525.1 Brassica oleracea var. oleracea
CCCCCGGCATTTTTTAGAAATTATATTTTCCAAGTTTCGTATTTTGAACATATTTTAAAGAACACAAATATATGTGATTAAATTCAAAATGTTCGTTTTCTCTCCAAGAATGGAGTTTTTTTTTCTTTTTCATACACAATTTTTTTCCATGAACAAACAATTTTTGAAAAAATTTAATCAAATAAGAAAAACTAACAATTGTTGGAACTATTTTTTGTTGGAACTCCGGTTGTATGAACCATTTTATACAATTGTGATTGGACCATTTTGTTGACTCTAATAGTTCTGTTGAGGACGGACTCACTGGTAGGAAGAGTCAACGGATAATTAGTAGGCCTGTGACTTTTATCCGAGATCCGGATTCGATCCGAGATTCGATCCGAAAATCCGGATATCCAGAGGGGTCGAATCCGGATCCGGATAATAAAGTGTTGGATCCGTCAAAGTCGGATCCGGATACGGATATTTTAATTTTTTAGTCTAGATATCCGGATCCGTAAGTTTTATTAATAACTATTTAAAAATAGTAATATATATATATATAAACTAATTTTATTTAATATATTTCATTTTTATAATAGTATATATAAATTTTATGCAAATTTTGTAATATTATACATAGAAATAATTAAAAACATTATACATATTTTTATTTTTAAATTATTGTTAATATTTTATATATATTAATATTATTTTTTATTTATTTTAAGGATCCAAATCCGGATCCGGATATCCGCCGGATATTACAATTTTTAGAAGGATATCCGACACCCGGATATCTGAGAACCTCGGATCCGGATATCCGAGAACCCCGGATCCGGATAAGGATAGTAAAATTATGGATTCGCCGGATGAGGATCCGGATCTGAATATCTTAAAATTTCCCGGATACCCGATCCATCTCACGCCTAATAATTAGGTTATCCAAAAGGAGACAAAAACAAGAGAGACTTACATTGAAGGACACTTTATGAGTTATTTTTACACTAAAAGACACAATATTGTTTTGCCACACTTTACGGTGATAGATGTTTTATTGAGGACGAAAATAACCTTGCTTTTTGCTTAAGAGAAAAATGTTTTTTTTTAAGAAGACAACGTAATGAAATTTAGTTAGTGTTTGGTTGCATTTAATAATAAAGTTGTGAACCATAAAGGTAGGTATATGGGTTTATATGAATGGTTTGTAGGCGTGAGATCAATTTAAAGATAGAACATCTAACGGTTACAAAGAAATATGCCTTTTAGAGTGTAATTAATGAGTTTCGAAGGTTGATAAAGTAGGTGAGTCACGGTCAGAAGAGATATGGCCAAACGAAGTTTGGTTAGCAGATATATGGTCAGACCCTAGTTGTACGGGGAGTATTGTGGTCAGGTGATGAATGGATGGGAGGTGTGTGGTCACTCGATGCGTGGACGGGTGTTGTGTGGTTGGGCGATGAGATGTGGTCAGAAGAGTTTTAACGTGGTGGTGGAGAGATGTAAGGAGGTTTTCCGGAATGGGGAATCAAGAATGAGAGCATGCCTTTTAGAGTGTAACTAATGGGGTACGAAGGTTGAGAAAGTAAGTGAGTTGTGGTCAGAAGAGATATGATAAAACGAGAGTATTGTGGTCAGGTGATGAGTGGATGGGAGGTGTGTGGTCACTCGAAGTGTGGACGGGTGTTGTGTGGTCAGACGATGAGATGTGGTCATACGAGTTGTGAAGTGGTGGTGGAGAGACGCAAAGGGCGTTCCGGAGTGGGAAATCAAGAATGGGTGTCACATGCGTTTTGTTCTGATCATTGCTGAGAGGGACATATTATTGGATCCCATATAGGCTGACTGCAGCAGAATATTAGGCCGTGAATAATTATTCACACATGAAAATCTATTAGTTGTGAAAAGCCTCTTGGGGGAGATGGTGGTCTTTTCTGCTCTCTTCAAATTGTATAAACAAGAGGCTGAGAGTTGGCGTTAACGCAGAGAACAAAAACGAGAATAAGTAGTTGTTTTTCAATCAAAAAACGTATTTTCCATGTCGACTATTGACTGTGAAACCCAGCGGCGGAATATGATGCAATAGTTCGGAAGATCGAAATAGAAGAAGAGAGAAAGGGATTAGATTTCGTAAGGATTGTGAGAGGTTGCTGGAATTTGTGATTTAGATCCACAGTTCTAGAGTTTTCAATTTCTGGATCGAGAAAAAGAGAAGAGCATAGATAATGATTAAGGTTCGTAAAAAATAGGAGATGTTCGAATTTGGGAATTACAATCTATTGTTTAAAGCAAAAAAAAAAGAAAAAAAAACAATAAAGAGGAGAGTTTGTCCGAGTTTGTCTAGTTGGTTTATTTGCTAAGATTTCATCTCTAGTTACAATTACAAAGCGTAATGAAACCTGATTTCACACTAGTTAAGGGGTTTATTGGTCAATTCAACATGTGAAAGTGCTTTCTAGATTCAATGTGTTTCTGTGGCTAATTGAAAACATGAAATGTGTTTCCGGTGTAAATTTTTCCAAAAACAATAACGGACGAACACGTCACATGATCACAAGAGAGGACGACCTCGTGTTTTTTTATTTATTTAAATAACTTGAATGATTGATGACTACAAGGAACATGCAAGTCTAGCTGTCGCTTTTCAAGCTATAATTGTCTCTCTCTCTCAAAAGTCAAAACATCTTCCAACACTGAAGAAAGACAGAACTGCGCTTGTAGAAAGCTGTGAGTTTTAGGCTCTGTTGTTGTTGATTTTTTTGTTGTGATAATGGAGAAGATAGCGAGATGCGTCCTGTAACGGCCCGATTCCCCAGCGTCCGACCGGGATTATCGAAAGGGCGTTATGGACATGTGTCAATTCATTTAGACAACCCTACGTGTCCCGTTACTAGTCCCAAGAGTCGGCGGACGCATAACCTTCTTTGAAATACCGTCCCACCCACATCCATATACTTCTACTTACAGTCCTGCGCATAAGGAAATGGAAGGGGAGGGATGAGCAACAAGTTACTCAGTGAAGTGACTCTAGACCAGTCTGCCCGCATGACACTCTATACTACTCTATGCGGGAACAGGGCTGACTAGCCACTACAATCAGTTGATGCATCTTAACATTCCATATCATCATCATTTATTTCCACACATTCAATTATATATATTTCTAACAACCTAGTGATCAATCAGTACAATGATCTCACTCATTGTCACACATGTCAAACCATAGACTTAACTGACTCATCATACCAGACCGACTCGATCCTATGACACCTTTAACTCCCCGTTACCCGACCATGATGCACGTTTTTATATCCCGCCTCTCGTGGTTGGCACTTCGTTCTTATCATCAGTAGGTAGCTCCCACTAGGCTTCTACCCCATATTCATGTGGATTCGCCACATCTCCTATGGATACCTAGCGTGAACTACTGCCACACATACTTTCCTTAGACTCTATATGCTCTCCCCACCCATGCTTAACCGTAACTTTATTCTTTCATACTTTCACTTATCCTTTCACATCCTTATCATTTTCACTTATCCCTTCCCATTCTCATTCGCTTTTCTTTTCATTTAGACTTGTACTTGGACTCATTCACTAGACGCCACCCGTTATCGGTGCCACACACAATACACATTACACTCAAGTTCTACTTCAATAACACTAACAATCATTACTCATCTATCAGCTTAGCATTCATTTCTCTCTAGCATCCTAGCTTTAATCACAAACCACTCATGGGACTACACATCCAAACATACAAGCATAAATTACCAATCAATCATCGCTACCACAACTCCATTTCAGTTTACTAAGTCCCATTTAACAATATGAGGGTTCTTATGCATCGTGTTCCATTCATCTAACATCCTAGCAATAATCATGATCTATCATCCTAGCTTTCAAACAGGGTCTAATCAACCCTAACTCCAACATAAAGGAGTATACAGTACATGAGAACAAGATGGGTTCAAGACACTCCACCTTAGCCTAGATCTGGATCCGGAACAGGAAACAAGAGACAAGGGAGAGGAGATTGGGATCCGGTCACCACCACCACCACACGGCACCGGCGAGGAGAGAGAGAGCGTGCGACGGGGAGGAGAGAG
>NC_027755.1:8042495-8052026 GCF_000695525.1 Brassica oleracea var. oleracea
CACTCAAGTTCTACTTCAATAACATTAACAATCATTACTCATCTATCAGCTTAGCATTCATTTCTCTCTAGCATCCTAGCTTTAATCACAAACCACTCATGGGACTACACATCCAAACATACAAGCATAAATTACCAATCAATCATCGCTACCACAACTCCATTTCAGTTTACTAAGTCCCATTTAACAATATGAGGGTTCTTATGCATCGTGTTCCATTCATCTAACATCCTAGCAATAATCATGATCTATCATCCTAGCTTTCAAACAGGGTCTAATCAACCCTAACTCCAACATAAAGGAGTATACAGTACATGAGAACAAGATGGGTTCAAGACACTCCACCTTAGCCTAGATCTGGATCCGGATCTGGAAACAAGAGACAAGGGAGAGGAGATTGGGATCTGGTCACCACCACCACCACACGGCGCCGGCGAGGAGAGAGAGAGCGTGCGACGGCGAGGAGAGAGAGAGCGACGGCGAGGAGAGAGAGAGAGAGAGAGACGGCGCAAGAGAGAAAGGGAGAGCTCGACGGCTAGGGTTTCTGGTCTCCGGGAATTCTCTACAGAGCTTCGCTTTAGTTTCTGTATGAGGCAAAAGGGAGGCTGCATCTCTTTTTATAGGAAAGGGGAAGGGAACCCTAGGTCTTTGTCATATGGGCCGTAGAGAAGCCATATTCTCAAGGAAATTTTTATGGGCCAGGAACCGGGTCGTTACACGTCCGGTGGGGTTATGAGGTTAATGGCTCTTCCGATGATTGCATGAACGCAATTGACTCCTATTTTCAACAGGTTCCTCTTCCATTTTCTCTCTCTTTCTTTTTGTGTTCTGTTTTCATGCTGTGCTTTTCTCTGTTTTTTTGTTAATTTCTTATGAAGTTTTGATCTTGGACTCTTTGTAACTGTACTCATTAATTCTTGTTTGGTCGTGTTCAGGTTCTTTGTTATGGGAGGAACATGAAAGTGATTCTTGAAGCATCACTACACGACAAAGATTGTGTTTTGGGGAACATTTTAGCTGCTCATTACCTTTCCTCATGTGATCCTTCCAAAGTTAATCTCTACGTTGAATCTGCGTCTTGTAATCTTGTGAGTCTTCTTTTTATATTCACTTAATTCTAGTTTCGAGGAAGATTCTTGGTATAATTCGTTTGTTTTCTTCTTCTTCAGGAACGCTCTACACCTTATGAGAAAGCCGTTTTCGAGACTGTTACTTACTTGATTTCAGAGGACAAGGATGACGACTTGGCTTTTGAAATGCACATCGAGGTTCAGTTCTCACTTCCATTGTTATTTTACATGAATCCGGCACCAATAAATCGGTCGTAAGTTATATATATGGTCTGCAGCTACTTAAAAGATTCCCAAAGGACTTGGTCTCTCTGAAGAGAGCTCAGGTTTTAAGTTTCCAGATGGCTAAGCCTGTTCCCTTTTTGAATCTTGTTCAGCAGGTACTTTATCTCTCTTCAAGTTGATGGTCACTTAATATGATTTACACTTAGCCTAAGGCTATTATTTTATCTGCTTCACGCTGTAGGTTCTACCTGAGAATCAAGATGAAAGTTATATACACGGTATGCTTGCGTTCCCATTGTTAGAACTTGGTCGAATGGAAGAAGCCGCAGCTGCTTCCAGAAAAGGCTATGGGATAAACAAAGAAGACGCCTTGGCACATCACTGCGTGAGTTGTTTCAAACAAGTTGACATCTCATTCAGCATTTATGGGCTTTTTTTTTTCTTGTAAAGATTTAACTTTGTTTGTTGCAGTTGTGTCATGTTCTTCAACATAAATGTCAGTTTAAAGAAGCAGTGGAGTGGCAGAATATTGGCTTTCTTGCACATCATTCTTGTAGAGCTTTTCCTACTTGAATATTATAAAGCTCAACTCTTATCATTTAGATAGAACCCTGATAATAATAATATATATAAAATTATAAGGTATACACACAATTGGTGGCATGTTGCCCTCTGTTACTTGGAAGGAGGGTCACCAATGAGTAAAGTGGAGGAGATTTATGATAATCACATCTGGAAAGAACTGGAGAAAGAGGACGCCATTCCTCCAGAGGTAAATTCTCTTTTGGGTTAGAAAATTTTTATGCTTTCATTTCCTTTTATCCAATATTCAACTATATGCAACTCTTTAGGTTTATCTCAATGCTCTGGGTTTGTTCTTGCGTTTGGATGTAAGAGATGTTCTTGATGGTTTTAAAGACCGTCTGGAACTCCTTGCTGCTCGTTTAACTGATCAGGTAAGCCATGCACTAGTACGATGACATGTGTTCTTTTTCTCCATAGGGTTTTTATTGATATGTGGAAATGATTAGTTTTTTTCTCGGCCACATGTGTGGTTTAACATTTCAGGCAAACTGGTATTTGGACTGGCAGCTAGATATACTGATAGTTTGGGCGCTGGCGAAGGTTGGAGAGACTTCAATGGCTCGTGAATTACTTGAGGGTCTGAAGTTTCGGTTAGTAAGAACTTATAATCTTCTAGAGTTTCTATAACTGAAACTGGGTGTGTTGTGAAACTATGTTGTTCTTGCAGACTATCAAAGATGAACAAGAAGAAACAACAAGTGATGCAGAAAGGGATTCAGGTTTGTTCTCCGTTCTTGACCGTCTTCTCTGTTCTAACAGTCAATATCAGTCTTATTTTCTTTTTTATTAGCTGGGAGAAGCTGTGTGCGAATACGCTAAGGGTAACTACAAACAGGCTCTATGTTTACTTGGTTCAGATTTTAATGCCATTGACTATAAGGTAAAATAAATCTCAAGCTACTAACTCAAAGACTCTCTGGATCAAACACAATGGATTCCTTTTTAAACTGTTTGGTCGTTAATAACAGATCATTGCGGCATCAGATGAACAGATAGATGTTTTCAATGAAGTATGGTGCCAGCTGCTGCTAAAGACAGGCCAATCGTCCACTGGTACTTGTTGTAGAGTATTAAAATTTTCATTAAATATACATCTTGTTTACTATATCAATGAATGCTCTCGGCTCTGATGTGTGCAGCCAAAGAAGTGATCAGAAAGAGGATAAAGGTCAGAGAAGGTTCTCCTTTCACGTGGCGTTTGCTGGTAAACACAATATGAATTCTACAAGTAGGATCTCACTGAGTTTTGTTCATGTGTCAATGAGTTTTAGTGATGAGAAAACCATGTCATACTTTTGGTGCCAGGAGAAGAGCTATGCCATGGAAGGTGATGCAGAGGCTCGGAATGCAGGACAGAGAGCTAAAATGCTGGAATCCTCTTATTTATAAGGAGGGTCTTTTTCAACCATGTTAAAATTCATTCTAAAGAATAAAGATTATATATAATATTCAAAATTGGAAATCCCTTGTATTTAAAAGATAAGCATTATAACTTTTGAGGTAAGCATGTATCATCACTACAATGATTTATAGAATACTTAAAGAAATAAATTAGTCCACCTAAATATATAATAAGGTTTTATTAAACTAACCATAAATTAATTATTAATGTTCTTCATTCTTTTCTTAAATAAAAACTACATAATTGTTTAATGTGTGGCTAAAGTATATATGACAGTTAATGATTTTGAATAATAAAAATTTGATAAAAATTATTGTATCATCTATTATTTTTCATTTATTAAAATAAATTAAACAACCACATTAACCATATAATAAAAATTTAGACTTTTATGTTTATGTTATATTTTGAAATTTTAAAAACGATTATAATTACTAATATATATTGTTTAAAAAAATTTATGATCCATGATTTAAAATTTTTATTCTGACAAGAAACAAATGATTACAAAATCATATAAGCAGGATGTCTTATTTAATAAATATTAAGATATATATTAAATTAAACAATGTACCAGATAAAAAATAGATAAATATTTTAATTTTGAGATTTTCTTTGAACAATTTTTTTTTGACAAAAGATTTGAAAAAATATTGACAACTTAATATTTAAATTTTAACTTTGCATTGAGTTTTTTTGCAAAATTATAAATTGCTAAACTATTAAGCATTTCACAATGAAAATTTTGTTGTTAGTGATTTAAAGGTTTTGTTATAAAAAGATACAAATGATCAAAAAAATGAGCAGAAAAAATTATTTAATATATATCAATATTAAAAATATATTATATATTTATGTTAATATTATTTAAATTTAATTTTATACCATATAAAATAAAAAAAGTGTTATATATTTATGTGTTCGCACCAATTTAATTGTATATATAATAGTTACTGAATTTTTAATTATTCAATATATATTTTTATTACATACAATGTAAAAATAAAATATAATACGTAAAAATAATTTATATATAATATTCATCCCGCGCAAGAAACGGATCTTAACCTAGTGTTGTATTAATTTAAAAACTAAGTCTTTAAGGTCAACTCATATAACAGAAACTTCAATGATGTATTTAATTTGCTCTCTATTAGAAGTATTCGAAATTTCAATAAAAAGAATTTGACCAATTAAGGAAAAAACTTGATTCCCAAGCTCATTCATTTTTTCATGCAAATTGGAATTTTTTTAATGATGCGATTTTATTGCATCCTGCTTAGATTTTTTTTCTAAGTAAAAGTTTTTTTGACATATTCACTAATTAGAAAATGCTTTTTGAAACTATTTAAAAAAATTATTTTAAAATTATTAATATTTATATTCAAAAAGATAATATTTATAAAAATAATTATATATTCAAAAATGTAAAGTATAAAAATGTAATGAATTATAGTTTGGACATATAATTTGGATTTAAGGTGCAATAGATATTTGGTAAGAATTATTTTGTTTTCTAGTTTTTTATCACATGAATTTTGAAAATCACATGGATATATATAATATTTTGAAAGTTAAGTCTTATGTGTAAAAATGAATAAAATTCAGCTCTCAGTAACACTAGATTTAATTAGAATTAAAGAATCAATAATTACTAAACTTTTTTGAATAACAGGGGATTTGAATGAATTTTAAATTTTTTTTTAAACCAATAATAATTGATTCTATTAACATTTTTGAAATCCAAAAACTAATAACAATTGAATCTCAAAATAGTTCATGAGAATTCAGTTACCAATAACACCTAAGTCCTAGATACACTGTCCCTATTTCCCCCCCAAACTATCAAGCTCTTCGTAAACCTATCTGATCATATACTTTCTCTTTAAATCTCCCCCCAAACTTTTTTAATCCCCCTCTCTAATCAATTTCGAAATCGCAATTAGATAAATTAAAAACGCGTTAAGAAAATTGCCCAATTAAAAAAAAACCGGACCCGGGTTAAATTTAAAAAAAAATTGTATTGGGGATAAAATTAAAATAAGGGTTTCTGTGTTCTTCACTCACAACACAGACAAACAACGAAGAAAAGAGAGAGAGAGAGAAATAGATGACGACGAGAAACAGAGAGAGAGAGAGAGACAACGACGACGACGTGAAATAGAGAGAGAGACGACGACGACGACTAAGAACAGAGAAGAAAGAGAGAGAGGCAAAGAGAAGAATGACCAAGTACGGAGGAGAGAGATAGACGAAAAACAGAGAGAGAAACGATCAGAAAGAGTGACAAAGAACTTCTCCACTGATCATGAGCAGCTCAGCCTCATCTTCTTGGCGACAGAGAACAATGGGAGGTGAGGCTGTGATAGATGAGATTGGAAAGGTGGATGCAAAACATGATGACTTGTGAATGATGTTCATGATCTGCGACAGAGTGTGATGAAGCGCTTTGAGTTTCAAGAAACAAGGCTTGAGAAGATGGAAGAAGAAGCTATGAGAAATTGAGAACTGAGATGAATGAAGAGATGATTGAAAGCTATGATAGGATATGTTTTTTTGGAAAGGGGTCTGCTAACTGAAATGATCACATTCTCTTATGTGTTTAGACTTATGAAAGACTCTTATGTGTTTAGTGTCGAAAATGGTCATGTTCTTTATGTGGATTTGTGATGCTAAGTTTAGAACATGAGTTTGACTTGTTATGATCGAAAATTATGCTTGATTTTGCATTTTTATGCTTAAAAGTTTTAAAGAATACAGTGTTTGTTTTTCCTGTTCTTCATGCCTTTCTCATCGGATTTTTTTTTGCTGGAGAACTTGTAAGTTCAAGTAACTCAGAATCGTGAAAGTATGTTGATAATCATGATCACAACGATTATCTTCTTGCAAGAAAGCTAAGAACACTAAATGACGTTGCTGGCTTGTTTTGGTAAATATTTTTTTTTAACTTATATTTTAGCTGCATCATTAGAAATAGAGTAGTAGAAGATAAAAACACAGAATTTTAAGAGCAGGTTTTACCAAAACAAAAGCCACGGAGTACAGACCCTACTTAGAGTTTTAAAGAATAACAAAAGCCACACAAGTACAACCACTTAGTGTTTTAAACGACAACAAAAGCCACATCAAGTGTTAACTAGTCTTGAGCTTGAGAAGATTGAGTAGGTTGTGTAAGTCTGATCTCTTCGTGGACTCGATCTCATACTCAAATCGACCAAGAGTATCCTCAGCTTCATCCATCTTATCTCGTTTTCCAGATTTCATATCTTCCACGTACTCTCTCATAACCTCCTAAGTCTTTCTTCTCTGTTTCAACCATGGTGTCAGAACTTTCCTTTTCACCTCTTTCATCTCTGTAAAAAAAAAAAATTCAAACTCAAATCCAGACGTAAACAATAACGAAATCTAGGTTAAACAAGCTTAAAAATTCTCCATACCTAAAAACAACAGCCCCTTCAACATTCCTCACTGTCTCTCTCTCCTCCACATCTTCCTTGTTCCTCACGGTCTCTCTCCCCTCTGCATCTTCGTCGTTCCTCACTGTCTCTCTCTCCTCTGCATCTTCGTCGTTCCTCACTGTCTCTCTCTCCTCAGCATTCTCTTCTCTCGTTTCTCTCTCTCTTTTTCTGTCATCTTCTTCGTAAGTGTCGTGAAGCAGAGACACGAGCCCTAATTTCAATTAGATCGCCAATCTGTTTTTTTTTTTTAAACTCGTTTTTAATTGTCGGGTCGGGTCTGGGTTTTTTTTAATTGGGCAATCGCTGTTTTCTAAACGCGTTTTTAATTTATCTAATTGCAATTTCGAAATTGATTAGAAAAGGAGATTAAAAAGGTTTGGGGGGAGACTTAAAGAGAAAGTATATGATCTGGCGGGTTTATGAAGAGCTTATGAAGTTTGGGGGGAATAAATAGGGTCAGTGTATCTAGGGGGGGAATAGGCAGGCAACCCTTACTTTTTTATTACTCCTATCAGGCGACACGGACGGCTGTGTTGCAGACAAAACCCAAATACTAATGAGCCTCTCAGACTAACAGTTGGACGGTGTGTAAAGATCATTGTGGCTTGTTGATAGGTAAGATCCAAGACCTTAATTGTTATCTGCCCTAGAATGCTAATGCCCAAATTTGATTTTTTTTTCCTTTTCTCACTGTTTTTTATTCCTTTTTCACATTTTTGTACATCTGAGATTTACAAGAACTCAACTTTTCCTGTTAAGAAAAAGAGTACATTGTGTACAACATTTTAGCTTAGCACACCATAAAACTTCGTATCTGTTAAGAAAAAGAGTGCATTGTTTCTGTTTTCATGATACTCTTCTGTTTCTTTTCAAAAAAAAAAAAAAAAAAAATAAATAGTCATTTTATTTCTCCCTATCTACTATATTGTCAATCTTGATAGCCACATAATATTTGTGGGTTTACTTTGTTTTATGCCGTTTTAAAAGAGATATATATATATCCACTAGCAGAGTGGTCCCTTGGTTGGATAGATTTTTAGGATGTGGCCTGTGTGTAGTAAAACTGCGGGTTTAATCAGGGTGTGAGTTGACTTGTCCTGAACTCTCTGACACACTGGCTAGTGAGCCCAGGTTTGCTACTTGTTTGTCGTAAACCCTGAAATTGACATTATGATGAGAGTGCAGTTGCATCATTGTGTCTATTTAAGGGGTCAAATAGTTAATGCAGTGATCACAAAGTTAGTATTTTTTATAGACTTGGTTTAAGTAAAAAAAAAGTTTTATTTTGGCTTCTTGACTTTGTCAAAGCATCCACGATGATGGCACCCATTGTGGAATCTTTAGAAATTTAAAAATAATTTTTTTTTTGTTAAATAGGTAAGGATCCAAACCAAATAAGTGTTTACAATGGTGAGTCTTAATAAGAAGTCCTTAGAATAAAATTATTTTTTTTAAAAAAAAGTGAATTACCAAATGTTTCAATAATATAGCATGAATAAATTAAAAATCACAATAATTAAAAATAAAGATACAACAATTATTAATATTCATCACCAAATTTGTTCCAGGCATTTTGAATTAAGTCATGTTTCAATTGGACATGCATATTCCTATCACGAAGATCATTCCGATTGGGAAACATATTATTCAGATTTGTAGGTCTCTCTGTTTCCACCTGTGAAGCTCTAGTGCTGTCTCCTTCTTCAAATTCAGATATATCGATACGAGTGTATCCGTCCCGTTCATTTTCGACTATCATATTGTGTAGGATGATACATGCTATCATAATCTTTCCTATATTTTCCTTATCCAAAGTTTCTCACAATCGCAAATCGAGCTTGTAATACTCCAAAAGCCCGTTCTACATCTTTTCGGGTAGTTTCTTGAAATTTAGCAAATAACTGTTCCTGAGGACTTTTAGGGAGGGCGATAGATTGGATAAATGTTGACCATTTTGGATATATACCGTCTGTGAGGTAGTACGCCAACTTATACATGTGTCCGTTGACCATGTGCTTTACCCTCGGAGCTTTACCTTGTAAAATGTCATCAAAAACATGAGAGCGATCGAGGACATTAATATCGTTTAAGGTACCTGGAGGACCGAAGAAAGCGTGCCATATCCAAATATCGTTTAAGATATTAGACAAATATCGTTCAAATTAAATTATATACCACTATATTTTAAAAATATACATGACACTATTTTCTCGAGCAAGTGTCTCTGCAATATCATGAAATCAACACCGTTTCTAACAAATGCCGCACAAGATCACTGAGTGTACAAGAATACCAACATACATCCTTTGAAGGTATATCCATTTACATCATTGCACATATAGGGCATCTACCTAATGACAAGGTTTTTCTAAAGTGGTAATTTAGAAGCTCATTACATTCGAGAACTCTGCCGTGCATTTTTGAAGTGTAGAAAGACCGAGCCTCCCGGTTGCATCTCTTCGTTGCTGAAAGAATGAAAAGCACTCTGATAGGCTATGAACAAGACGCAAGAATAATTCCTTATTCATGCGGAAACGGCGTCTAAATTGATCAGACGAGAATGTCGCAGCTTCGCTGAAGTAGTCATTCCATAAGCGCGCGTGTCCTCCTTCACGGTGTCGTTCTCTATAAGTACGTCTCCTTTGCGGGATGGTTTGATCCTCCACAATCTCGTTAAATATATCTTCTGTGTATTCCTCCAAAATTTCTTCCAGTCTTTCCTCCACTTCATCAGATGAAGATGACGACATATCTAAAAACATTCAATAAGTTAATCTAAAATCAACAACAA
>NC_027755.1:8052517-8053993 GCF_000695525.1 Brassica oleracea var. oleracea
GACTTGCGTTGTAGTAGTCGACAATGCGCTTCCAGAATGCACCAGCCCTCTGGTCATTACTTACGACAGCATCCTTACTAGTGTTAAGCCAAGCACCAATAAGGATTTTATCCTCCTTCGGACACCATTTCCTCCTCTCCTTAGGGTCGCCACCAGACTCGACAACAGGCTCGACAACTGACTCATTAGGACCTTGGCTACCCAACCAAAAAGGTTCGGGTGAATCAAGGTCCACTGTAGTCTGAGATTGACTAAACAAGAGGTTTGTATAACTAGTTTTAGGATCCATGGTTTTGAGAATGTTCTGTGTCGCTCTAATAGCAACACATAGCCTCAAGTGGGCGACCTTTAACCTAAGATACATTTCAACCGAGCAGTTAGGAAGGTGGAAAGCAAAGTACTTGCATTCAACACCAATCAAATCAGACTAATAACACCTCTAAAACATTTAAAACAATCAAATCCTTGGCGGTAGGAAGGTAAAAAGCAAACTAGCATTTAAAAAAGCTAACTATAACTAGAATTTAACCAATCAAACTAGAACTAGCATTTAACCAAGCTAATATTTTTAAAAAGTTAATTACATTCACAATTGCTCCGACAGAGTACTACTATTTTTGAAGTTATATTTATTATTAGACTAACAAAATACACTAGGATAAAACAGAGAGACGTAGCTGTAGTACCTTAATTATACAGATACGGAAGGGGCTCTGGTTTAATTCTTCGAAGCTCTTCCTGCAAAAAAATGTATGGTTTAATTCAATAGTTTTTCAAAATTGAATAAAGAAGAACAACAATTTCAAATATTGAAACTTACCAGACTGAAACATCACCGCCAAACCAACCAAGAGTAGTGCAGCGACCATTACACAGACGCGCAACGCAAAGCCATTTCTAAGCACTGCATTCTTCTTAGATAACTCACACACCACCTTTTGTAGCTTCATCAGCTTCTGGTCACACTCAAATGCTTGCTCCTTCACCAGCCTAAGCTGTGTCTGAACGTCTCTGAGCTCCTCCGTAACAGCTACATCCCACCACTTCCAGATGTGGCAGTCCCCATCGTTTACATTCTCGCACGTCAGATACAAGCGCCCTGGATCTTTACGCGTGTAAGATGTTCCAACTACTGCATCAGAACCACAGTAGCATGTCGAAGGCATTCCATCATCAGCTTCGTCTCCATACACTTGATGCAAGATCCTACTGTCATCTTCATCCTTGTACAGTTCACATTCTGCTTCAAGAAGGGACGTCATGTCAAGCGACTCTGCTGAAGAAGAAGGCTGTGTATACGAATAATCTTGTCCCATTATGTCTCTGTAAACATGAAAGAAATCATGTAAGATTAAGCGAGGAAGATAAAGTGAGGAAGAAATCAAAGATCATTAGGGTAAGAACTGATTTAAGAAAACAAGACAAATTGTTTGAAACGAAAATCGTTTTCAAACTCAAACTACAAACCGATCTAAA
>NC_027755.1:8054437-8082637 GCF_000695525.1 Brassica oleracea var. oleracea
ATCGCTTTTTCTCGACAGCTTTCTTTTTTTTTCTCTCCTTCGTCGAAAATGAATTTTTTTTTCCGTCTACACCAAAGACGAATGAATCTTCCGCCAATACCCACCTGCCACGTCGCCCAAGGTTCAGCTCCCTCGACCCCTTACTTACGGGTTGATCCTTAGATAATTATGCTGAAATATAGTTTTTATATTACCATTAACTTTGGTAATGACCCTTAGGAATCGCTAAGGGCTTCCGTTGCGGTTGGTCTTATGGACCTTTAGGTGTGTATGGGCTGCCACTCAAACGTTAGAAGAAATGTTTTTTGCAGGATTCTGGATTAAGTGGGTGTGGATGTCTCATTTTTAACTAGTTTCTGAGTCGTCAACATTGATGTTGACTTGTTTTATTGGGACATTGTATGACACAAGTTGGGAAAGTAATGAGTTTGACAAGTTGCGTCCTAACGAGATCAGATTTGGAGTTAGTTTCTATTGGTAGAGACTAGAGAGCGAGACGTTCTTTTGGAAATACCAAATTACTAGTTGGTTTTAAGATTAAAGATATAAAATATGATTAGTTTAAAGATCAAACGCAAGGAGATGAAGGAGACGGTTAGTTAGTTTAGAGAGATTCAGAAATCACAGAACTCATTCCGCGAGCATGTTGTTACCACCTCTTTTGATTGTGTATTATTGTCTTTCGTTTTAATTTTGAGTTTTTAAATTAAAAGAATACTAATAATTACGTAGAGTTAAAAAAGAACACATCACATGTAATAAGTAATAATGTAATGGAGTAAGTGCTAAGAGGGGTTAAGGAGAGGGCATGTGAAAGTGGGAAAGGAGAAGAGAATACAGCTGTATACGCCGCTCTCTCTCTCTCTCTCTCTCTCTCTCTCTCTCTCTCTTTTTCTTTCCCCATCAAGAAAGTTCTCCACTTCCACCGCCCACCTTCTCTCTTCATACCTTCTTCTTCTTCTTCATCTCTCTTTTTATTATTTATTTATTATCTGCTATATTATTATTATTATTTTATTTTTTTTGTAACTGGCTATATTATTATTAGCATCTTCTCAATTATGTATTACCCAATTGTTCTCCTTAACATTCACGAACTTTTCCTGTAAAGTATTTTCCTTTTTTAGATAGCTTAAGAACCTGCGGTGTATATGTGCACAGCGTCATTTGGTGATGAAAATGAAATGTTGTAACAAACAGTTATAAGTTGAGGCTATTTATTAGGAGTGTATAATGTCGACAGTGGCAGTGTCTGCATCGACGTTTCAGTTTGCAGCTAAATTTAGATATTATTTATTCCTTTACTCATTAAAACTTCATCCTTCCTATATTTCTTCACCGCAACTTTAGTGTCTCAAATGTACTTGTCTCCAGTATTTTAATAATATTATATTTTAGAGGTTTGATTTGCATTACATTTGATTTAAATAAATTTTAAAATATTGTATCATAAAATTTGTCAAACTATTGGTTGTCAGTTTTTTAGATTTACTCAAATCAAATAAATCTAAAATTATATATATATATATATATATATATATATATATATATCCCAAAGAAATAATATATACACTGCATATTTACTAATTATTTGATCAGTTGCAATAGATTGGAGTTGGTAACACAGTCATGCATTATATAATTTATTTAAATTATAATAAAATATATTCATTGGAAGGTTAAAATTAACTATTACTTGGTCAGTCTTTTTGTTACATCACTATTTTGTCTGATTTTTTATTACATCACTATTGTTTGGTCTGTTTCTATAACTTTATTACACAACAAAAATCAAAATTATAAAGGAGAGAGAGACTGTTGAACTGGAGAGGAAATGGAGTGGGGGAAAGATGTCAAGGCTGGTCCAGCTCAAATCGGGCAAAACTATACGATTCCAACTTTGTCCTTCCCCTCCCAAAAATCTGATTGTCACATACCCTACCAATTAGACAATGCCACGTGGGAACTTTAGACATGGTGGTGGGAGAGGACAACATGGGATGCACATGATTTTATATTATGCAGTTTTAACCTAAAATAAAATGAAAAACAGATCACTCGGAATGAGATGTTCGCGGATCCAAATTTAACTTTTAAAGCCTTCCTTCTGTAACAATAATAATACATATAAAATTATAAAATTTGATGAAATAAAATAGAGAAAAAAACAAAAATAACACTAAATCAAGTTTATGTTCCCAAACTAGCACTCAAGGTCAAAAGTCACAAAAATAGCACTTAATGTTTTATCAAAAGTCACAAACTTAGGGTTTAGAGTTAAAGGGTGGGGTTTAGGATTTAGGGTTTAGGGTTTAGGGTTTAGAGTTTAGGGTTTAGGGTTTAGATTTTAGGGTTTAGAGTTTAGGGTTTAGAAATTTGGGTTTAGAGTTGAGAAATGAGGTTTTGGGGATAAGATTTCAAATTTTGAAAAATAAAAAAAATTAAAATTTTCAAAGGATAAATTTAGAAATGTGTTATTTTGGTCATTTTAGTTTTTGAGTGCTATTTTTGTGATATAAACATAGAAATGTGCTATTTTGGAGATTTGTCCGATAAAATATGTGGACCCTTTTTCAAAATTAAAAAGAAAAGAAAAGAAAAAGAGGGTGAAGAAAAGTGGGTTTAACAATTATTTGCTGCAAAGTTAGAAGAGGCTCTCAGCTTTATTAACTTCTCTTTGCTTTCATTCTCTCTATCTTTCATCATCATCCTCGTAATCCTCATCTCTCCTTTCTAACACCTAGTTGCACTAAAAAAAGGCTGCTTCTTTCTCTTCCTCCATCGTCAATGGTTTTATGAAGAACCCGTAAGCTTAAAGAAAGAGAAAGAGAGTGGGTAGATAGAATACAAGAGTGGTGGGTTCAAAGCAAGATTGGTGAATCTAGAGATGGAGCAAGGAGGTGGTGGTGGTGGTAATGAAGTGGTGGAGGAAGCTTCACCGATCAGCTCAAGACCTCCGGCGAATATGGAAGAGCTTATGAGATTCTCAGCAGCGGCAGATGACGGTGGAGGATTTGGAGGAGGAGGAGGAAGCTCGTCTTCTTCATCGGGAAATAGATGGCCAAGAGAAGAAACACTTGCACTTCTTAGGATCCGATCTGAAATGGACTCTACTTTCCGTGACGCCACTCTCAAAGCTCCTCTTTGGGAACACGTTTCCAGGTTTCTCTCTCTCTCTCTCTCTCTCTCTCATCCATTACAATCCTTGAATTCTCAAATTTTCATCAATGGTGTTTCTTGAGATAACTAGAGATCCATTTGCATGTGTTTCCAAGGCTTTTTTTTTAATTCTGTTATTAAATATTAATATATTCGGGATCAAGCATCTTCACCATCCCCGAGAACATTAAATAACTATTTGTTTACACAGAAGTGTCTCATGAATTTCTGGGACGCTTTCGATTTTGTAAATCGCAAGATTTTTCCTTTTTTCTATAATAATTCCGATCGAACAATACCCATGAATAATCATAATTAAAAAAAAAAAAAACAGACAGAAACTGAGTTTTGATGTTTGAATGACACACACTGACAGGAAGCTGTTGGAGCTTGGTTACAAACGCAATGCTAAGAAATGCAAAGAGAAGTTTGAAAACGTTCAGAAATATCACAAACGCACCAAAGAAACGCGCGGTGGTCGCCACGAAGGTAAAACATACAAGTTCTTCTCTCAGCTCGAAGCTCTCAACACTAGTACTACTCCTGCTCCTCCCTCTTCTCTCGACGTCACTCCTCTCTCCGTCGCCAATCCAGTTCAGCAGCCTTCTTCTTCTTCTTCTCAATTCCCCGTTTTCTCTCTAACCCAAACGCCACCACCGTCCCAACCGCTTCCACCGCACACAGTCTCCTTTACTCCCAATCCATTGCCTCCTCCTCCTCCTCCTTCAGTAGATCCCCCATTTCCCGGAGGTACCTTCTCTTCTCACAGCTCATCGACGGCTTCAGGAATGGGGTCTGATGATGACGACGACATGGACGTGGATCAGGCGGGTCCCAGTAGCCACAAACGCAAACGTGAAAACCGAGGCACTGGAGGCGGCAAGATGATGGAACTATTCGAAGGTTTGGTGAGACAAGTGATGCAGAAACAAGCGGCGATGCAACGGAGCTTTCTCGAGGCGCTTGAGAAGAGAGAACAAGAACGTCTTGCTCGAGAAGAAGCTTGGAAACGCCAAGAGATGTCTCGGTTAGCTCGAGAGCACGAGATCATGGCTCAAGAACGAGCGGCTTCTGCTTCCCGTGACGCTGCAATCATCTCATTGATCCAGAAAATTACTGGCCATACCATTCAGTTACCTCATTCTTTATCATCACAACCGTCTCCGCCGCCTCCTGCCGCTAAACGTCCTTCATCACAAGCTGTCGAACCACCTCTTTCACAACCAATAATGGCGATTCCACAACAGCAAGTTCTTCCTCCGCCTCCTCCGCATCAACCACAACAACAACAACAACAAGAGATGATTATGAGCTCGGATCAATCGTTACCGTCATCATCGAGATGGCCAAAGGAGGAGATTCTTGCTCTTATAAACCTGAGGAGCGGAATGGAACCAAGGTACCAAGATAATGTCCCTAAAGGACTTTTATGGGAAGAGATATCAACTTCAATGAAGAGAATGGGATACAACAGAAACGCAAAGAGATGCAAAGAGAAATGGGAAAACATAAACAAATACTACAAAAAAGTTAAAGAAAGCAACAAGAAACGTCCTCAAGATGCTAAGACATGTCCTTATTATCACCGCCTTGATCTTCTTTACAGCAGCAAAGTACTCGGTAGTGGTGCCGGTTCTAGCACTTCTTCTCTACCTCAAGACCAAATATCAACAATACAAAAGCAGAGTCCGGTCTCTGCAATGAAGCCGTCACAAGAAGGGGATGTTTACGTCCATCAAACTCACGGCTCAGCTTCAAGTGAGGAAGAAGAACCAAGAGAGGAAACTCCACAAGGAGCGGAGAAGGTACAAACTTGGCTTATCATTTTCAAAATGTGAATTGGTTTTGTTTCTTAACAACTAAAAATCTTGATTTGTTGAAATTGAAGCCAGAAGACCTTGTGATGAGAGAGCTGATGCAACAAAAACAACAACAAGAAGAAGATTCAATGATAGGTGAGTATGAAAAGATTGAGGCGTCTCACAACTATAACATGGAAGAAGAAGAGATGGATGAAGAACTAGACGACGATGAGAAATCCGCGGCTTATGAGATTGCATTTCAGAGCCCTGCAAACAGAGGAGGTAATGGCCACTCTGAGCCACCTTTCTTGACAATGGTTCAGTAAATCAGAATCACTGTTCTTCAAATTATACCCTTGTACCAAGAAAATGTACTTATGTGTGCATAGCTTCTAAACAACACCAAAAACCTCAAAACACACACACACCTCTGACACAAGAAACTGAAAATCAAGGTCTCATCAATCTTGATTTTCCAGTGAATACAATTCTTTCTTTCACATTATTTCCCTTGTTCCTTTTCTTTCTCAGTCTCTTGTTTGTTTCTCTGTTCATTGTTTTCTTCTTCAGCACCCCCCCCATACTTTTTCTCTTCTTAAAACATTTGTTGATTGGTTAATTGGGGAATAAAAGAGTCTTTTATTCCTTGAGGAAGACTCAAGAAAAGAAACATACTGTAAATCTTTATTTCTTTATGAGGTTTTCAAGAACTTTACTTAAGTATTTCTGTTCCGAACTACTACTACTATACGAGAAAGATTGGCTTATTCATCATATTCACTTTGCTTCTGTTCATTTTTTTACTGAGAAGAGACTCGTGTTTTATGTTTTATCCTTTTTTGCGGCGCCCACAAAGACACAATCCGATAAGCCATTATTCTTTTTTTTTGTAACACCAAACTTATATTAAAGCTCAAAGAGCAAAAGCATCAAAGTTTACAACTGAACCAGAAGATCTCGGAAACACGCTCGACGGTAGAATGAAGTTAGAAAATAGTACAAAACAACTAAAGATAAAACCATCGAAGGGCGAGTCATGCTCAGCGAAATGAAGAAACCCAAAAGAAAACTCCACTTTTGTTCCCATGGCGATTGTTCGAAAGAACAATTGATAGTCGAAAACGACGTTGATACACCTATAAGCAGTTGGAATGTTGAGTGGCAAGAACTTTAGGTGAGAAGCTCTAGAACCGTAGGCAACATTGACAGTCCGAAGTCCTACCTCCAAAGAGGCGCTAAGGATGAAGTTTGATGACATAGATGTTGATATAAGTGGTTCCAAACCTCGGAATTCGACACTACCGTGTCGAGCCCAATAATTTGTAACCGAAAGAGACTTAAGCATACAGTCATCACACTCGTCTAACCCCAACATGTGTGAGCAAATAGCGGATAAGAGGTATAGTAGACTCTGTGAAGAACCGTCGATGTTTGAGACGGCGTAATGTGATGGACTCGCAGCAGTGATGTAATTAGTAATTCTGGCGAGTCCACACTCTTGCACAATAGTTCCAGCGACGAGGAGATTGGGAAAGCTACTCCGGCTTTGTGAAGAACCGTCGATGCTTGAGACGGCATAGTGTGATAGAGACGCAGCGGTGACATAGTCATGAGCAACTCTGGCGAAACAACACTCTTGCACAATAGGTCCGGCGGTCACTTGGAGACAGAGATTTAACCAATGTAGCTTAGCTCCATAGAAACCTTGGTGAGATGGGGCTGCCGCGATGTCGGGTGTATAGTAGAGACGACGCAGAGGTGAGACGATTCTCTTGACTATTATCCATAAAGGGGCATAAACTGAGATCCAACTGAGAAAAAGAACTCCGATATTACCGTATCGGGATCCATAGCTCTCGTCCAAACCTGAGCTAGGCCGCAAGTCCATAACAACACAATGAAAGCTCACATCAAGAGATCTGTTGGGATCAAGCTCAGAAACGGCGGCGGAGCTGCATAGACTGGTCGGTGAGGGTGCGGTAGTGAGACAGTGAAGCTCCGCTTCTGGTCTTTCGTTTGAATAAGACGCAAAGTGTTGCGGTGGAAGGTCATCTCGTTCGGGTTTGACACGAACCGGATGAGAAATGCTGAACCAAGGAAGCGGATGGTTAGTGGCAGTGGATAGTCTTGTAGATCCGGTGAGCTTGCACTCAGATTGAGCAGATCCCGTGGTGGTGATGGGAGGAGCAGCATTGACGGAACGGACCATCTCCATCGTGACTGGTGAAGACTGGTGAGTCTTTCTTGTGAAGCTGGCAGCGGGGCTTGAAACCTGGAAACGGCGAGCGGCGGTGTCTGAAGTAATCAGCGAGTTCAGCCACAGGAGGAAGAGCCATGCCGAGAAAAGCTCTATCAAACTGTAGCTCCGTCGAGACACCATGGAGTCACGCCAAGCAGGACGGAACAGAGACAACAGAAGAAAAAGACATAACATGAGATTGACGAAAATAGAGCTGAGATGTGACAAGAGGTCCCGACGCCGGCGAGCACGAGCTCCTCCGACGCCGGAGAGGAGTGGGAACCGAGTAACCTCGATAATCGTGCCTGGGAGAAAGCGGCTAGGGCGAACTCGTCAGAAAACTTTGACCGATAAGCCATTATTCATTTGTGCCACGATCAGTTAAATAGAGCCACTCAAAGTTTTGTTCGTTTGTTTCAACTTTCTTGTTTTTTAAAATTTATTTTCCTTATAATCAAAAGCATGTGCAGCTTTTGTACTTACAACGACAAGACTCGTCCCACTCTCATTGTTCATCTCCTGTCTTGTTTTTTGCTTTTTAATACCTTCAAAAACTGTTTTAGAATATATTACATTTACTGCAAAACTACTACTCGTCTGTAAAAGAAAAAACACAAATCACAGAAAAAATATATAAGCTGGTTATTTGAACGGAGAGAATATACAAATATGGAGTGAGACAGCATGATCAAACAAGAAAAGATTTAATAAAAAATGGAAGAACAGAGAAAAGATTCTGTATCTTTTTTTTTTTTTTTTTTTTTTTTTTTTTTTTAAGATTCTGTATCTTTTTGATAGGGAGAGTAATAATGGAGGAAATGGGTACAGGTAAGAAAGAGTATCTACCACTTTCATTGCCAACTTGCTTTCACCTCTTTGTGTCTAACACAGCTGCCCCAACGTGCAATCATTATATATAAATGTATGTATTATGTATGTATGTATCTAATTATACATATATAACAATGTAATGCTAGTGTATAAAATACCCAACGAGCCTGTCCTACCCATGTGCTTTGTTGTTTTATTAATTAATTAGACTTCATATCTTATTTTTTAATTACGTATGTTTAGGGTAATACGAAAACAACTCAACATGTGATCAACAATGTCACATGCTGATCCCACTACCATAAACTCAAAAGTTTAAGATCTGTTTTTAGGTCATGCACTCACATGTAGTTTTCTTTTTGATTAGGCTTTGCTTCTCTTTTCTTGCCTACAAACCATAACGATCTCCTTGTTCTGTAACTTTCTCTTCAGATGAAAAATCTAATTATATCTCCAACCTGTCGTCATCGGTAACTTAAGGGGTACTGAGTTGAGCATTAAAAAAAGAGAGTTTTCAGATGTCAAAAGAAAAAGAGTTCCCGCTCATCAACCAAACCGAAGGCTTCCTTCTGGCTCGCAAACAAGTTGCTCAAGCTCAAAGATGTAGTCTTCCCGCTCATCAAGCTTCGACTGGAGAATGGTACGTCGGCACGGTTCTGGTTTGATAATTGGTCGCCTTTTGAAAGCATTGCTACCTATCTCAACTTGACTGGCTCAAGACTTGGCATCCCACTATCTGCAACGGTAGCTTCTCTCTCTAGGAACGGTAACTGGCGTCTCCCACCTGCAAGATCAGAGCAACAAACCCAACTTCAGATTCACTTGACGACTGTCAATTTAACTTCAGATAAAGACTACTTCGAATGGGAAATTGATAGTAGGGTCACCACCACCTTCTCAACTGGTGATGTCTATACCTATCTTAGAGGAACAGTGAATGAGGTTGACTGGGCTACTGTGGTTTGGAACTCTTATGGGATCTCTCGTCACAACTTCCACACATGGCTAATGATTTTGGATAGGTGCCCGACGAGAGACCGCTTGCTCCGTTGGGGAATCTCAGTTTCACATCTCTGCTTGCTGTGTAACAATGCTTCTGAGAGCCGTGATCACATCTATTTCGACTGTAACTTCTCCTTCGACTTATGGGCAATAAGCGCGAGGAGATGTGGGCTCACTCCAAACCGTTCCTGGTCAGACACCATCACGCAACTGAAAAGCCTCCCAATGGACCGTTCATCGAGACCTCATAGACTTCTTGTCCTCCTAGCTTGGCAATCTACGATTTATTGGGTCTGGAATGAGAGAAACGCACGGTTGCACTCTAACACCTATCGCTCCATCGACTCTCTCTTCAAAACTATTGATCTTCAGATTAGAAACAGAACTCAGAGTTTCCGGGTGACTAACCCAAGACTGTCTTCCCAACTACTACAGTCCTGGATCCGACTTGCATGATTTAAATCAGGTCCCGATCTTCCCTCTGAAATCTCCGCCTCACCCCAACTCTTTCTGCGTCTTTTGGAAGAAGAAGACAAACTGTCGTTCGGTTTACTCCAACTTTGATTTTGGTAATACGGGCCATATATCAGTTCCAAACTATGAGTTTTTTAGTGGGTTTGTATTTTTAACTTAAGTCCAACGGGCTTGTAAACGTTTTTATTTTTCTTTGCAGTTAATTTGAAAGCCAATTTTCAAAAAAAAAAAAATCATATACATGGAGTTTCCAAGATTACGAGTTATAGTATCGTCGACGTAAAGAATACTAAAATAACAACTTAAACATACTCTTTGGTAATGAAAAATATAAAAATATCATTAATATACAATTCATGTCTCGAATATAACTTTTGGAATTTGGTTTGGGTATTTCGGATTATGTGTTTTCAATTTTCACGATAAGAAGTGTAAACCCATTCCAGTATTTCTAAATCTTTATCGTTTTCGGTTTAGATTTTTTGGATTGAAGTCGGATTTGGGTGCACATTCAGTAGTTTTTGAATCGATTCAGATTTTTATAAGAAAACTAATTATATATTTGAAATTATCTAAAAACTAAAAGAAACTTAATATACTTGAGTAACTCTATGATCAAATACCAAAATTAAATATGAAATCTATTTGAGTTACTTATTTTGATTTTCAATGCTCATTTGAGATACTAGGACATGGTCTTAGATTTTTGCCCCAGCCTCTCACTTCGTTTGTTGTTCGTTCTGTTTCGTCGCGAAGAAACCCGATGGGCCCGACTTTCCCGAATGTCGTTCACAACCAAGTTTTTGAGTATTTTCAAATATCTTGGTCGGGTTCGTTTATATTATCTGATACCCAAATTATCACTTACAAGATTCATTTGAATATTTTTGTAGATCAAATCGGTTAGATTTAAATTATCGAATCAAACTCAGTTCGGATATCAAGTTCTATTATAAACGTCCATTGTGAAACTTAACCAGGAACCTACCGTTTTCAAACAAGTGTAAAGTTCAAAACAGAAACACAAAGATACATCTTTCAGCTACCATCTTTGGAGAATGTGATAATTAGAAACCCAACAAATGTTATGTTAAAGTTATACAAAACTCAATCCAATCCATCAACTATCAATTCCCACTTCCATTTACACAAAGAAAGGGCTTTTTTCAGAACCTTAGGTCACGTGTGCGCCAAGTATACAAAAATTTATCAAGTAAAATAAATAATGGGGAGAAAGCTCCAAAGTTGGGCACTATGAAGCTGTAGTTAAATATAAGTTTGATAGTTTAATCGAGCTCTGCTCTGCTTTTACTTCGCTTCATCTTAGCCTTGAACCTTGACTTCACCATCAACGTTTCTACCGTGTTTATGAAATTTCCAATTGCCATCACAACCAGAAGTATTCCACAAATCAATACCTGTCAAAGGATTCACATTGTCATCAGAAAACCATTGTGATAAAACACTTCCACGGGTATTTCTAAGATTATGTACTTGATTGGAACTGAGAAACAAACCCAGTTCAATATTTTAAATTATTGACATTCAACTATTCTAATGTTTTCTTTGTCACGCTGGTTCTTGACCAGTGGGGATAATGCACAAAAGCTGCCAAAAGAGAGAGTCTAAATACCTGCCATTCGCCGACTACCCCAGTTAGTGCTGTCCTGAGCAACTGCAGTCCAACATATGCTTCAAAGCCCTAAGCTTGCCAAAGTATAGCACATATACATTACAAACAATACCATAAACGACCTTACAGATCTAGTATTTATCTGAGGTTTCTTTTGGAGTGTCTTGAGTGAGAAAAGGTCTTCCATTGTTTAGACCATGGAAGCCATGAATACGAATAGTAGCTAGAAGCATCTAATCACACAAGCTTTTGCATAATCTTCTCTGAAATTTATTGCGGTAAGATAAGTAAAATTGTTACCTGTAGAGTGAACAAAATAGGACACAACAGCAATAATTGCCCGTCTACTCCAGCCGTTTCTCCCCATACAACGTCCATCCTCTTAGCCTGAAAGTGACCAACAATGACTTTTATACAGCAATTTCATAGCTATGGATATGATTTCGACCAGAGAAAAAATGTAAATAGTTATGGTACCTTTCCTAGTGCAATGCGAGTGTATAATCTTTGGCGCTGATATCTGTTTTGCAGAAGCATCGCAACACCTTGCATCATAGCCCACTGGAGGAAAAGACGGACTCCTTTCTGAAAGGCATTTAGATTTAGAATGGTCCATAACATTTGACTCTGCATATATGAAAATGACCACTACCTGCTTCTGAACGCAATTTGGTTGACCTCTGATCTCCCATGTGAGACTGACAAGGGCCATAGCCATGGCACAGTAATGATGATAAAGCCACCTGCAAGCACATCAGCCCAGAGGTATAAAAGTCATCTCCAACCCACGAGGGGATATGTTGATAAGATCATCAGAGTCGCACGCGATAAATTCACTTCATATCAATTTCTACTTGACAACAAGAATAAGCTACCTCTTCAATCACACAACAATAACCATTCCATTTCTCTATCTAATACTCGACACTTGACACTATAAAGGAAAATCAAACAGCTTGAACCTGCTTCATTTAGCAATGTGGTCAATCAATATAGCAAGGGTGGCAAAACATTAACCAGTGACCAGTAATTCAATGAGTTGCTTGCACAGTAAAGCTTATACTCTTAAAGTTAATAGTAACTTTTCATGGGCAGCCATAAGGGAAAAAGCGGATAGACAAACACGGAGAGTCAGCAACATACAAAATCAAACAAATGGAAGACCACCAAAATGAAAAATGAACCTAAGATAAAATTGAAAGTTGGAACGCTGACATAGCAAACACAAGTATGAAGGGATGGGATTAGAGTACCAAGAACGGATATCGCTCCCATTGGCTCTCAAAATGTTCTCTCGCATAGCCAAACCAGCATAAAGGAACAGAAGCCAAGCCTGATAAAAGAAAAGGGAGTTCATAACAGTATAAAAGCAACTCAAAAGCAACGGTAGAATGAATACCTGGTAGAGCTGAACAGGGAATGCAGGCAGACATCCCTCCCATACATAAGATCTTAGGGTCAAAAGTATTGCAGGGAAAACAAGGAAAAGAAGAGCTGTTCTATCCTGTTTCAACAGAAAGATCTCAGATTACTTGACAGATAAAAAATTCTACACTGAAGAAATAATAATATCAATGGGGGGGGGGAGGAAATACTAACTCTGTAGCTATTGTATTCTTCTTTGACTTTAAGCTGTATATCTTTCCTCGAGGCTCGAACATTGACTGGCCCTAAGAACATCCTCACAAAGCGTCCTGCGTTAAATCATCGTACTCAATACACAACGATGGGTAAAAATCAAAACTTAATCAGGGATTGGATTCAATAAGAAACCTTGAGGTTTGGAGGGGAGAAAAGAGGAAGTGTCTCCATCTGCAAGCATGCACCTAGCCCGTTGCAGATCCTCCTCTAGCTGCAGCGAAAGATGGAATCTTTATTTATAAGATTCCAAAAACGAGAGAGAGAGAGAGAGAGAGAGAGAGAGATCAAAAGAATGCCTTTTCGAGAAGCTTGGGATCATGATGTTTGTCGGAGAGAAGGATGGAGTGTAGGCGGGTGATTGAAGCGTCAACGAGGGAGGATCTCTTGCGGAGGGAGAGCTCTTCGTGGGAAGAAGAAGAGACGAAGGAGGTCGCAGAGTCGTGAAGCTCCTTAACCTGCTCCACGATCCGTCTCACTTCTTCTTCAACCTCCATGGCGTCGATTCCGAAGCACACGAAGACAAAATAAAGGAAGGAATGAGATAGAGAAGAAGAAGAAGGAGGTTGGGGTTTGTTTCGGTGTTTCTTAAATTAAATCCACAGAAGGTGTTTAATCGTCTAAGTAGATTTTGACGTCCTTACAAATGTTATATTTTTTGTTTTACATTTTTGTTAAAATTTAATTTTTATAATTATGTTTTTATTCGTATATATGTTTTTTTGTATAATATTTATTTTAAATAATTAATAAAAAATTTAATAATTATTTTAAAATAGTTAAACCACATTTATATCAATAAATTTTTAATAGTACTGATTCCCATCAAATCGCACGCTTCTTTCAATTTCCTCTTTCTAAACTTTGATTACTAAGAAAATAATAATAAATTAGATTAAAACCTGCGCCTTGCGCGGAATCAACATTATATATAAAAATTATTTTATGTATTAAATATTTTTACATATTATAATATAATAAATATATATTAAATAATTAAAAATCAGTAACTATTAAATATATAATTAAATTGGTGCGAACATATAAATTAATTTTATCAATCCAAAAAATATTTTTTTTAATATTTGATAGGATATGTTATTAAATTTAAATGATATTAACATAGATAATATATTTTAGTATATTTTTAATATTAATGTCTATTAAATGATGATTTCTACTCTTATAGTTTTTTTGATCATTTGTATATTTTATAGAAAAAAAATTTAATTACTGATAACAAAATTTTCATTGTGCGATTAATAGTTTTAGTAATTTATAATTTTTTAAAAAAATAAGTTGTCAATGATCGTTCAAAACTTTTATCAAAAAAATTGTTCAAAGTAAATTTTTAAACTAAAATATTGTATTTTATATGTTGTCAGTGATCGTTCAAAATTTTTATTAAAAGAATTGTTTAAAGTAAAATTTTAAACTAAAATATTGTATTTTATATTGTTTATAGTTTAATTTTAAAAAATATATATTAATCTTAATAATTAATTAAATTAGACTTTTTACTTATTTAATTTTTTTAATCATTTGTATTTTGTCATAACAAAAATTTTAAACCATGGATCATAAAATTTGAATGTGAGACTCTTAACAGTTTTAGTAATTTATAGCCGCTTGTAAAAATTCAAAATATAACATATATATAAAAATCTAAATTTTTATTATTGTTTTATTAATTTATAGCCGTTTGTAAAAATTCAAAATATAACATATACATAAAAATCTAAATTTTTATTATATGGTTATTGTGGTTGTTTAATTTATTTAATAGTTTAAAATTAAACAAATATGATAGAAGATACATTGATGACAAAAACAAAAAAAAATGATAGAAGATACATTATTTTTTATCAAATCTTTATTATTCAAAATCATTAATTGCTATATATACTTTAGCCACATTAGGCAATTCCGTAAATTTTATTTAAGGAAATAATAAAGTACATTAATGATGAATTTATTGGTAGTTTAATAAAAAATTTATTATATAATTAGATGGACCAACATATTTCTCTAATGATTCTAAAAATCATTCTAGTGATGACATTTGGTTACAAAAAGAAGTTGTAATGCTTCTCAAATAATATATAGAGGATAAAACCATGCTATTACTATTTCATGTCGGCATGACGATGGCATCGTATCTTATCTTAGAGAATGCATAGATTTTCAATTTTCAGTTAATGGTTATGTGTGTATCGATCAAAGATATTAAAAGCGAACATCCACTTGTTGACACACAAAGAAAAAGAAGCGAACATCCAATTTATACATTTATTAGAATATCTAAACCAATCTAAACTTTGATATGATGATACAATCTCATGCACGCTCTTCGAAGACTAGCTATTTATTGTTCTTATCAACCTCCACTACCACTTGGAGAAAGCTCCCATGCTTATGCAGGATAACTCTTTTATGTCCCATAACACCCACGCATAGAGATAGCAATTTGCTAACCTGGGCTGCAGACTTGGCACGTAAAAGATTTCTCTGGGGTGGATTTGAGCCGGCATTTTGTAGGCTCGAAAAGAAGGGGACCTCGCGAGTAAGTGTCCCGCAGTATTAGGCTTTCGGTGGGATGGACTTCACTTGGACCTACGGTATAAGTAAAGGACTTCACTTGGACCCGCAGGATAATGATGCCAACCTGTTTTATCAAACTTATATTGTAGATGCATCCATTGATTGGCAACATGACCTTGAGCTTTCGCAATTATTACATCGTTTAGGAAAATGTTTTCTTAAATATCAATTTATTCATATTTTTCAAAATTAACCTAAAAATCTATGGTAATAATGTAACATCCATTTTCACATTAAAGAGGAGAATTAGATCATAGTTAGTGAATGACCTAGAGAAACGAGGCACACTTATCAAGGTAGCCGCTATCGACCCCAATTCATGATGGTTCTTTTGGACTCCATCATCGTCAATTTGCCTCCTATTTAAGCAGGTCGTCTCCTCTTTCTTGGAACTCCAAGTGCCCCTGAAGAACCGTTACTCACTTTCTGCCAGATCTTTGTCTTACCAGCGAGATCCCCTCTCCCTAATCTCGATTCCTCATGGTTGATGAGTTCTTGATGACCACAACTCCTTTCTCTGGGGTAGCGCCACCAGATCTATCAAGTGTGCTAGCATCTTCTGCTTATCGTCATGTTCTGACTTTTCACCAAATCTCCTCCATTCTATGGAGCCTCCCGATCCGAGATCCGGCATATCAACCCTTCCCTACCCAATTCGTATCTTCTTCTCCAAATTTGCTACTGGTCTCCCATCCCCTTGGTATGCTGGATTTCGTCTCTACTGTGTTTATGTTTCTCTCCGATAAATATTTGTTGAGCAAACCTAGTGTATGTCACACTGCTTATGCGGTATGTTTCCTGATCATTAGCTCTGGCGACCCTGCTAGTGGAGTTCTGAAGCCACTTTGCCATCCAATCGTAACACTCACAGTTTCCTCCCTTCATCCTGACGATCTCAAATATGCCGGTGATGTCAACAACATAAGTAGGCCAAAAAGTTAATATAGTGGGCTTTGCCATTAGTTCTGCCCACAAATTTGTAGGCCAACAAATTTCAGATCAATAATGTTCAATCTTGGCGTCAGTTTTGGCTTTGCCATTAGTTCTACATCATTATTGGTGTTTCTGGCGCACTTGGCACAATTTTTTTGACGTTGGATATGCTAATTTTAGCAACTTTCTCTTATTGGGAGAAATCATTACACACAACCCTTTAAACTTGTCCTTGTTGGATAAATTTAGTCAAATTTCCTTTCGCTAGACGCAAGAGGTATGCTTCTCCACTTCCTCTTTTTCAAAAGAGAAATATTCCACCAAAATTCCTCTTTGAAAGAGGTGATATCTTTCATTATTCAGTCTAAATTATTTGTTTCTTAACTGCTTGTTATCTTAGGTGTAGGTCCACTTGGGGTCAGTAGATGCAATGATTCTCATCCAGGTGAGAATCGAAGTTGTAGATGGTGTTGTGACATCATAGGTTATAGTGATCTGTTATTTGAAAAACTTGAAGTGTGGTTTAAGTATTTTATAGATTAGATCGCAGTTGACAACTTTAAAAATCTTGCATGGAATTTTATCAAATTTCCATATGTTTGCGGCTCTATCCTTGTTTTTAGTTAACTTATTTGTCTGGGATTTAGTCTTTATGCTTACACATCTTGTTTTGTACGATTTTCTACTGTTCATGTAGTTGTTTAAATATATTATTGAAGATTTTGTGTACAAAAAGGTTACTGAATAACCATAAAATGAGTAAAATTAAAGTAATAAGTTAGTGGGATAGACCAAGATACTGATAGATGAGTTGGATCAATGTAGATTTTGTGGGAACCGAAATTCGCACTGACGATTTCCGTTGATTTAGGAAAGTTAGGAAAACCCTAATTTCCCAGAGGTCCCGGATATCTGCTAAACCACACGCCAAGTAATCAGAACACTAAATACACAGATGAAATAAAATATGAGAATCGAAAAAGAAAGCAAAGGATGTCTTATTCCGAATCTGCGTATGAGCGTTACAACAAGGTAAGAGCCTTGACTGCAAGATCCACCGGCGAGTTTCCTAGTTCTAACAACGTAAGACTGCAAAACCCTAGTTGAATCGCAGCTCGATAACAAAAACAGAAAGTTGTATATTGCTCTAAGTGCTAAGTTTTACTCTGAATAGAAAAATTGGGTCCCTCTGCATCTTCGACCTTGACATCCTTATATACTCCTGTAGAGGCGGTTTGCTATTTCCCTTTCTGTCCTCGGTCGAGTTTATCGTTTCGCGGAAATATATCATTTTTCTTCGATCTTTGTGTTTATCTTTGGAAACTTCACATTTATCCTCCGAACTTGACATTTATCTTCCACTGGGTAACAAAAGATAAACTGTCGTAATGATTTGGGCTTGATTTCGCATAAAATCGTAGGTGGGCTCTTAGCTGCGTTCTGGGCCCTTTCAGGCTGTTTTCCCACTTAGGCGTTTTTACGATTTTATAAAAAGAGCGCTTTCGAAACGACGTCGATTCTGAAGAACATTCAAATTCCTCGTATAATGTAGGCAATTCGAGGTGTTCAGCTAACCATTGCCGTTTTATACGATCAATCCGAATGTTATTCGAGAGAACGAGTTCTTGCGGTTTTTAAATCGTAAAGTTCTAATGGTGACTCCGATTGAGATGAAACAAGAGCAGGCTCAATCTAATCCCGAAGGGGAGAGTTACGAGGATAGGATGAAGGCAGGCTGATTGATCCAACTCGCTGAACAGGGGAGTTAGACTGCACGTTCGGTCCAACTCGCCGACGGGCGAGTTGGACGGCTTGCTCGATCCAACTCGCCCGTTCGGCGAGTTGGACTGATCCAACTCGCCGAACGGGCGAGTTGGTCGGTGCATCCGGTCTAACTCCCCCCTTTGGCGAGTTGGACGATGGGTGTTTTGCTGTTCGGGATCTGTTGTTCGAGGCCTTGAGTAACCTTTCTCGAAGACTTATCGTGTGAATCCTTTTCGGAATTGTTACGAACTTGATTTTAGGTTTTCACACTTCTCTATTATTTTGAATTTTATCCTTCTTTTACAAAGAAGACATTTCACAGGAAGTTTCTGACTTTGATTTCGTCGTAACCGATTTTGGCCCCAACAGTTAGCCCTCCAGCTCGTTAGAACCATGGTGTTCTTGCGAGCGGTTTAGACATGCCGAGTAAGTTAGGCGAAATCCAATGTCTGAAAATCCAAAGATGAATAGTGAATTTTCTTGCCTATAAGCATGTGGAGTATGTTTTCTAATTCTTTACTTGCTTACTTCCACATATTCTCTCTCAGGATAGAGAAATATCATTTCCTCTCCTTTTTCCCTTTGATAAAAAAGAAAGAATTTCTATTTTTATAATGAAATCAAGGAGAAAGACTTCCAACAAATCTGTCGCGATCGTTTTTTCCCACGGCTTTAGCTCGTAACACGACAATGTTGTGTCAAAGGTGGAGTTTGTGGAACACTCGGTAGATCTTGTGGAGGCCAATGCATATTGGGCGGCTATGGGCAACGTAAAGCTCCCGACACCCGGGATATGGCATCCTGCCTCGTTTCGTGCCAACCTCGGGGAGGATTGTCCGAGCAGGAGCTGTCTGAATGGGCTTGCCGCCATTCGGAGTTTCTGCGGAGTTCCAGAGTCAGTAGAATTTCGTCTCCCAGTATCTTGAGAAGTCGGCGAGTTCCCGCCAGATGGTTACTTCACGTATTTCAAAGCGTACCTAATGCAATGCCACTTATAGTTTCCTCTCCAAGAAGCCATTGTGCGGCTCTTTAGTTGCTTTGGGCTAGCGATCTGTCAGATCAGTCCGCCTGGTTTGCAGCACGTTGTTGGGATTCTGGTGCTGAGTTTCAAACGGGGATTAACCCTCGATGTTAATCATCTTGAAGGCATGTGACGCCTGTGGGAAGTTCAGCCACAGTTCGACTGAGTCCTCGAAACCACATGGCGATTATAGCGGCGTTCGTGTCGAACTATCATGATTGAAAGAAGTTTTTCTTCTTCGTCCGAATCGACATGCATCTGTGGAGGAGAGCTGCATTCCTATCCTTAGGACCAGATGGGGTCGGAAATGTATTTTCGATTGGTTACACGTTAGTTTCAGTTTTGACGATATTGAATTTCACGCATTTGTTTTTTGATTTGCAGTGACTAATCCTTTTTCCCCAACTCCGGATGGCTTGTGCACCGTTAGAGATTTACTCCACAGCGGTCCATCATATTGGGCTTCGTTCACTCCGAAACAGGTTCGTCATGCTGTCGCTCTCCACCGTTCTCGATTCCAGCCGGGCTTGCCGGTTGAAAAAGGAGAAGAATCGAGCTGGAGGGGTTCGTTCTGTACAAAGCTCCAGCGTCGATGTGCCCGATGATGACGCGGCCAATGGGGAATGCTTTCCCGAAGACATCCTTGGAGATTATCTTAACAGTGGTGAATCCACGTCGATGTGCCCGATTTCTCCTTCTCCTTTTTCTTTCGCGATAGGGGGAAGATCTCCCGGGTTTTTCCGTGTTGGCGCGGGAGTGATTTCTTCGGAACTTTTCCCACACGGTTTTCCCTGCACGTTGTCGGACCGGTCCGAAGGAGTCGCGAAATCGAGTCTTCTTCCACGGATTCGGGTTGTTCCGTGCAGAAAAACGACCATGGTTATTGCTGTTAGGTTTTTGACCTGTTTAGCGAGAACACTCATGACCTTGTCCCGTTCTGCTGACTTCTTCTCAAAAGTCGAGAACATCTTTTGGACCTCCTCGAACGCTGCGGTGTTGAGATCTTCAGCTGACATGTTTGACTGAGCGTTGGTGGCTGAGAGTTAGATTGATCCGTACCCCCCCCCCCCCCCCCCCTCCTTCTAGTGCGAAACTGTGGGAACCAAAATTCGCACTGTCGATTTTCGTTGATTTAGGAAAGTTAGGAAAATCCTAATTTCTCAGAGGTCCCGAATATCTGCTAAACCACACGCCAAGCAATCAGAACATGAAATACACAAACGAAATAAAATATGAGAATCAAAAAAGAAAGCAAAGGATGTCATTTTCCGAATCTGCGTATGAGCGTTACAACAAGGTAAGAGCCTTGGCTGCATGAGCTGCTGGCGAGTTTCCTAATTTTAATAACCTAAGACTGCAAAAACCTAGTTGAGTCGCAGCTCGATAACAAAAACGGAAAGTTGCCTATTACTCTAAGTGCTAAGTTTTGCTATGAGTAGAAAATTGTGTCCCTCTGCATCTTTGACCTTGACATGCTTATATACTCCTCTAGAGGCGATTTTCTCTTTCCCTTTCTGCCCTCGGTCAAGTTTATCGCTTTGCAGAAATATTCCATTTTACTTCGATCTTTGTGTTTATCTTTGGAAACTTCACATTTATCCTCCGAACTTGACATTTATCTTCCCCTGGGTAACAAAAGATAAACCGTCGTAATGATTTGGGCTTGATTTCACATAAAATCGTAAGTGGGCTCTTAGCCGCGTTTTGGACCCGTTCGGGCCGTTTTCCGACTTAGGCGTTTTTACGATTTTATAAAAAGAGCGCTTTCGAAACGAAGTCGATTCCAAAAAACATTCAAATTCCTCGTATAGCGTTGGCAATTTGAGTTGTTCAGCTAACCGTTGCCATTTTATACGATCAATCCTAATGTTATTCGAGAGAACGAGTTCTTGCGGTTTTTAAATCGTAAAGTTCCAACGGTGACTCCGATCGAGATGAAACAAGAGCAGGCTCGATCTAATCCCAAAGGGGGGGGGAGAGCTACGAGGACGGGACGTAGGCAGGCTGATTTCCATCTCTCCGAAAGGGCAAGTTGGACGGCGTTGTCGGTCCAACTCGCCCGTTCGGTGAGTTGGACGGCTTGCTCGATCCAACTCGCCCGTTCGGCGAGCTGGTCAGTGCATTCGGTCCAACTCGCCCCTTCGACGAGTTGGACAATGGGTGTTTCGCTGTTTGGGATCCGTTGTCCGAGGCCTTGAGTAACCTTTCTCGAAGACTTATCGTGTGAATCCTTTTCAGAATTGTTGCGAACTTGATTTTAGGTTTTCACACTTCTCTACTCTTTTGAATTTTATCCTTCTTTTACAAAGAAGACATTTCACGGGAAGTTTCTGAGTTTGATTTTGTCGTAACCGATTTTGACCCCAAAAGAATTCAACAGAAATCTGAATAGTAATTTTTTTTACTAATCGATACATCGATAAATAATCGTGATCTCTATTTTATCATGTAACAAATAGTTAACAGTTTAGTTTAATGTTAAATTGATAAAACTATCAATATTTCATTAGCAAATTAATTTTCTAGAGTATATTTTTGATGTAAAACGAAAAATACAATAAATTTGAAAATAAATTATACTGGATAATAATTTGATTTTCATGATGCTTTTTTCTTTCATGTAATTGTAATAGTAGGTCTTCCAAAAGTTCTGTTTGTTTTTTTGTTGAACAACTAGTGTGTAAGAAAAAAATTATGTTCCTATGTGTATTCAAAATCTTAAATAAAAGATGTGGAAAAAATGTACTCTCACATGGTTTTTGTTTTGGTCAACATGAATATGTATATTAAAATCAGAAATTCAGAATGTAGAGATATGAAAGCCTCGCATGACATTCAACTACAAGGCAAAAAATTCTTGAACATCAGATATTTACATAGGTCGGAACACCAACAACTAAAGACCAAGCCCAAGAGAATGGTCATATACCAAAAACCCTAATCGCAAAGACCACCAACGACTAAATATCAAAACCAAGAAAATGGTTGTATACCAAAACCCATACTAAAAACAACCAAATCCAACAACAGAATCACAAAGATTACATATAATCAAAAATCACAATCGTTAACTAGAAAGAGGCCATATATTTCTCATCGACAAACGGTTCGTGCAGCCAAAGGTGACCAGCTGCAACATAAGATTGCTATAAGATTGCATGAAAGTCTCACTGTTGGAGAAAAATACTTAGATATTGAGTTCCTCCAGACCCCAGACACGACACCGGCCTCTGGGTCCCCGCTACGAGACGCCCCGGGTCTCCGCTAGAAAGTATTCCGGGTCCGGTCCCAGGGACCACCCCCTTCCTCCGGGAAAAAAGAAAACTTCTGATAAGGAGAACCTTCCATATTTTTGAATATGGAAGAGTTTAAGCTACTCAAAACGACTAAGGCCGACCTAAAAACAACTACATAAGGGGAGCCTAAACCCTAGAGCAGGGGATCGACACTTCAAGACTTAGAGATTAAGGATAGGCGGCTAGAGCCAGGGTTCTTACTCAATACATTGTAGTTCCAGCTTATTCTATCTAATAAAAAATCTCTTCAAGTCTATTTCTCTCAAAATCTATATGAATACCAGCTTTGTCCATCGTTCCGTAGTACTCACAAAGATCCTACACAAAAATCCCCTAACAGTTTGGCGCTAGAAGGAGGGGAGTAATCTAAACTGCGTGATAATGACGGGGGATGAGCAGAACGAGCTACCCAAAGCTACTCCAAGAGAAGCAGAGCTCCAAAGGCAACTCGACGGTATACAAAGCCAAGTAACCGAGCTAAACAGAGCACAAATAGAAGTTGCGAAGAATCCCGAGCTCTCCTTAGAAGTCCAGAGCTTGAAGGAGAAGCTCGACGAACACTCCAAGCAACTAGAGCAGAGCACCGAAAATCTCAGCCAGCTCGAATCAGAGAATCTAAACCTCCAAGACGACAACCAAGCCCTCAATACGGCAAGTAACAAAAAGCATCGATTCCGGGCTCTGATCCGACGCATGCCGACTCTGGAGACACCTAAACAGGCATGACTCTCCCGCCTACGACGTCGGAAGGAGACGCAGCAACGCACAAAAGGCTAAGGGTGCTCAGACCTATGACGTAGAAGACATTGAATCTGAGCCGGAACCCGATAAGGAAGCACTCGAGGGAGCAGCAAAGACGGAGTTTCCCATGGTAGCTTACCTGGAGCAGATGTTCTCCAAGAGGCTCGACGCCATGCAGTCCATGGTTGAAAGGCTCCCAGGGGTAGCTCCCCCCATCCGGAAGAGCAACCCCGATTCCTACGCCGATACTCCTTTCCCGGATGAGATCACCCTGATCGAGATGCCCAGGAAGTTCTCCTTTCCCAACATAAAGGCGTATGACGGCACCAGCGGTCTGGACGATCATGTAGCCCAATACAGACAAACGATGCTCGCTATAGCACTCCCAAAGGAGTCGCGTGAAGCTACCATGTGCAAAGGATTCGGCTCAATCCTGACCGGACCCGCTCTGCAATGGTACATCAACCTACCCTCTAGGTCCATAGCCTCCTTCGCTATCCTCAGCGACAAGTTCGTGGAACAATTCGCCAGCAGCAGAGACTTGGAGAAAACCTCTGATGGTCAATACGAAATCCTCCAGCATCGGGCGGAACCCCTGCGAAGCTACATAGCCCACTTCAATCAAAGGAAGGTGGCCATTCCCGAAGGCAGCATCCCCACTGCCATCTCTGCCTTTAAGAGAGGCTTACTCCCCGACGGGGACCTCTATAAGGAGCTGACCAAGTACCAGTGCAAGACCATGGAAGACGTCCTGTCCCGAGCCTGGGCACAGATAAAATGTGAAGAAGATGTCGCCAGTCGCGCTAAGGCGCAGCTAAAGCAAGACCCCAAGGCGGTCAGACCAGACCGAACCGATTGAGACGAGAAACCCTCTTCAAGACCAGCCAGGGATTCCGGGAACAGAAACCGGAGCAGATACCAGAACTGGCCGATCGAGAAGGCAGAAGGGATGACAATGTCCACATGGCCAGACATTTCTCACCTCTCCGTCTCAAGGCCGGAGCTGATCAATGTTCTGAGGCAGATGGGCCAACAAGACAAGTGGCCTCAGAAGATGAAAGCGCCCGATTCTTTCCAGAACCCTGGTCTCTGGTGCGACTTCCACCGTAACCACGGTTACAAAACGGAGGACTGCATCGCAGTAAAGATCGAGGTCAACGAATTGCTTAAGAAATGACACCTCAAGGAGTTCCTTTCCGAAAAGGCCAATAGCCATCTAAGCAAGGAGACAACGGGAAAGCCCACTGAACCTGCTCCCGTCTCGCCACCTCGATAGGACCGAGTGATCCATGTCATATCTGGCGGTTTGGAAATCAGTAGTATAAGCCACGCAGCCGTGAAGAAAAGCACTTGGAACGCCAAGCACGGCCTAGAGACAGCCAAGCCGAAACGCCTACTCCTGGGTATGGACGAAATAAGCTTCACGGCCAAGGAACATGAAAGAATTCTCACTCCACATCACGACGCCCTGGTCATATCACTCACTGTAGCGAATTGCCTGGTGCAAAGGATACTGGTAGATAATGGAAGCTCCGGCAACATCATCTTCCAGGCCGCATACAAGGATCTGGGGCTGGAGGAAAGCGCTCTAACTCAGAGGATAACCCCACTCATAAGATTTAGCGGAGAAGTCAAGCAGACCGTCGGGGAGGTGACCCTCCCGGTATACGCTGAAGGATCAACATGTCAACCAAGTTCCTTGTCGTTAATTGTGATTTATCCTACAACATGATCCTGGGACGGCCCTGGATTCACGGCATGGGAGCCGTCCCTTCGACTCTTCACCAGATGGTGAAATTCCCTACACCCTGGGGCATAAGAAGAATCAGAGGGGATCAAGAGTATTCCCGCTCCTGCTACCAGACTACTTTGAAGGGAAAGACCAAGGTCTTATAGCAATTACAGAGCAAATCTCGGGCTCATAACACCGAGGAACCGGAGGTCAAAGAAATGATGACGTGCTATTGATCGAAGGGGGCCAGACCCAACATCTCAAGGTAGGCTCCAAGCTGACCGAAGAATTAAAGAGGAGGTTAATAGACTTCCTTCGGTCTAACTCTGACTGCTTCGCTTGGTCCCATGCAGACATGCCCAGGATCGATCCGGAGATCATCATGCACAAGCTGCAGGTGGATCCCCTACATCAACCCGGCAGACAAAAGAGGAGGAAGTTTGCCCCCGAAAGGGATGTAATCATCAACGACGAAGTTAAAAGCCTGCTCGGCGCGAAGTTCATTCACGAGGTACAGTACCCAGAATGGCTAGCCAACGTGATCGTAGTCAAAAAGAAGAACGGGAAGTGGAGAGTCTGCATAGACTTCATAGACCTCAACAAGTCCTGCCCAAAGGAACCCTTTCCTCTCCCTCACATCGACAAGCTGGTCGATGCCACACCTGGGCATCAGCTGATGAGTTTCATGGACGTGTTCTCCCGCGATAATAAAATACTCATGCATCCGGAAGACCAGGAGAAGACATCCTTCCTGACATCCAGAGGGATCTATTGCTACAAAGTTGTGCCCTTTGGCCTAAAGAACGCGAGATCAACCTACTAACGACCGGCGAACATGATGTTTGCGGACCAGATAGGGTGAACCATGGAGGTCTACATCGACGACATGCTGGTCAAATCCCTAGAGGCTGAAGACCACATATCTCACCTGCAGCAAGCCTTCTCCACTCTTTGGAAGTACATCATGAAGCTCAACCCAGCTAAGTGCTCATTTGGGGTTAGTTCCGGCAAGTTCCTCGGGTACATTGTAACCCACCGGAGCATTGAAGCCAACCCGGAGAAAATTAGGGCCATTCATTCAATCCCTTCCCCGAAGAACGTCACAGAAGTCCGAAAGCTAACGGGAAGAATGGCAGCCCTGCTAAGCTAAAGGCATATCTCACCACTCCTCCTCTCATATCCAAGCCACTGCTCGGTGAGGTCCTGCTGCTATATCTAGCAGTCTCGGAGCACGCCGTAAGCACCGTCCTAGTACGCAAGGAAAAAAGCAAGCATATACTAATCTACTACGTAAGTAAGGCTCTCCTGGATGCAGAAACCCGCTACAGCCATCTAGAGAAGCTGGCCTTAGCCCTGATAGTCGCTGCCCGCAAGTTGCGGCTCTACTTTCAGGCCCACCCAATCGTGGTCGTCACCTCCTTCCCCATAAAATTGGTCCTCCACAAGCCTGAAGTCTCTAGACGCCTAGCGAAATGGGCTGTGGAACTAGGGGAATACGATGTGATTTTTTTACTACCCATAACTATAAAGTCACAGGTCCTGGCAGATTTGTGTCCGACTTCTCCCCTACCTTGCTCCCAGCTCTGGAGCAAGAAGTGCTCCTACGAAGCGAAACAAAGAAAGAGGGAGAATGGGTCCTGCATGTCGATGGATCCAACAACATCAGAGGAGCCGGGGTAGGAATAGTGCTTACCTCGCCGACAGGGAACACGGCCTCAAGGGCCTCAATTCGCAACTTCAAAGTGACCAACAACGAAAGCGAGTACAAGGCCGAAATTGCAGAGCTAACACTCGCCCATCAAATGGGGGCAGAAAACATCCAGGTCTTCGGTGACTCCCAGCGGATAATCAACCAAGTGCAGGGAGAGTACCAAGCAAAGGACGATAGCATGATCCAGTATCTGGCGGTCGCCCATCGACTCATCAAGAAATTCAAGAGTTACAAGCTCACTCAAATCCCCAGGGAGCAGAACTCGCAAGCCGATGCCCTGGCTAATCTAGGGTCTGCCCTCGAAACGAACAGCCAGATGAGCATACCCTTGCTTGTGCTTCAACAGCCAGCCACCCTGGAAGAACCCAAATCCGAAGAGGTCTCTGCTATCAAAGAGGGCGAAACCTGGATGACCCCCCTAGTCCGGTACCTAGAGAATGACGTTCTCCCGGAAGATCGCAAGGAGGCCAGAAAAATTAAGAAGCAAGCCGCAAGATATTATATCTTCAAGGAGAAGCTATACCGGAGATCCTTCTCAGGCCTGTACTTGAGATGTGTTACACCTCGAGAAGCCGCTAGAATCCTTGTAGAACTACATGAACGAGATTGTGGATCCCACTCTAGCGGCAGGAGCCTGGTGCTCTGGGGCAGAAGGGCAGGCTACTATTGGCCCACGATGGCCGCAGACGCCAACCGGCAAGCCAAACACTGCGACCAGCGTCAGAGGCACGCTCCAGATTCTAAGCTCCCTCCAGAAAACCTGAAGTCCACAAGCTCACTGTGGACTTTCAGAAAGTGGGGCACAGACATAGTGGGGAAATTCCCTATGGCGCCGGGCAGAAGGTCTTCCTTCTGGTAGTCACTGAGTACTTCTTCAAATGGGTCGAAGCAGAAGCACTCAGCCGGATAACAGACCTCCAGATTCGCAAATTCCTGTGCACAAACGTAATCACTCGCTTCGAGGTCCCCCATGAGATCGTCACCGACAATGGACCCCAGTTCACGAGCCACAACTTCAAGGAGTTCTGCAAGGACCGGGGCATAAAGCTTACCTTCACCACACCCCAACAACCCCAGTCTAACGGACAAGCCGAATCCACGAACAAGACCGTAGTCAACATGCTTAAAAAGCGACTGGAGGGTTCTCACGAGAAGTGGGCTGAAGAACTGCACAGAGTTCTCTGTGCCTACAGGACCACTCCCAAGACAGCGACGCATGAAACTCTTTACTCGCTAGTCTACGGCTCTGAGGTAATAATACCCACGGAGATGCATGTGAGAACAACAGTCTCAGGCTCTACCTCTCGAGAAGAGAATGATGAGCTGATGACGCTGAGCCTCGACCTACTCGACGAAAAGAGAGAGGCCGCTCAGCTAAGAAACTGGTCCTACCAGCAAGACGTAGCCAGGACATACAACAAGAAAGTCAGACCCAGGACCTTCCAGCAAGGGGATTGGGTTCTACGACGAGCAGAAAAAACGACAGGGAAGCTCACCCCCGGATGGGAAGGACCCTATAAGGTAATCGGGGTGCGGAGAGTAGGATCCCACATGCTACAAGATGGCAAAGGTAAAATACACACTACAAGAAAACAGCGGTATTCTGACGGACATTCCGACGGA
>NC_027755.1:8082737-8109691 GCF_000695525.1 Brassica oleracea var. oleracea
CGACGATTTTTTCCCTCAGAATCCTTGATGTTTTCTTGTAGTGACAACCCAACTGCTGAAACGCCCTGCACCTCAAAGCCTATTATTTTTAATATGGTCTCCGAACCATGATTTCTACTATCTTACTATATACTATTTAGGCATTATGGTTTCGTACTCCTATGTATGCTAAACGTCTCCGGACAAAGCTTATAATAAAAATAGTTCCGACTATAAGGACAGTAGGAAAATCACTATACTTAAAGGGGCATACGAGCTGGATCAGGTCTCCAGAGACCTCCGTTCCTGCCCTTATCAAAAAGTGCCACGTCCACTAAAAATAAAAATGGGTATTAAACATAAAGCAGGAATGGGTATGGTCAAGTCTGAGCAGAAAATCAAAATGGGTATGAGACATAAAGCGGGAATGGGTATGCGCATGCCTGAGTATGCTGTCAAAACTACCTAAAACCCATGTGTAGCCTAAGGCGCATCGGGGTCCCTAGAGTACCGCATGTGAAAGTACCTATGTTAAATCACTACGTGCTATACAATACAGGAAACACTGGGTATACTTGCAAAAGTACTGTGAAATACAGGGAGAAAAAGTGCAAAAGTCTGGGAGCACCTCATAATCTCTGCTTATCTAGACGTGGAAAGCAGCAAAGCCTGGCACTTGGGTCATAATACCCACACCAGCACCCTCTAAGCCTGTCAGTGACTTCCTGCAGAAGTAGAATAAATCATAGGAACTCGATAGTGGCCAGCTTCCGAGCTGCAGAATGTAAAATCCGAACAGGTACCGGTAGTACGGTCCCTGCGAAAACAAATATTCCTAGTTCTCAAGGGAACTCCAGGCCCATATACAAGCCCGCGATCTAAAGAGGAAACCCACGGTTCCCCATACGATCTTGGGTCCTATGTATAAGATCTAAGGGAAAATCATAGGTTCTCACAACGACCTCAGGGTCCAATTATGATCTCAAGAACTTCTGGGTTCTAACTATGATCTCAGGATCTAACGAAGAATCTTCGGGTTCCCATACAGCCTTCGGGCTCCAGTCATGATCCCAGTATCTAAAGGAGAACCTCCGGGTTCCCCTACGACCTCCGGGTCCCAAACACGATCTCAGGATCTAAAGGAGAACCTCCGGGTTCCCCTACGTCCTCCGGGTCCCAAATATGACCTGATGATCTAGGAAACCTCCGGGTTCCCAGACGACCTCTATGTCCTTACGTGACCTCTGGGTTACGGAAACAATCTCCAGACTCCAAGAGTCTATGTTCTAGAAAGCTTGAAACCTCCGAGTTCAGAGCCCATCTCTCAGGTCCTAGCTGTAACCTCTGGGTTCCTAGACGACCTTCTGGTCTCTGCATAACCTCCGAATTTTCACGACGTATCACAAGAAAAGACTTAAAAGTGATCCACTCCCAAGATCCCATTATCTAACCTACGGGGATGATAAGGAGCGATCATATACTATGAGTCTCACCTCAACCGAGAAACAGGCGGGGAAGATCATCCTGAAAATTTGAAGTGCTACCATCATAACATGCAAAGCAATATGAAGGAGTGCACAAAAGAAAATTATGAAGAGGCGATTATTCCAAAAACCAAAGGGGGCTACGAAGAGCCATTATTCAAAACAAGGAGATTCAACAAAAGATAGAGTTTCAGAAACAAAAAAAAAAGGAAAATCATTCAGAAAGAAGGGTCCTCCGAGAATCGCGACCCCACAACGGATCTCAGGGTGACGACCCGGGAGAAACTCCCCGACTGCTGGTCTATCCCCCCGGACAGGAACAGATGTCGACGATACTCTTCTTCAGGATCCCAATGTTCCACCCGCTTCTCCAGCCATTCCTTCATGAGCTCCCATCTGGCTGATGCCTTCACCTGCTGAACCAACAGATTCCGGCGAGCCATCATGTTCTGCGCCTGACTTCGGAGAAAGAACACCTCGCCAATTAACCTCCGGTGAGCATCCACCAATGGGTCATGATTAGGTACGGCTTCACCACCTGTTGACGAGGTGGAAGATAAGCCATTAGCCAATGAGGCAGCCCTTGCCAATCTTGGCGGAGGGGTATAAAAAGGACGCCCCTTCCGTTTTTTTAGCCTTCTGGTGTTCATCATAGATGGCCGACACCGTGAGCCTTACCATGTTCCCTGGAAAAAGAAACGTAGGAAGTAAGAAAACGGAGTCCTATCGGGTGAAAACTAAAAGGAGAAGGCTTACCCGAAACGCGGCTATGACGCAAGGCTTCCTCGCTCACCAAAAAAGTCACCCATCGAAATCGCCGAGGAACTCCCATTATAAGCTTCGATACCGCTTCTCCAGCAAAGGAAACCGGACAAGACACATCTGATAGCAAGAACCAAGCATCAATAAAAACGAACCGCCTCAGCGCCGTCTCAGGGGTGCCATCAGATCAGCCTCACTGTCAGCCTCTGGAACATCTCCCCCAAGAAGGGATAGGAGATGAGAAAGGGTAGGCGAAAAGACGACGTGGCCTTGGACGGCCACCTACGAGTCGGAAATGCAAGCAGTTCGGGATTCATCTTTCTCGACCAGAAGTCAGGGATGGAATTGGGTTGAGGCCGATTAGAGGATATCGCGAGCTCTTATATACATCCGGATCACCCATCCTCGCACAGCCGGAAAAGGAAACAAGGATGTTTCCAAATATTCCAGAGAGTCCCTGGCATGAACGACAAGCATTAAAAAAGGAAACTCGGTCCTTGCAAGAGAAAGGTAAATCCTCCTTAAAAAAGGGAAGTTTCGGGAAAAAATACGTACCTCCAAAAGAAGAGTCAACCCGAGTATCCTTCGAAGCATCCGGAATCTCCGACAAAGTCTCGCACCAGCCTCCAGACCTGCCTCTACGCATCATGCTCAAGTGCTCAGGCCTCTTCTTCGGAAATCACCTGAGCTCCAGGCTCCGCCATCTCTGAAGCATCGCCAAAAGCCCCGAGCTTCTCCATTTTCAACAAGAAATCAGCGGTTCAAGAAGATAGCGTCAGACCCCGGTCTGTTATAAGGGAATCGGTCCTCCCCCAGGTTCAGAGTGTGGCTCCGGCCTGAGAGGAACCTAGGATAGCAGGATTACTGGAACGATGTCCTGCCTTAGGGAAGCCTTCTGAGAATGAGCAACTCCGGTTGACTTGAGTGCACAGGTTATTCCCCGAGTTCGATGACGAATCGAGCAATACGGGGCAAACTGTTGGGGAAAAAAATACTCAGGTATTGAATTCCTCCAGACCCCAGGCAGGACACCGACCTCTGGGTCCCTGCTAGGAGACGCTCCGGGTCCCCGCTAGAAAGTATTCCGGGTCCGGTCCCAGGGACCACCCCCTTCCTCCGGAAAAAAGAAAGCTTCCGATAAGGAGAACCTTCCATATTTCCGAATATGGAAGAGTTTAACCTACTCAAACCGACTAAGGCCGACCTAAAAACAACTATATAAGGGGAGCCTATACCCTAGAGCAAGGGATTAACACTTCAAGACTTAGAGATTAAAGATAGGCAGCTAGAGCTAGGGTTCTTACTCAATACATTGTAGTTCCAGCTTGTTCTATCTAATAAAACATCTCTTCAAGTATATTTCTCTCAAATCTATACGAATACCATCTTTGTCCATCGTTCTGTAGTACTCACAAAGATCGTACACAAAAGTCCCCTAACACTCACATCTCACACTTTGTGCAATGCGAAAACACCTATGTTAGCCAAAGGTCTCTCCACCACAAACTTCATCTCCTGCTTCTGAGACAAAAGATGTCTTAAAGTTTTTTCTTCCACCAACGGCGTTTGCTGGGTCGGTTTATGGCTTCCACCAGAGCTACATCTAAAAAATCTAAAACCACCTTACTCATTCTATGCGCTTGCTTACTTTCAACATCCCAAAGAAGAACTTTTAGTTTAGACATGTACTCATTCGGAACCAGAGAGAAGGGTACTCTACTATGTATTAGGGAAAAAACCTTCATCATTTCTTAAAATCTTAGCCACACCCACTTTGTTTTTCTTCTTCATCCCGAAGAAACTGATTTCGCATTTTAGCCATTCTTTGGGAGGGAAATTCTAACTTCTCTTCCATTCTTTTTCTATCTTCCTATGTTCTTTCTACATATTCAAGTCACAAGCTTGAGAAAAAAATCATTGTTTGCTTCCTCCGAGTTTTTTAGACCATTAGCGGACTCAAAATAGGCACACTTTCAAAAATAAATTTGTTCCTATCTTTCCAAATATTCCAAAGAATCTAGAGCGCTATTTGTCTTTGAGCCAAGCAATATCTTGATAGTTTTCATTTCTCAACATTGCATTGATATTAGAGAAAATAGAAAACTCATCAAAAACCATTCACTTGTAGAGGAGTTTAAAATGAACCCACACTTGTCTTGCAAAATGACACTTGAAGAATACATAGTTGATTGTTTCTATATCTGCACCACAAATTGGGCATATCTCCTCTGATTTCATACCTTAGTTTTTGAAGAAATCTTCCACGGGCAATGCATAGAAACCTTCTAATCTTCAGCTCTGTTTTTAGCTTCCACACATGTTCTTTTAATAAGTTAAGTGATGGTAAGGCTTCAGCTTTTGTTTGTATATCTCATTTGGCTCTTTGAGTTGCTAGCCAATAAGTTTACTTCACTGTAAGGTCTCAACTCTTATTATATTTCCAAATCTCGAAGTCATCCTGCATATAAATTTGTTAGCAACATCACCTGGTAAAACAAATCATTCCTCCTTTTTCTTCTCCATGATCATGTTTCCACGTCAATAATATCAGACACCATTAAATTGACATCAAAAGTATAGTTCTTCCTCCAAGGAGGTCTTCTAACCCCTTCATCGTCTTCCATCCAAAGATCAATCCATAGTTTCAAAGATGAATTATTCCCAATTCCAGGTTGAATCCCCTCCTTCATTAACTCTCTTCCATCCAAAACACTTCTCCATGCAAATGATGGTCTTTCACCTATTATAGCTTGCAAGAAATCACTTTCAGGAAAATTGCTACTCTTCACAAGTCTAACAAAGAGAGAGTCAAGATGGTAAGGATTCTTCAAGCTTGCTTTGCTAGAAGCACATGGTTGAAAACCTCCAAATCTCTAAACCCCAAGCCTCCAAGATGTTTAGGTAGACATAATCTTTCCCAACTTACCCAATTCATTTTGGGAGACTGATCTGAGGAGTTCCACTTAAATTGGGTAATTTCTGAAGTTGAATTTCGGCATGTGTTTCTCGAAAACTTAAAACAGGAAATTGCATATATAGGCATTGCAGGTGCCACTGACTTGATCATAATTTCTTTCCTTTAATATAAGAGCTTTGCAAACCAACCATAGATCATATCCTTCATTATTTTTTTTATGTACTTCAAAAGCTCCACATTTAACACACCGAGACATTTTCGTATTCGGTAAGTACTTCCTCCTCTTTCAGCATAGATACCAAAGATATCTTTGGTTTTTCTTTTAATCACTGAGACAACTTTCTCACCAAAAGTGATGAAAGATTTAAGCACATTAATGGTTTGACCAGTGAGATTTCCATATTCTTTTAAAATATTTCATAGGTTAGTACTTTGATTTTCACATAGGAAGAGACTGTCGTGAGCGAAGAGAAAGTTGGAAACCGAGAGCCCTTGGTCACCAAACCTGATTCATGTGATCTTTTCTTCATATTCAACTTTAGACATAAAGTGAAGCAATCCTTCTGTATAAAGAATGAATAAGAAGGGTGATGCGGGTCACCATGTCTCAATCCTTAGTGAGACACAATCATTCCATGCGGTTGATCACTAATCAAAACTGAATAAGTGAATGGAGACACACAGCTCATTACACTGTCAACCCATTTGATATCAAAACTAATTGTTAGCATCATCGATCTTAAATACGTCATAAGAGTATCATTAGTTCTGTAATCTCTCCCCTTAGTATCTAGTGAATTTAATATCTATATTATTTTGGTATGTATTTAAATTTAAATAAAAATAAAAGAGCCACTTATTTTTTGACATGTAGCACTAAAATCTCATGCATTGATTCTTTAAGAAAAGACGTCTCTTACATTTATTCACTATCTTTCTACATTTTTCAATTATTTAATATATATTTTTGCAGAGAGCTGATGGTAGAAACCTACGCTACTTGTGCTCTAAGAGTATTGAGGGTTCTTAAAGTAGGGGTTTTAGTGAAATATAAGAACTCGTCTCTTAATTTTTAACTAAAAAAGTTAAAATCCAGCTCTTAAATAAGAGTTATAAGAACCGATTTTTAACATTTTTATTTAAAAATTAAAAGACATATTCTTATATTCCGGTAAGAACTTCACCATAAGAACTCTCCAATAATCATGCTCTAACAATCTACCAGACATTTTTTTCTCAACTTGATATTGGTGACAAAATGTGAGTAATACATTCTTAAAATTAGTTTCTTCGAAGAGTTAGAAATGAAACAAATGAAAGAGCTGATAGCTTAGCAGCAAGACTAGAAACTAAGAAAACTATGTTATCACTTAAATGTAATGTTTTTCTACAATAAATTTTGTTATTTTGTTCAGCTTTATGAATCATACAAGGTGATTTTCTCGTGCTCATGTATAAATAAGTATAAAATCAATATATTATAATAATTTACTAATAATTTATTTAATCTTAAATAAATATGTAATTTATATTATAATTAATATGTATGATTTATTTTAAATAATAGTATGTTATTTTAATTATACATGTGATTTTGGATATATAATATCTCGTTTGTTTGGTTATTATTTGGATATATTGGATAATATATATTTTTCAAGTCAACTATAACATTTTTGTTACATGAATTAAAATTTTGATTACTTTCTTATTTTCATTTAATTTGATTATTGTACTAGACTGTAAATGTATTTCGTAAGATTATATATAATTTAATATAAGTTTTTTGAGAATAAAAAAATAAAAATAAACTGAGTTGATCGATTTAAAGTTACAAAAATGAATATAACAACAATATTTTTTTGAAACCTCATGCTTATATATATTATAGCAAATAAATTAATGGAAGTAGTTGGTTAATATCTCTATAATGTTATTTGATAATTTCATATTTATTTATTGATATGTTGAGTTGTTCTATAGTTTATATGTATAGAAAATATTACTATAGATAACAACATATTATTTTTAGTTTAACTTTTTATTTTAGATAAATAATTGGACTTGTCCAACTAATAATTTTGTGGGTATATTGTATTACATATATTCTTTTAAAATAAAGTACAACTATTTTTAGTCTCTTTCTGCTAAATCGAGTAAATTGTATTCATTATATTAGTTTGGTTCTTATCTTAGATGTGCAAGTATATTTTTATTTTTAATATTTTTGTATATGTTAATTTTTAAAATAAAATTAGAAAATAAAGTGATGATCGGTATAAAGTTGCATAAAAAACATAACTGATAGATTTTAAAACGAAAGATTGCTTCTTTAATTTAATATCAAGATTATTTTGTAAACTTTATTTTTATGAAAATCTATTTTTTTCTTTTTCATTTAAAATCTATTTTCGTTTTAAAATTTTATAAATGTTATTTATTATAAGGTTATTTGAAAAATATAAGGGAAAAAACCTAAATAAAAAGAGAAATAAAATAAAATAGAATTTTTAGTAATAGCGACTAAATATATTTTATTCATTAATGGTACCATTGTTATTAACCTTCATTAGAATTAACGTGAACGCGACTTGCAAAAAAAACTTTTTCAAATAATATATTTTTTTAAGCTGTCAAAAAAAAAAAAGAATATTTTCTTAAAGAGGACCACGCTCCATGCACATTTTTTTCTGGAAAACATATAAGATGCTATTTCACTTGTAAGAAATAAAGCTAAGAAAAAACCTCAGAAAAGTTGTCTCTGTATTTTCTCAAATAATCATAGTAGTCTTAAAAATCGAAAAAAAGCACAGATGAGAAAGAATCAGAGGATGAAGATGATCAAAGTAAAGAGTCTAAGGGAAACTGAAACTAGCTTAAGAAGGACCGGTCCAGTAGGATTTTACAGCGAGAAGGATCTTCTCAGGGATAAAAGGACCTTTCTCGTGATCCATAATTCGACTTGTCCACTTCATTCCATTGGTTATGCTTTGTATCTTCGTTAACATTTCCACAGTGTCCCTAAACACCACTGTTCCTTCTGGTCTCAGTATTCTATCCATCTCAAGTAGTATCAACGTCACGTCACACCTTTCAACAACAACAACAACAACATTAGTATTTGCATTTGTGTTTATCTTTCTCTTTGTATTTGACGTTTAGGATTAACAAACAACTTTTGCATAAAATGCTTAATTTTGTTGATTTACTTTGAAAATATAAACTTAATTAGTGTCTAGTAATAGGCGTTTACCTGTTCTCGTAAATGCTGAACAATCCACCAGCGTGAATAAGATCATAAGTTCTTGGATACGTAGAGAATCCTTCGCACCAGTCTTGATACGTTCCTATAAATCCCCTCTCATAAATCACACCTAATGTTTGCTTCTCTGCGTCTACAGGAACCACATTCATAACCCAGGATGGATATTTCACAATTGCTGCAGCAAATCCACCGAGGTATGCATTCATGTCCATAATGTTCCTGAACCTTCCCCTTGAAAGCTCTGGCATTATCTGCTTGTAATATTCTACTCTATCCTTCCAAAACTCATTGTCTTCTCTGAATTTTTCAGCACTGATCTCCAGTATAGTTCCCTGGATAATCCTAGGTGGGACCGCAAATGCCCGGTCCGGCCAATTCTCCAATGCACCTCCTGCAAATTCATCTGGACTTTTTGCTTCTGGCAGCGGCATTACACAAGATTCTAATTCTTTATACCTGTCAAAGGTCCAACATGAATTATGTTAAAGTGTATCATACCGGAACGGGACATTTGCCTTTGGTTTCGAGTTGGAAACTCATGATTCAAAATGTTCAGATATATTGATTTTGAGCTTTTAGGAGGGGTTGAGTTGTGTACCAAGCGGAATCAGGTTGAACTGCTTTGGTGCATATGGGAGGAGATTTATGAACTCGTTTGAGTTTCTTACACTCAATGTGATTAATTGGCTTTTGCCAAATTGAAAAATCACCCTTCTCTGTAACTTTCTTCCAACAGAGGCTCCTTGCTGCATTTTCTATTGAATCTTGTTCTTGCTTCAAATCCTCTTGTGATCTTTCCCAGCCTTTCCAGTGTTGCTTCCAGTTGATCGGTGGGCCGGAGAGGATCCAATAACCGCCCGGTCTTAAAACCCGGTCCACTTCAGTTAAGTACAAACCATCTATATGCAACTAATTTGTTTTTCGTTAAGTTCCAATAATAATCAAAAAACCTAATGAAAAAAACACAGAATATTTTCTCACCGTTCTGAAACCAAGGAATCAAGCAACGAGAACAATGAGCAAGATCGAAAGCTCTGGCTGGATAAGGAAGCCTTATAGATCCCATAATCCCTATAATGGCAGGAACTCCACGTTCCAACGCAAACTGGACCTGAGCTTCATGAGTATCTCTTGGAGCAAAAGACATAGCCAGGATATCCCTCTTCAACAAGTAAGCACCAAAACTTGCAACCTATAAACCAATTAAGATAATATAAAATATTAATTTCTTGAGCGGTTTTAAGTCGAAAGAAAGATGGGTGCATCTAAAAAGGTAGTAGAAGGCAAAACGTACACCACATCCTGTATCAATAGCTGTTCTCACGGCTCCATCAGTAAGTGGGATGAGTCTAGAGATGTCATCAATGTAAGCATCAGCACCACGTGGAAACCCGGTACCCCCACCAGGGAATCTAAACCGTTCACCTTCGACTTGAATCCAATTCTGGATAGCTTTCTCAATACTTAACTCTTTGTGTGGGATGTTATCGTACCAAGCATAGTCTCTGCTCTGAGGCCATTTGAATGGAATCTTGTAGTTTGGTGGAGGAGGAATCAGACAATAGAGAAGCTCATCCTTTGAAGGACAATGTCTCTCTCTGTACTTCATCATGTTCCTATCGAATCTTCTTCCTCTCTCTCGATCTTCACATGGAGTGTACTCGCTGAGAGACATGTCACATGGCTCGAAATACTTTATGGTTTGGTTCTTTTGCTTGAGCTCGAGTTTGTGATGGCTTTCGAAATCTAACTTGACTGGTTCTGAAGATGAAGAGGAGGACAAGGAAGAGGAAGAGGAGAGATTACCATCATCATTATCAGCAGAAGAAGAAAGTTTTGTCTGAGTCTTGGTTTCATCACATCCCATTCTTTTGTAGACCGCGGAGGAAGAAGACGGGACCGTGTTGGTTTGCCAAGATCCAAGAACGTACGACAATATGCAGAATCCACTTACAAAGAGAATCCAAATAAGTCTCTTTCTCTTTGCTTCTGCATGGTGATGGCTAGTGTTCTCTTTCGTCATTTCTGTAGAGCTGAGCAAAAGACTTGCGACGTTTATATGATTTTTTAAAAGCTAAAAGCTAATCATCAACATAAAATGTTAAAACATGTACGAATGGTTATAGTGGAGCTCGAAACACCGAGGATAAGGGATCCACCATCAAGAAAAATACTGATAAAGAAACAACTCTGTCTGAATTTGTTTGTATAAAAAAGGACATTTGCTATCTATTATTTAGCAAAAGACAAGAACCGCACTTATTAGATGTGGTCCCAGATGTGGTCCAAAGAGGAGGACAATATATTAGAATTTGAGATAAAGTTGGAGGATGACTAGCCTCATTTTTCGTTCTGCCATGTATAGCATACACACCCTGCTTCTAAAAGTAATAATATTCAAAGATGTGAAATTTTTACGGGTAAAAAACTCAAGATAGGTAAAAAAATCTCAAGATAAGAAAAACTACAAAAAAATTCACGTGGTGGCACCCATAACTTTGGACCCTTGTTCTTATTCCATTTTGATAACATATGGTAAAGTAATACATGGTATTATTCTAGACAAGCAAGCACAATGTCAGAATTTTCTTGCCCCACAAAACCAATGCTAGAATTGTCGACTGGGCACAAGAATTCTTCGTGCGTGACATACAAATAAAGTTAATAAGTAAAGATATTTATATACACTCAGAAACATGTGAAAACATCGAGAGACAGTTCGTGGGTGTTTAATGAAAACGATACATTAGAGGCTAACTCGAGGGCAAGAGAACGTGCCATGATTTGAATATTTTGTTTTTGAATATATGTTAAATTTATTTTTTTTAAAAACCCAACTTTTTTACAACAAGTGTGACATGTTTTGATTGTTTAAAGAACACTACAAAGTGTGAAACTCGTTAATCAACGTGTGGCTAACCAGAAAGTTAGTCCTCCAGCATACTTATGCTCTCCTAGTTGGCGTAAAGAAAGACATCGGTTCCTTACTTGACGATCCAGAACTTTTACCAATGTCTCTTGCTAATCTTGCGATTGCACCATGTCTTCTTTCATTCCTCTCTCACAGAGCATGCACTGTTGCCTGCAGCGTGTATGGCACTAGGAAGTTTCTGAGGAAACCCCCGCTGTTATCAAGTATCATAGACGTAAGTTCTGACCATTTGTTTGTATATGTAGACTGGAGAAAACCACGCATAAGGAGGCACCCGAAAAAGAAATGATCTCTTGTTTCTTGAGGTGCATGGCAAAGGACACAGGAGGGGTTAATTCCTCTGTTCCAAAAGCTCATTCTATCTCATGTAGCGAGCCTGTTCTGAATAACAATCCAGTGAAAGAAATCATACTTTGGAGTGTGGTGTTTAAACCAAACTCCTTTCCACCAGGAGACTGTTGGCGCTTGCTGTCGTAGTAGTTCCCATGTGGTTTTAGTTCTAAAGACCGGCTTGTATTTGTCTTCTGTCTGTTTCCAGATGGATAAATCATCCTCGTCCACCTTTTTCCCTCGTTCATCCTCAATAATATCTTCTAGCTCGTTGAAAATTTCAACTCTGTACCGTCGTCGTCTTCTTGTAGCCATCACTACTGTTGAGGTAGAAGGAATTCCCATGTCTATACAACCTCAGGAGCCAAACAAATCATGAAGCCTCCGGAGCCAAACAAATCATACCAGAATATGAACTCTTGTTCCCATCTCCTATCTTCATTTTTTGAAATTCTTTAGCTTTATCCCGAAGTTTCAGGAGCTTATGCCACATCCATGAGCCTGTTGTTGACTCTTTTAATGACCAGAATGATCTCTCTTTCACCATGTTGGTCTGAAGCCATTTCACCCATAGTGATGGGTCATGATACTATTCTCCATACAAGCTTGAGACAGCGGACTTGGTTTACATCCTCTAAAGATCAAAAACCTAAGCCTCATTCATTCTTCTCTTGGGTGATAACTGTCCAGGCGACCTTTGCTTTTGATGAGTTTAGCGCAGGACCCGACCATAGGAAAACAGAACAAATATTGTTTATTTCTTTGATGCATGCTCCTGGCAAAATGAAACCAGACATCCAGAAACTAACAATACTGACCAAAACAGAGCAAATAAGTTGATATACCTCCCAGCTAGAGATAAAAACCGATTTGTCCAATGATTAATACGGGAGCGAATCTTCTCTATCAAGATCCCATAATCTGTTTTCCCCATTCTTTCTGTGAGCAAAGGCAGCCCGAGATAACACAAATGCAAAGTTCCTGACGTGAAACTGAATCTTTGTTCAAGTTGTTGGTGTACATTATCTTGCATCCCTGCATAGAAGATGGTTGTCTTCTCCATACTAATCTTTAGTCCAGAGATTCTTCCAAAATAATTAAAGACCTCAATGATACTATCTATTGATCTTATTCTTCCATCAGTAAAGACCAGAAGATCATCCGCAAAATTCAAATGAGTTAATCCCATATTTTTGCATTTAGGATGGTAACCCAGTGTGCTATCATTGCTGACTTATCCAATAGCTTCGACAGCACGTTCATACAGATGAAAAATAGGTATGGAGACAATGCGCAACCCTGTCTCTGCCCTCTTTCACTTTGAAAATAGCCAGCCAACTCCCCGTTCACCTGAACCGAAAATGATGCAGTAGTTATACATAGAGAGATCCAATGTATAAAAGGTACATGGAACTCCATTGCTTCCAGTATCTTGATAAGAAAACTCCACTGCACAGTGTCAAACGGTTTTGATATGTCGATTTTCAGAGCGCATCTAGATGAGATGCTACCCTTGCTATCCTTGTGGTAATCTTTAACAAGCTCCATAGCGAGTAAGAGATTTTCAATCAGTAAACGATCCTTCACAAACGCCGACTGGTTGAGAGCTATGAACTCTGGTAGTGTGGTCTTTAGCCTATTAGCAATAATTTTGGAGATCACTTTGTAGATAAAATTGCAGCAATATATCGGTCTGTAATCGTTCATCTCCAGAGACACAGTTTTCTTTGGTATCAGAGCCAAAATGGTAGTATTGATACCTTTAGGAAGAAATCCTTTGACAAAAAAGGATTGTATTGACGTAATGAACTCCATCCCAATAATAGGCCAGGCCGATTTTAAGAACTCAACTGGATAAGGTCCAGGTGATTTATCATTTGGCATGGTGAACAAAACTTTAGTAATCACATCTCCTGTTACTTCTTTGATCAGTTCTGTCTGGACCGGTGCGGAGAATCTAAAGGGTAGCAGAGACCGCAGAGTGCTTACCTCAATACCCTCAAAGTCCTCCGGCTTGTGTTGTAGAAACTCACGGAAGAAAGATTTTGTCTCACATTTGATCTCTTCTGGCTCTCTTACCAGTCGTCCATCAGTTCACAAGATTTATTTTATTGATTTTGTTACTGATGAGGACCTCAAGTCATCATCAGAAAAGGAGAAAGGAACCAGCAGTAAATCAGTGAAGAACACGAAGCTAAGGAAAGCTAAAGAAGCCAACCAGGACATAGGTTCAATCAAAACGCCATATCTTATAAACCAGGAGGAATTTATCAATGAAACCGGTTTTCCTGGATTCTACACTCAACAAGAGCACACAGCGAATTGGTTTCATACCAAAAGGAGTAGTGGTTTAGGAGATATGCCAATTACAAGTCAGACTATCTACACTGCATCCGAACTGGTTCTATTTAAGGAAAGTAATTCTTTGCTTAAGGAGTGTGCAACTGAAACTCACGTGTGGAAACCAGGAGATCATTCATTACATCTAAGACCACTTGGATAGTTGATACCATGCACTAAACCTCACTGGATCAGGCAGATTCTTCACCATCTTAACTTGCCATTTTTGGAGCCGATTTGCTTTAAATCCCAACGGCTAGTTTTCTACACTCTTGGCTGCGATTTGGCGATTTGTTTCATCAACCGGAAGCTCCCCAAGGCTCCTAGGATCTTCCCAAAGTTGTCCAGATACAAGCAGCTCAACAGATTTCCCATTTTGGTTGAGATTCTCTCATTTAAGCCTCACGGCTAGTTTTTGATATTTTCATTATGTTTCCATTTTGTTTAGCTTTCTAAATCTTTGTACTGAGCATTATATAAGCTCATTAGGTCCCTCATTGGAAGACACGAATCTTTTACCTAAGAAAAAATAAACTTTGCAGTTTCTTTTCTTCAAAGTCTTTGTGTCTTTGAGTTATCTTGATCGTCAAGCCTTGTGTGGATTCACTTGTCTTAGTGATTGGCGATTGAGACTGCTTGTGGAATCAGGCTGTTCTTCTTCGTGGTTGATTGTGGAATCAGTCGACACCCTGGTCTGTTCGAGATCATCATCATCACTCCAATCCAGCCGGTTTTATAGTCGATTAGATTGATTAGAAGAACCACCCCTCTTGTTGGATCGATCATCACTTTGATCCAAGGTGTTTGTAATCCTTTGTCAGCTTATGACTACCTCAAGTCATCATCAGTTACCTCTCTAGCCGTTGCAGCTCTATGGAATGTTTTATTGTTCTTATCTCCCACTTTTAACCAATGCAGCTGGGATTTTTGTTTCAAGAAACCCTCCTCCAATCTAGAAACATGCTCCCATCGTGCATAAGCTAAACTTTCCTGTTACAGATCTTGTGTTGATGGATTTCTGATAGTCTGTTTCTGCGTTATTACGCAAAGATCATCATAGACCTCCTTTGCTTTAACAGACAAGTTACCCATTTTTCCTTTGCAAGCAGCCGTACTTTCGGCTTGAGGGCTTTTAACTTCTTCGAGAATCTCAACAGAGGAAGTAGACAAGAAAATAGGTTCTGTCTCCTGCCAGTGCTGCTCTACCATCGGTCGGAACCCTTCTAGTTCTGTAACTACATTATACGACTGAGGAAATAGCCGAAGCCACTGGTCATTAACCATCACATGATCCAGTTGTTTTGGAGATAATTCCTTCCTCTCTCTGGTTTGTCCATGTGAAGAGTGGACCATGGGACGTAATGTCTAAGAGATTGCTATGATGAACTGCACTTTGAAACTCATGCATTCCAGGAGAAACAGTGGTCCTCTGCTCATGCATCGAGTGTTCTTCTACGTCTAAAATTTCATTAAAATCTCCAGAAACAGTCCAAGCATGTTGTCTTATTATAGGCGAGTTGTTATGACTTTTTAGATCACTCCAGAGCTCCCCTCCTCTCCAGCTCTGTGTTTTTTGCGTAAACACAAGTGTAGAAAAACTCTTCAGCGCTTTTATTCAACTGCACTGAGACTGTGATCAGTTGATCACTTTTATAAAATGGAGTGACACGAACTTCCGGACTCCATATGAACCATATTCTTCCCAAGTGATTGTGTTCATAGTTAGATATCATGAACCAATCTTTAAAAACAGAGTTACAATTCTCTGACTCATTCCTTCCTTTACACGCATTTCCAATAGAGCACCAAACTGAAAACCATGATTAAGAATCCATTTCCTTACTACTGTATGTTTGACAGGCTTATAAAAACTTCTAATATTCCAAGAGAAACCCGACATGATTATTTCTTCTTGGTTGCTCTTGTTCTGCCTGTAGCACTAGGAAGAACTTCCTTGGGAGCTAAGACATCCTTTGTTTGCTTAACTTGTGTTTTTGACAGTTGAGGCATAGTTGAACGAAGGGCTCTCTCTCCTCGCCTAGCCTGTTCCGTTTCTTCTGTCTTTTGAGTACCAGAGTCAACGGCTTCCGTTTCCTCTTCTGTATCATCATCATACAGCTCTAGCGATTCTTCTAATATCTCCCCCTCCTCTTTGTCCTTCTCGCTTTGTTCAACTTTCTCAACATTCCCATTGTTCTCTGTTACATCCTCTGTTTTCATCCTCCGTTAATACCGCAAACCTTGATGGAGAATGTTGCTTGCTTAGCCAATGACTAACTGCCTGATCTTCTTTGTTTAGAGGGTGAAACATTTAACCAGTTGCCTTCCGCACTGCCTGTATCCTCCTCAGTTTCCTGTAGGTCTGTTAGGACCTCGTTCACTGTCCCATTATCCATCAAATCCTGTAGGTGCGTCATTATTCACCACCTTCACTTTAAAATATATGACACCAACCCAATTCTCCAAAAGATCATGAAAGGCCTAATTCCAAAGAAAAAGCTTCCGAAGTATCAATTACATCTAAACAACAAAACCACACATCTTATAATCTTGGAACATGGTAGTTTTTTAGACTTAAGATATGGATGGATCATGATTTGGTGAAAATGTGATAGAACACCATGATCCAAAAACATATGCTTCAGAATTATACCTTGAAACAAACGCTTTTAACATAAACATCCTACGAAATTCCAGGTTTAAGGCATGCTAATTTTATGGAAAAGAAAAATATAATATTTGACATCCTCTTATTCCACGATACACCATGCTGGATATAATTTTTACACTCTTGTGCTAAAGAGTTTGCATTGATTATATTAAGTTATAACTTAGAATATGAGAATTTCAGAATCCAAATAAATATTACTCCTCTGATGAAGTTTTGTTTACGGCACTAGATTCGTCTGGTACAACCCACCGGTTCAAACGTCTCAACGATGTAGACACCTGAAGTTTTGGTAACAAACAGTTTAAGCTCCAAAAACAGAACTTTGCTCGAGCTGGAGCTGAATGATTTTTTTTTTTTGTCAAAAATTTCGTAATATATGTTGTAGTAAATTATAGTAATCAATTTCTAACCTGTTGATCCCAATCTGTTCTCAGAGTCATGATACAAAGCACGCAAGTTTGAACGAATACTCCAAAGAGCATTCCGATCCAGACACCCTAAAATTTAGAGAAAATAAACTGATGTGATGTTTCCAAGAGAATCGATGAAAATTGAGAAAAAATCGAGGAAGAAAAAGAAAACTTGCTTTGACTTCCAAACCGACGACATAGCCAAGGATAACACCAGAAGGAATTCCGATAAGGTAATAACAAGCAAGGTTAACGTAAGTAACATATCCTTGCCATCCTGCTCCAACAGCAACTCCTGTTCCGGTTTAAGACGGTTCAAAACTCATGTTAGTTCAAAGATCGGTTTGATATTAGTAACCATCACAGGTCAAACAGCAAAATTATACCTGAGAGAACAGGCTGAACACTGTTCAAGAGGATGGAAAATGCTAAAAGTGGAGAAAGATCGGCAACTTCTGCTGCGACAGCTTCACTTGTAGTGAAAATGTAGGAAACTCTTCCTCTTAAAAACAAGAAGACGAAGAATAGGACAAATCCTATAGATAGAGACGTGAAAACCGCGTTCAATGTTGCAAACTTGGCTCCTTTTGAGTTTCCTCTGCCGAGCTCGTTGGACACTCTTACACTATGTTATATATAAATAAAAAAAGAAAAGAAAAGAATCAGATGATGACATAAATTAGCATCAATTATTTTGTGTAAGTATATGTACGTACCTTGCTGCTGCCAGAAAACCAAGTGCTATCATCATCTCCAGTCCATTTATGTTGATACTACAAATAATTGGAAAAGAAGAGTCGATCGATAAATGCTTGGATACTACTATATATCTATTAATATTCATGATCATGTTTTAATTTAAGAATCAAGTAAAATGTATTAAATTTGAAAAGATAACGGAATGGACCGAGAAGAGAGCTTAATTGTGGTTTACATACCAGATTGCAAGTGCATCTAGAGCCACCTCTGCGTTTTTCAAATTTCCAGTGAGCAGTACCAAGATCGAGTTATACCATAACTCCAAGCTGCCCAAATAACCACATAGTAATAACCAGTACAATAACTTGCGAAACTCTCAATATTTATATGTGTATATATATATATATATATGTATTATGGTTAAATGCGTAAATGTAACTATAGTTTAGAACTAGACTCGACTTATTTTAACTGAGTTAATAATATTTGACAATGTCACTCCTCATAGAAGAGCTTGTAATTTTTTACTTTTCTCTTACTATTTCGGACATTTGTCTCATTTCCTATAAAGCTATTCTATATGAAGTTTTCTTGCAACCAAATATGTTCAATCAAATTCTAAACTAATTAATAATCACATGGGCTCCATCTTCCAGCCACAAAACTACTAGATGGATCACTCGTAAAACTTTTCTATGCAAATGTTTGGTTGATGAGACATTCCTTCATATATATATAAATAACTAACTAAGCTTACCAAAGCATTCCACCGGAAGACATGGATAGTTTGAAGACGGGCCATAAATCTTTGAAAGCCAACATAGAGAATCCTCTCCACGTGTCCTTACACCCACCGCAAGTGACGAACAAAAGCTGAGCAATGTTAGGTAACCAGAACGCAACTAGCGTCGATGTCATAGCACCAGTGATTCCAAAATCGAAATGAATCATTAGGAGCCATGACAAGAACACGTGGACCGCTAAGGAGACTGCAGCCACGTAGGCAATGATCTTGTTCTTGCTCTGAGCTTGGAGAAACATTTGGCAAGTGAATGATGGTACGAAGGAGAAGTTGACGCCAATGACCCATAGGGCTATGATCCGAGCCACACGGACGATTCGTTCCTCTTGTCCTAAGGCTAAGAGAATAGGGCCCGAGAAGATGTAAACAGGCATGAGGCAAATTGTACAACCTGTGAGAACGATCCATGATCTTTGAAGATAGATTCCGAGCATATGGTTTTGTTTTGCTCCGTAAGCTTGACCACATAGTGTTTCTAGTGCACTGGCCATGCCTAACTGTATTACAATATGTTTTTAACAAATTTACACGATTAATATATATTTTTAACAAATTTACACGATAATATTTAATGAGCGAGTTATAAAACGATACTATCACCACATGTATTTTTAATAGATATATTAACCTTTAAAAGCATATTAATATTATGCTTTATGAATAAATACACTAGAAAATATATTACTTTAATAATTCAACTGAATAACAAATGATTTTTATAGCATATCCTAAACGTTTTAAAAACCAAACCAGATGAATTATAATTTGAGTCAACCAGTTTAAATAGGTTTTAATGATAATATTTTATAATATATATGGTAATATCACCTGAATATGTATATATACAATTATCGATCTATTTTATTTTATTTTTCTACAATTGATAGTATTAGAATATTCTAAATTAAATAATAATGAATAATTGTTTTTTCGGAAAAATTGCTAAAACGGAACAAAATTATTCCTTTGGTATAAAAAAATTATTTGTCCACTTTTTTTCTCTTTTACTCTTTCCAATTCTAAAATTTAATGAAATAAATAGTTTTATGAATCAAAAAATTGTAAAAAATAGAAATAATTGATAAAACATCCATATACACAAACTGATAATTTTTTTGGTTGAAAAACTTGATATATTAAATTTTAAAATTACGTTCTACTAAAATTATAATTCATCTTCTACGGAAAATGGGTTAGTAGAAAGTAAATTCTAGATTAAACAAGTTCGTCTACTTTTTTAGAACGAAAAATCTACTTTTACTTCAAATTCTAAATACGGGGAATTTAAATTCTACTAATTGTAAAGATAACTACTTTTCTGTCAAATGCAGCTAGCTTCGACTTTTATTACGTATTCTACAATTTCCGGAATATGAAATCTAGACATTACTCTGATGGCTACATGTAGTAGAATCTGCTTATGGAATTTTTGTTTTTGTTCTATGCAGTGTAGAAACTGCATTCTACAGATAAGAAAACTTGAGTTTTGCGAAAATTTAAGAAATTTCAGTTAAGAAAATATTCTTAAAATATTTTAAATATTCTAACTTCCTAAAACGTGTATATTTGGTCACAAAAAAAATCTAAAAATATTTGTAATCTATGTGCTTGTTTAAAACACTACAAACATTTCTGATTTTTTGATAAGTACAAACATATATATATTCAATTTTTTTTATATATTTACAAACATATATCGACTAAAATTATATATGTATATTTATTTTTATTAATATATTTATTTATAGAATTATCTAAAAATTCAATTGTGTATATCACGGGGAATATATAAATGTTATTTTCAATGCTATGCATGAGAATATTTTATTTTAATTAACATTATATATTAAAATTAATAATTTAATTTAAGTATACAAGTATCATAAAAATATTAGTATATAAATGTTACTTATTATAAATTTTAAAGTATAAAATTATTTATCCAATATGATTAAACATTTAAAATATTTAATAAAGTGTAAGATATTTAAATTATTTATAAAATAGTTAACATACACTAAACATTGTTGAATATCGACTAAAAACTTTTAATTGGTATTATGGAAATAGCTGTTTGTAAATTTAAATTTACAATTTATAAAAAAATATGATTTTTTTTGTGTGCTCTTTATGTTGATTAAAGTTTTATTAATAAATTATTTCTTTCTATTAATGTATTTATATAATTAGTTTGAATTCTATATTAATATAAAAACGTTAAATATATTATTTTTATTAATTTTTATTAATATATTCTAAAATATTGACTTAAAAAATATATATATATATATAAATATATTTTAATTTTAATTTTTAATTCGTTTTCTAATATTTAAATACTTCAAAAATGTATTTATTTGATTAATTTGATTAATCAAGAATTAGTTTTGGGATTATGAAAAATATTATACTAAAGGGACAATTTAACGATGGTATTATACCAAAAGAACAACCATGTTGAATTTTGTTCCGTTTTGACAATTTTCTCTTGTTTTTTTTCTTTCTAAAAGCAATATTTAACTGTTCATGCTTCTTCTTCATCTTCGTCTCCATTTTCATCTTACATTTTCATGTATAAATTTTTCTAACTTTTTTTTATTTTCGTTGACACATAATTTTTCTTCTTTATTTTATCCATCATTGTATCCAATTTATTAATAAATCCAACTAAATCAAGGCTAATTGAAAGAGAAGAAATAATATTTGATGTACAACCACTGAAAGAAAAATCGTTGAAATATAACTAAATTTATAAACCGAGTTTTTCAAGTTATCAATTCTAACAGCTTTTAGCAATCTTTTTGGGTCAACACAAATCCGATTTTATAAAAAACCCCAACTCTACTTAATGACGGAGTTATGGTTGAATCCAACCGGTCGGTTCAATTTTTAAAATAATGCATATAAATTTGTTTGATTGAATATCTAAGACAATATATTAACACAACGCAAATACAAATAAAAACTATGATCAAACTTAATGTGATCCTTCAAAAAAATAATAATACACGGGTCAAAAATCTAATAGGTATTAATTCATTGGCACAAATTGGTAAATATTAAAGTTAAGTACATGTTATTTTTAAAATGTATTTCAATTTTAATAATATCGATATTTTGGTTACTATCATCAGATTAGCGGTTTGATTTCTCCTAAAGCCAACTACTTAGTTTATAGCAGCGAAATAGAACAAACTAGATATAATATAGCAGCCAAATAGGACAAACTAGACATAATATATGTATATAGTTTTCACAAAAGAAACTTATCCAAATATTATTAGTTTCAATATATGAATGAAATTAAGCAAAAATAAAAATAGTAAACATAAAACATTTTTTATTCGTAAAATAAAAAATATTTTTTTTAAAACACAAAACTAGTAAACATTGCAATAGTGAATCAACTTTATTATAGAGTTATTCTATTTTAATATAAAATATACTCTATTTTAGTATAAAATATACCGGATATCATAATATAATACTACTTTCGTCTCAAGTTACAAAAAAAAAATAAAAAAAAATACTACTTTCGTCTTTGGAATGTAATTGTCAACCCAATGACACGCAAGAAAAGAAACCAGCACATTCTACGACAAGTTATCAGAACAATTATATAGAACACGAAATTATTTATGCTATTTAAAAATTTCCATGGGAGAGGAAATAACTATCAGCAGTCGGTGGTAGGCCTGAGACTTTTATCCGAGATCCGGATTCGATCCGAGATTCGATCCGGATTCGATCCGGATCCGATCCGAAAATCCGGATATCCGGAGGGGTCGAATCCAGATTCGGATAGTAAAATATTAATTTTTAAGTCCGGATATCCGTATCCGTAAGTTTTATTAATAAATATTTCAAAAATAGTAATATCTATATATATAAATTAATTTTATTTAATATATTTTCTTTTTTATAATAGTATATATAAATTTTATGTAAATTTTGTAATATTATACATAGAAATAATTAAAGAGATTATATATTTTTTTATTTTTTAAATTATTGTTAATATTTTATATATATTAATATTATTTTTTATTTATTTAAGGATCCAAATTCGGATACGGATATCCGCCGGATATTACAATTTTTAAAATGATATCTGAAATCCGGATATCCGAAAACCCCGGATCCGAATAACGATAGTAAAATTATGGATCCGCCGGATAAGAATCCGAATCCAGATACCTTAAAATTGCCCGGATACCCGATCCGTCACATGCCTAGTCGGTGGTCACAAAAAACAATATCAGTAGTCCACAAGAAAACACGTTTTTTTACTTCTTTTTTTTTTTGGTCAATCACGTTTTTACTTTATTAGTGAATAAATGGCTGGTACACATAACTGCGAGTAGGTAAGAATTCAAAGTGATTGTTTGAAAGACATTTATTTCTAAGGCCATCCATATAGGTTAGAAAGTGCAGTATTTTTTCAAAGACAAACAATATTTATATTTTTATTACATTACTATATTTTATTTTCTAAAATCAGTTAGACTACCAAAAAATAAAAATAAGAGAATTCTTTAGGTTTCTCAGAATTGCGAGTGTACCAAAAAAATCTTTTCTTCTCCATCTATATATAGTAAAATTTGTTATAATAATAATATACTCCCTACTTATTATCATGTTATACATAAGGTAGAGGGTCAAAATAGCTGACATCACTGCTTACCATTTTGGTCTTCAAGTAAGACCAGACAATATATAATTGAAAACCCATTTTTCCTCAATAGTAAACAACAAAATCTTTTTCTTTTTTTTTCTGTGAAAAAAATAATTTATTTTTAAAAATGCATCTCAATTATTGAAAAAGTACAACACGATGACAAAAACTAAAAACCAAAATAGTACACATTGCCTAGAGTGTTTTATCACAGGGCTGAACATTTTATCCTTTAAATTTGATTCGATTCGTTATTTGTTTCGATCTGAAAATCTCGAATATCCATAAACTTTCAGAACAAAGCAAATACTAAAAATCAATATCCGTTAAAATCGAATCAAATCACAAATATTAAAATTTTGGGAAGCGGATATCCGATCCGGTAATATATAAATACAAGTATATCTTGATTATATTTAAAGCTTTTAATGTATACAATTATATAATTATTATTCTAACATATGATTTGATAAATTCTATTTACATTATTACTTATATAAAAATATTACTTAAAAGAAAGATAACACATTTATGACAATTATAATTTTTTTCCTAAGTTTTGTGTTATTATAATTGTTAACTAAGTTTAAAATTTTTACAAAATATGTAGATTCACTACTTTTTTTTTAAATTTTTATTATATATATTATGCAAAAAAATATTTTACAAAACAAATTTGTATCAAAATTTTAAGTTTATTTGTATTAATCAAAACATATGATATATTCGTAAGTATTCGTAAATATCCGCAAATATCTATTTATGATAATTGTTAACTAACTTCGAAAAATTTACAAAATATGTAGATTCACTACTTCTTTTAATTTTTATCATATATATCATGCAAAAAAATATTTTACAAAACAAATTTGTATCAAAATTTTAAAATTATTTGTATTAATCAAAACATATGAGATATTCGTAAGTATTCGTAAATATCCGAAAATATCTATTCATTTTCTGGATATTTGTTTTTCCGAATATCCGTATTTTTCGAAACAAAGCAAATCGAAAAATTAGATATCCGTCACATAAAGCAAATCACAAATACCTTCAAAAACCCGGATATCCAATCCGTATAAATTTATCATCAGAACTCTTGAAGCATATTCATGGTTATAAATCGTTAATGACGAATCAAAACCGCGTTTTCATTTATTAGTGGTTAGTATCGACGACTAGATGGATTTATCAACTTAGTGTTTTTGGAAGAAATCTTTATGCTTTAATCCATCATCATTACCTAGATTATATAACAAAATGGAGAAGTAATAAAAGTCTTACCAAAATACCATTACTGAAACGGAGGAGAACGGTGAAAGTGATCGAGTAAGCGGCTAACTCGATAGGGCCAAGATGGCCGATGAAAGCTTGACTTATCATCGAAACTCCGAACGTAGAGAATCTCGTGAATATCGCTGGCGCTGCCACAACCCATAGCTTCTTTGATTCATTCCAAACCTTCTCCTTCATCCCCAGCTCATCCTCTTCTCTGCCGTTCTCCGCCGGCTTATTCAACAGAGCGACCGTGATATTTGCTGCTCCTCCAGACATGGTGGAATCTCGGTTGTATGTGATGGACAAGAGAGGTAGGAGGAAATGAAAGTGTCAAATTTGGTTCTTGACAGAAAGACCAGAGAAGGTAGAGAGAGGACAGAGTTTGATGGATTGGTTTGGTTTGTAAGAAGCAGAACGTGTTCTCTTTATAATTTATGTTTTTTTTAGTGAAGTATTTTTCCTTTTTATTGGGAAACGAAAACCGCCTACGAACAAAAAAACAATATAGTTATCTCTATAATATAAATCTAATTTTAAATTGTCCCTATAGTATAATGTTTTCCATAATGTCAAAAGTTCCTTTGATTAATCACATTAAACATAATTAATTGGATTTTTTAAAAAAATGGAAAAAAGTTGGTTTAATATAGTTGCCAAAAAGAGAAAAAAAATTAAAAAAAAAGAAAAAAATGATCTAAACATTTAACTTCCCCTAACTCCCGTAACCCTAACATCGATCTCTCCGACTCTTTCTTCCACGGCGAGCAAGATGGCGATTTTGTCTTCTCCTTTGTGTTTTATCCGGTGAAATCAACGACGACTGCAGCCACCGGTGGAACCCCTTTCTCTTCTTTTACATACCGAAGGTAAACACCAAAGTTCTCCATCCAATTTGAGTCATAAAGTTTGTTCCTTTCTCCTTCTTGTTCTAATACTTTTCTCTGGATCTCTTTCTCTCTAGACAAACGCAAAGGAGATTTCAGTGCTTTTCTCTCCACCTCTCCGTCTCTCCGCTTGTCTCCGTCTCTCCGCTTGTCTCCGCCTCTCTCCGCCTCTCGCCGCCTCTCGCCGCCTCTCCGCTTCTCTCCGCCTCTCCCCTTCTCTCCGCCTCTCCGCTACTCTCTGCATCTCCACTTCTCTCCGCCTCTCCGCCACTCTCTTTCTCTGAAATCGTGTTGAGCTAAGGTATTATGTCCGAACTTTATCTTTCTTCATTTCATGTTCCTCGATTCAGTTATTGTTTGATGTGTCTATGTGTTTGTGAATTGATTTTGTTTGATATGGTTTGGTTCGAGAACTGATGACAATCCTTACCGACGGTTCTATAGATGTGAAATAGGGGCACAGATTCATAGTCTGATTCGATTTTTGATTTGTTATGTTCTTTTTTTGTCTGATTTGATATTCGATTGTGTAGGATAAACATGCTGTTTTTTCATTCCATTTTGTTTCTGCTAACTTGATTTTCGTTTCTATGTAGCGAAAGAAGGAAAATCATTTATTTAAGTGGGTTGATGACGCCCTGCTTGATGAGATTCGAAGGGTAGAGGCCGAGCAAGGGAGAATTGTCGAAGAGATTGAAGATCTGAAAAGTAGTATCCCACAGACAATAGAAGAAGAAGTTAGGAAGAAGAAAAATTCACTCGAATTAGGTTGCTTAGGAAGCATTCTATGGCTTTTTGGAAGATTAAGAAGCCAAGAATGAGTGAAATCAGTATACTGGTTCTAAGTATCTTCTTCTTAGTGTTTTCTTGTTGTCTTTACGAGTCTACTGGTTCTTAGTATTGGCTTCAATTTGTGTTTTGTTGTTACATTGTTTGTGTCGACTTAACCAGTCTAGTGGTTCTTTATATTTTGTGCTCAGTGTTCTGTTCTTACAATCCACCTTCCTTGTTGAAAAATCGGGCAGCAGCTATTGTCAAACAAACTCAAACTCAAATTCAAACTCAAACTCAAACTCAAAAGCATAGTTAACATAACTAAACAAACAGAGAGATAGAGAAGTGATGAGAAAATAATGTCAATATATAACAATGAAACTGAGAAAATAACCATACAAGAATTATCCAAAGTATAACAATCAAAATGAAAACAAAGTTGATTGTTTTTAGAAGAAAAAACCATACGAGACAAGGCAATACTGCACTTTCAAACACCACAACTTGCATACTTGAACAGACCAACCTGTAACAGAAACATAAATACATGAAACACAATTAAATCGAGATTGAAAAACATATAAACGAACTGGCTATATAAGCTGACCCTTACCATATGTGACTGACTATATTGGTATTTTACAAGTTGCTCTGTTGTGCCCACTAATACCACATCTACTACACTTGCGAGGCTGCCTCTTTTGTGATGTTTGCGATGACCGAATTTTATCTTCAACAGTTTCATATCTGCA
>NC_027755.1:8109778-8110658 GCF_000695525.1 Brassica oleracea var. oleracea
CAATAGGATTGATGCTTTCATGATAAGCTTCTCGCCAAGCTTCTGTAGTGTAAAATAAATCAGTTAATGTGTGTGGCTGTCTGCCAACATGAAACCCAGCTTTAATTGCGTGCCGACAAGGTATCTTCATCAGGTTGTACTTCCCACATGAGCAAGTACGTCTATCCAAATCAACTAAGCAGTCGATTTTATCACCTCTAACAAGCAATCGACCATCGCTGAGAGGGTAAACTGCAAATCTTTTGCCTTTTTCGGTTCTCCTTTCAATCTTTTTCTCCACATCTTCGGTAAGAGGATGATTATGCTTTGAAATCTTTTTCTTACGGTTATAAAACCACCGAGTCAGCATTTCTCTGATACTGTCCAACAAGGGAATGATTGGATACTCTCTCGGCGAACGCAAAGCAGAGTTGATGGATTCGGCAGGGTTTGTTGTCCTTATGTCATATCTATATCCAGCCCACTTTTGGACTTCAGCATCCACTCAGCAACTCTATAAACCTTGGACGCCTTTGCAACCAACCCAACAAGTCCTTTCCCATGGTAATATGTTACCACATTATTCAACAAATGATGAATGCAAATACCATGTTTAGCTGTTGGATACACAGTCTCAAGCGCCTTATCAATGGCCGCATGTCTGTCCGAAATGAAAGCCAAATGATGATCCTCAGCAATGACAATATTTAGTTGTCTCATAAACCATTCCCAAGAATTTTCATTCTCTGAGTCGACTACTCCGAATGCAAGAGGATACAAATTAGAATTTCCGTCTACGGCAGTTGCAACCAATAGAACTCCTTTGTATTTGTTCTTCAGAAAAGTGCCATCAACCACAATAACCCTCCTTGTGACTCTGTTAAATCCTCGTATCGATTGT
>NC_027755.1:8110772-8117202 GCF_000695525.1 Brassica oleracea var. oleracea
CTTCTCTCTGGTATACCTCTAACAGCATTAACCGCATATTCACGAGCATCCCATGCTAAAGATTTCGTGATCTCACAGCCATGATCCATAAGCATAATCTATATTATATCATTGCATTTCGGCCCTTCCTTAACCCCTTCATACCTATGCATAATCAGACTACCTATAGTTTTGGCCGAAGCAGTCCTACCCGGTTTGGTTTTGCTTGAAGGTGCGCATGTATGTTCACCGACATACTTTTTGATAATCACATATGCAGAATCCTTCAAACACTCTGCTCGAACACACCAATTGCATGCATTATCCTCACATCTAACATACCAAAGCTGTCTATCCGTTTTGATAACCTCGTAGTGAAAGTTATGCTTCATCGCACATATCTCGAAAGTCGCATTCAACAAAGTTTTGTTCTCAAACAATTGTCCCTTCTTAACAACATTGAGCACATAAAACTTTGACATCTTATGTATGTCCTCTTTAGCCGAGATCATGGTATCAGCATGATAGGCATCCTCATCAACTTCGACTCTGCTAATCTTTTCTTTCTTTTTCTCGCACTGCCTCTCAACAAACACATGAGCTGGTTCGTTCCCCCTATCAACCGAGTTTCCCTCCTCTTGAGCAGTACTTGAATCAGCTGGCGACTTGTTAAGATCAAAGTCTGGTTCATTCAGATTCTCAACTTTGGCTTTAGATGTTACACACAATCGAGTAGAAACACACTTTTGAACAAAACCAACAAAATTTTGAAGCTGTCGATCATTTGCAATGATCACAGGTGGACAAGTTGATGTATTGATCAACTCAGTAGGTAGATAACTCAACTCCAAATCGGGTAAGCTATCTTCTTCCATATCAAAATCCTCCAAAACCATTCTTTTAAAAACCTCTAAGGTAGAACTTGATTCCAATAACAGTAGCCTAGCCCCTTTCTCATCAGCCGAAAAAACTCATCCTGTGGTTGCTCCAAACTCCCAAACACCACATGTTGTATAGATATGCATCATAGAATAAGAGTTTGTGAAAATCACAAGACAAACTATAGAGAAATCATAGGGAAATCATAGATTGGTGAAGAAGAACATTCAAAATCGTTTTTTTTTTATTTTTCACGAAGCAAATCAATGAAAACACGTTTTAGGAAGTTAGAATATTTTTAGAATATTTTTAAAACGGCAACTTCCTTAATTTTCGAAAATACAGTTTTTTTATCCGTAGAAGGCACCTTCTACACTGTGTAGAACATAACAAAATTCCAGAATGTAATTTCTACACTAAGTGGACGTTCGTGTATGTTTTAGATTTTGCATTCCTGATAAGTTAGAATACTCAATAAAAGTAGAATCATCTTTCTGAATAAAAGTAGCGATCATTACAAATAGTAGAATTCATATTCTCCATATTTAGAATTATAGTAAAAAGTAGTTTGTACGTTCTAAAACAAGTAGATGGATGTGTTCATTCTATAATTCACTTTCTATTCACCCGTTTTGTGTAGAAACAGAATTCTACTTTTAGTAGAACGTAATTTAAAAACATGATTTATTATGTTTTTCAACCCAAAAAAATATGTGTTTGTGTCAATGGGTCTTTTATTAATTGTTTATATTTTTAATAATTTTTTTGATTTTTATAACTATTTATTTCATTAATTTTAACATATGGAAATGGTAAAAAAGAAAAAAAAAAAAAAAAGATTTATACCATAAGAACAACTATGCTGTTTTCTCGTTCTCTTTTGGCAATTTTTCCAAAAAAAATACTCAAATAAGATTGCATGACTCAAAATCACCTCATAAGATCGTCCAATTTCACCTTTTATTATTTCTTTAAATGTCATGTTACACATGAGTCTCGTGTCCGAATTTAGTTATGTGTAACGTTATCAACCATAAAAAGGAAGAGCGGAGAAGTAACCACTTACAATCAAATTGAACTACCGCTATTGTCTAATTCATATTAACTATCCGTTTAATTCATTTAAATGGTTTCATCCGTGATATCCGTTTTCTCATAAAGGTATATGTTTGCTTAGATATCCGTCTTTTGTTTCAAGTGGGATATAAATTTTTATTGAGATACTAGATGAGGGTATATTTTTTGACTCCCGCTTAAAATGCTGCAGAGAATATTTTTATTGAAAAAATTATTTTACGTAATGAAAATAATGATTTTAATAAATTTTATATTTAAAAAATTATCTTAAATTTATTTATATGACTTATTTTTTATATTTTTAAATAGGATAAATTTTTTGAAGACTAAAAATAATTCTGACATGTATTATGATTTTGTTTATTTAACCCCTTGTTAAACTTATTTCACACTGATTTTATTTTTAATATTTTAATATAAATAAAATATTTTTTATTTTTAACCCGCTCTGTATTGATAAAATTTATTTTTGTATGTTTTAAAATTTTTCTATAAGTTTATTAAATTTAGTTTATGTGATTTAATTTTTTATTTTTAATGAAACTATTTTTTAGGATTTGAGATAATTTAGACCCGCATTATGTTTTTTGGTGATTTAATCATTTGTTATTTCAACTTGATTTTATTTTAGTGGTTTAATTTAATAAATATTAAACTAATATAAATAATAATTATTAATAAATAATTAATGAGTATTGAAATGGTTAAATCTTAAAAGTACTATTTATACCTTATTATTATTAGAGGAACTGCCGTTTAATATAAAATTATTAATATAGATAATAATTATTAACTTATTCTAAATTAACTGCAATTATTCTACATTATTTTGTGAATTTTAATTTATACTTAATTTTTCACTCATATATATATAATCTATTAGTGAATTCTAGTTAGTATAAATGAGAGTTATGGGTTCCTAGAATATATGAAATAAAAAGGGAGATTATAAATTAAATGCATGAAGTTAGTTATTATTAATAGAGTAAATAAATAATAAAACATAACATATATCAATACTTAGAAGGTACTATAGTTATTTAGATGCAGTTATAAAATAATTAGTTGGACTAAACATATATCAATAGGTCATGTTATTTTTGTTTTCATTTATTTTTATATAAACATTTTGTTTTCAATTCTAAATTGGTATATATTATAATACGTATGTGTCTATCAATTTTTAAAACATAGTAAGTGTACGGTATATTTTTTTCATTGAATAGATTGTTTCAAACTTTCACATATATTTGTATCTTCTTCTATATATATATTTTTGGATTAATATTTTATTATTAAAATCATAACTATATATATATAAAGATTAGTAAAATATTGTTTTATCATCATATTCAAAAATATTGTAACATTTCACAAATTTAGAAAGTTTTTAAAAATTAAACTTTTCGCTTCATAGATTTATATTATCATGTAAATAATTAAACATTTAGTTTTTGGTTAATTTTTATAATAAACTATATAGTTTAAAATTTGTTTTCATTGGTTTAAGGTAGTACTAAAGATTAATCATTGTTAGATAATATGATTTTTGTTATTTAAAAAAAAAAATCTTTATAATTTTAAAAGTTAACATCGATAAATATTTAAATAATTAACATATGGAGGTATAATATTACAATATTAAATTATATCTATTTAATTTGTACTATCTATAAATCCAATGGATCATATATTGTTTAAATCCAATTATTGATAGCCCAATAAAAATTTATGGAAGGCCCAAAATTTAAATGATAAGATTAGAGATTAAATATAACATGACTTTCTAGGAGTAGGTCTATTAGGTCAATTTTTTAAAAAATCACACATGAATCAAGGTTGTGACTTCTGTTTTAATATATAAGATATATATTGAATTGAATTTCAAAAAAGTTACTTTATAATAATTAACCAAAAATAAATATTATTTAAGACTTAACAGTTTTTCAATTATTTATATTAATATTTTGTAAATATTATATTATCTGTATTTGTTTGGCTATTTAGAGAAAATGTTCTTTTTTTTGTCATATGTTTGATTTATTGCCTTTTTGTCAACTTTTGATTCATTGCTTAAGCCCAAAAGGCTTTTACAAAATAGTTTTGAAATAATCCATTACAAATTTACAACCATATAAGTCTAATACGTGCTGTAATTAGGTTACAATGGTCGACCGGTTGTCATGAACCAAATGACGCCATCACCGCTGCACCACCATTGTAGGTAAAATAAATCAATAAATCAAACTTTGTTGTGAAAGAAATATGTAATTGTTGCTTTCAAGAAAGAAAAAAAAATTGTTTTTGTTAGATAAGTAGAACATGGTTAGTGTTTTAATAAAATTAGATACAATTATATAAAGAGAATAATAAGTGGTTCTTCAAATAAAAGGAATAAATAGTTGGATACAATATTTATCGATAGGTCATGATTCTGTTTTAATAGAATAGATTTACGGTCTAAGACACTTTTTGAGTTTATTTACGGTTTAGGTCACTTTTAACTACTAATACACTTGTTGTTAACTATTTTCTGCGTTTCAATTTAGTTGTCGTTGTAGAATAAAATTTTGGTTTAAAATAAGTGTTTTTTTATAATTTCAATGCAAAATTTATTAACTTTATATTCCAATATATTTTTCTATTGGTTAAAATTTTGTTAGGTGTATTGTTAAAGATACTTTTATTTAGTTTTTTTTATCACAAATATAATTTTATTTAGTAAAAGTACAAAATTAAATATTTTTTAATTTGTGTCAAATTCTAAAACGAAATTAAAATAAAACGGATGGAGTAGTTCCTAAAAGAAAATCTAGGGGTGGGTGTTCGGATACCCGTTCAGTTCGGATCGGTATTTCGGATTTTCGAGTATTTTGATATAGGGGTATAAAACCCGTTAGGGTATTTCTGTATTTGGATCGGGTTCGGATATTTTTAGTTCGGGTTCGGTTATTTCGGGCCGGGTTCGAATATTGAGATTTTGAAAAATAAAATTAAAATTTTTATTTTTAGGTTTATTCTATCTAAAAATATAGATTTCACTTAACTGATTTTTTATTTTTTAATAGATTGAATGATTGATAAATTTGGAGATAACATTAATTTGGCTATTGTTTTGAAATTTTGAATGTAACTTTTGTTAATACATGAAAAAAAAACTTGACATGCATTTTGATCGTGTGACAAATCATTTTCTCCGTAATTATATGTATATTATATGATCTTAAAATATGTGTAACATCAATATAAATATTTTAAATAAAAAGAGAGATGTAAACAAGAAATATAAGGATAAGTATACATATGTTCGGTTATCTTTGTATATTCATTCGGGTTCAGATATTACCCATTCGGGGTTCGGAGATTCAATATCTCCTAAATCAATACCCGTTCAGGTATTTTGCCATTTCGGTTCGGATTTCGGTTCGAGTTTTTCGGATCAGATTCGGATACGGGTTCGAGTATAAGGTAAAATGTCCACCCCTTAGAAAATCAATTGTTATCTCTAATTAGTTACATCCTAGTGTTACGCTAACAGCAAACAATTCAACTGTAATAATATTCTAATATTCAAAAATAAATCAGACCTAAAAGATAATAAAGACGACAAATCTTTCTACAGGAAATCCTTTGATTCCTCTAGTCTTCTTCTTTTTTGTTTTGCTGGATAGCTCGGTCTTCGTCCACGTCGACAGGTCCACGCCCAAGCCTCAAGCTTCCCTGTCACAAAAACGCGCCTCAGCTCTATCTGCAGCCGTGTGCTCTCGCCCAGGGGCGGATCCACTTGATTGTTGACTTGAAGAAAAAAATAGAGCCAAAGGAGAAGTATGAAGTAGATTGGGTCTGGTGCAAAAATAGGGACATGATCTTAAAAGATTGTCTATCAAGGCTTTATGAAGGTTTAGAGAAGTCTAAAAGTATCATGAAGCCTGTGCAAAGATAGGGTTTAAGTCCAGGAGGGACTTATACATCATTTAGAGAAGCTTGGACGATATGTGCAGAGTTAGGGCGAGGTACGGACAGGCGGTCCGTACCATCGACCGTACAAAGCAGCAATGGCCGTACTAAGCTTATCTGAGCGATCAAGAGAAGTGCAAGCTTAGGGCGTGGCTTACTTGGAGTAATAAGACCGTTGGGGAGTTCAGATGACAAGGGAATATGCCATAGGATCTGTGTGGTCCAAGACAGGCTGGAAAGGGAAAGGCACTTTCACTTTACAGCCTTATCCACACAAGAATCCATCATGTCCCTTGATTCAAACTGAAGCGATCCCATCCATTCAAGCCAGCCTGTCCGAGCTGTATCTTCAGCCAATACGGAGGCATCACTCAGATTACATTGAACAGCCCAAGACTCAATCCTAGGCGTCCATATTCTAAAGCAAGTTCAACCATTAGATGTAGGTTTATGATTTGTAACCTGCATTGTATTTAAAGACCCAAAGGGGCGTCTTTGTATCTCCTAAGGGAGTAAGGGGGATTTCCCCTCTCCACTT